>NW_024412376.1:119142268-119182095 GCF_014898765.1 Herpailurus yagouaroundi | reverse complement strand
AAAGAAAGAAAGAAAGAAAGAAAGAAAGAAAAAGAAAGAAAGGAAAGGTTAAAATGTTAAAATTCAGGTAAGAATGAATAATTGTAAGTCTGGGAGTCTTGAAAACAAATTCATCCATTTCAGGTCATACTTTTACATGTGCTCCTTCCTGCCTGATATAATATAATCCCATTAAAAAAAATTTGTCTAGGAAGTGCCTGGGTGGCTCAGTTGGTTGAGTGTCTGACTTCAGCTCAGGTCATGATTTCACAGTTTGTGAGCTTGAGCCCCGCTTCAGGCTCTGTGCTGACAGCACCACGCCTGGAGCCTGTTTCACAGATTCTAGGTCTCCCTCTCTATCTGGCCCTCCTCTGCCCATGCTCTGTCTCTGTCTCTGTCTCTCTCTCAAAAATAAACATTAATTTAAAAAAAAAAATGCCTAGTGCTGACCCCAATACCTAAAGCAATCTTGAGAAAAAAGAACAAAGCTGGAGGCACCATGGTCCCTTATTTCAAACTATATTACAAAGCCATAGTAATAAGAACAGTATGGTATTGGCATAAAAACAGCACATAGAACAATGGAATAGAATAGAGAGCCCAGCAATAATCCTGTGTATATAGGATTAATTAATGACAAAGGAGACAAGAATACACAATGGAAAAGGATAGTTTCTTCAGTAAACAGTGTTGGGAAAACTGGACAGCCATATGCAAAAGAATGAAACTGGGACAATTTTTTACATCATACACCAAACTAACTCAAAATGGATTTAAGACTTGAGCATAAGACCTTAAACCATAAAACACATAGAATAAAACATAGGCAATAAGCTCCTTGACATAGGTCTTGGCAATAAATTTTTGGATTTAACACCAAAAGCAAAAGCAACAAAAGCAAAAATAAGTAAGTGGGACTGCATCAAACTAAAAGGTGTCTGCACAGCAAAGGAATTGATCAACAAAATGAAAACACAACCTACTGAATGGAGAACATGGTTGTAAATCATATACCTGATAAGGGGTTAAAATCCAAAACATAAAAACTCATACAATTCAATAACAACCCAATTAAAAAATGGGCAGAGGTTCTGAATAAACATGTTTACAAAGAAGACATACTAATGGCCAACAGGTACATGAAAAAGTGCTCAACATCACTAATCATCTGAAAATGTTAATCAAAACCACAATGAGAGATCATCTCACACTTGTTAAAATAACTACTATCAAAAAGACAGGAAATAACAAGTATTGGTGAGAATGTGGAGAAAAGTGACCTCTCACACACTGGGAGTGGGAATGTAAATTGGTGCGGCCACCACAGAAAGCAAATGGCAGTTCCTCAAAAAATTAAACATAGAAGTACCATATCGTTCAGGAATTGCACTTCTAGGTATTTACCCAAAGAAAAAAAAAACACTAATGCAAAAAGATACATGTACCACCAAGTTCACTGCAGCATCATTTATAATAGCCAAGGTATGGAAATAACCTAAGCATCCATCGATGGATCAATGGATATAGAAAACGTGTTTCACACACACACACAAACACACACAGTGGAATATTATTCAGCCATAAAAAATAACAAAATCTCGCTATTTGTGACAACATGGATGGATCTTGAGGGCATTATGTTACGTGAAATAAGTCAGAGAAAAACCAATACTGTATGATTATCACTCATATGTGGAATTTTAAAATGACAACAACAAAAAGCTTGTTGATACAGTGAACAGATAGGTTATTGCCAGAAGTGGGGGCCCAATGGGTGAAGTGGGTCAAAAAATACAAAATTCCAGTTATAACATAGATAAATCCTGGGGATGTAATATACAGCATGGTGACAATAGTTAATACTGAATTGTGTATTTGAAAATTGCTAAAAGAGTACATCTTAAAAGTTTTCATCACAAGAAAAAAAATTGCAACATACTATATATAATGATAAATGTTAGACTTATTGTGGTGATCATTTTGCAAAATATACAACTATCAAATCAATATGGCATACACCTGAAATTAGCATATGTAAATTATGTTTTAATTAAGACAAGAAAAAATACTTATTACTGAAGAAATACAAAATCACTTTCCTTATCATAAGGAAAATTATAAAGACTAGTGAAAGGAAAACAAATCAGTCTCAGGAAAAGAAGTAAAAAGCCTGTGGAAACAATGAACACCATTCAAATGAGAACAAGCAGAGGCTAGATTTTCAGAGCTTGCTGTAGAAGAGAGTCAGCCACTGTCACTTACTTTTGACAGAGACTCAAATTCAGGGAAGAGAGTGGAAAAGCTTTAGAGTGACAAAAAGAAAAGAAAAAAGAATAAGGCTCAAGGTGTTTTGTGAATGAAAGTTGTTGGCGTAGGAAACTTGATGAGGGCTACCTAGAAGTGGGGCATTGCATGTTCCTATGTGACTAGTTTGGGAGCATACACGGCTTTTTTTGGTTGATCCTGAGACACAAAAACTGGGGGAGATGTCAGTCACTAAGTCCTGAATATTCTGTGCGGTTTCAAAGGCTGTGATTTGGCTTCTTGGACTATGACATTATAGGTTCAAGTTCAACTGTCACATATGGTCTGTTGTATACTCATCCTCACAATCATATGGAAAATAGAGATTTCACATGAGAATAAATGTGAGAAAGTGAGCACACTACAAGTTTTTTATGTAGTGGGAAAAGTTTCAATAAGATCCAAATTCCAAGGTGACCTCAAAAGCCAATTGTGATGCCTATAATACCTAGAATATTTATAATTAAATAATGCTTTATTAAAACCAAAGTACACGGTCTTGGTCTAACAAGAAAAAAGGGAAAAAATAGTATCAGCAAGAAAATATATGGATTTTATAAGTTATCCATATTTTATTAGAAGCAAGAATTCCAGCTTCCCATTCAAATACCTGTCAAGTTCTCAATTTCTGACTACTAGAAGTTCCCACTATTGATTTAAGGAATAAATCTTCAAGTGTACACGATTTACAAAAAAAAATATTGTGTAAAAACTTAAGTTGAAATCCATTCAATAGATTTCTAATATGGAGTTATTTTATGAAATATGCAGTCACTCAGTTGTCTCAAACCAACTTAGCTGCATTTTTCTTTACTGTTCAATGAGTCAATACATAATAAAAGTAGTTAAAGAAACTTTTATAACTGTTATTGGAATATCATGTTAAAATCATTCCGGCTTAAGAATTAGTTTAAAGGAAACAATTTTTCTTTATATTCTCCATTCTTCCTCTATCCTGTTTTCCCTGTTCCTTCTCTCCAATTACCTCTTTTTCTTTTCCTCTTTCATTTACTAGCTTTTATTTCTCTCTCACTTATTTCTTCTTTCTTTGCTTCTTTTATTCTATCATAGAAACATTTTCCTTCTTTGTAATTACATTCGTCATGCTTTTTATGTTCTGTATTTTCTGATGTTTTGACATCTTGGGCCCTTGCTGACACAAAGAAACTGACATTCTTGAGTCTAGTCAATTTCTAGAGATAGCAATGGACTTGCCTGGGAGAGGGTGTTTCACTTGCAAATCAACAAGTCCAAAGCCTGTATCCTAACCATCTCATTTGTCTAGTTCTCACAGAGCTCCAATATTGAAGGACATTATCTCCCTGTCCTAATCACCTCAGGACAGGTGACAGACACCTAGAGATAGTCCTTATGCCTCAGAACCTGGTGAAATTATTCAAACTTGTCAAACAAACTTATTGACTTGTCTTCCCTTGCTTTTCCTGAAGAAACCACAAGAAAGGCCACTGTTACATCTTCTTCCTGCCCCTTCAGCCTCCTGCCTGACCCGGGTGTTTCCCCATGTGGTCCTGTATAGCATGGAGTGTCTTTCCTTTTGCTACCTGCGGGTAGCAAACTATCTCTTCAATGGCAGTTGCCTCCTGATCTGTTGGCCTGATAATACCTGATTAATAACATCTACGTTTTAGAATTGTGGTATCTGATGTAAGAGGTGGCAATAGATTGCTGAGTGAGTGGAAAAGAAGCTCACAATTTTTTATAGAATTTCTTTGAGTTCAAACAACTGATTGGTTTTCTGATGAATTCTCAAGCTGTGCATGTATATAGTCCTTAATGAGCACTAATGCCCTGACCTTGTTTGAAGAAAGCATTTTGAAGTGAATTTATGGTAGATAGAAAATTACACTTAAAGCATCTGGAGCACTTTTAATTTTCTTATACTCAGAAAATAATAGAGAATTACCAGACTTGCCCCTACAACTAGTTATGCATTTCTTCAGAAGAAATTGAATAGTCTCATTCTTCATAATAGCCAAGCTAGAGAAGTGCCCAAATAATTAAACCTCCTCCCTAAAAATGAAAAATTAAAGGCAAAGACATTTCACAAGAGACACATACACAAGAAAAGCATTCCGTAAGATTACCCAGAATAAACAGCATGTTAATAGAGACCATAAATTTGGCTGGTGTCTAAAACCAGTATTCTCTAAACATTTTTGATGGCCTATATACTCAGTACAAAATCTTAAGCACATATATAAACTTCTTTCAAAGTATAAGTGTATGTACCTCTGTCAACTGATAAACAATAGTGAGGCACATTTTTTTTTTCTAGGCCAACACAAATAGGATTTATTATGTTCTTTTTATACCTCAATGCATCACTTATGACAATTCCTCCAACGGACATACCTTTGTTTAGAGAATTTTTGTATAGGCAAATTATAGCTTGCTATCTGGTCCAGATTATTGAAATAACCTGCTTACCCTTGTCCCTCATTCTCCAGCCCCCCCCCATCCTCCACTATCTTTCCTCACACAGCAGCCACAGTGATATTTTTGAAACATTAGTCAGTTTTTGTCCTCCTTTATAGATTCCTCCCAAATCTTCCAACTGCCAGAGTTTCAGTTTCCCAGATGTAGAGTGTAAGATGAGGTTTGGTATGCAAGTGATTTTGTAAGAAAAAATTCCTAGGGGAACTAATGAGGAAGTGTTCCCAGGGGAAATTGGGAGAACAGAACAGAAAAAGAGAGATACAGGCAAAGATGTGATCACAGGCTAAATCCCAGAGAGGGCTGAGGGTTGTTTCAACCTAATCTCAAAAGAAAAACTCTGGAGAGGAAATTACCTCTCAGGGTTTCCTCAACTTGAAGCTGCACTCATGAATTACCTAATTATTGGCTGAGGGGTAATAGACATAAATTGTCAGATATTTCTCTGCTGCAGGGACAAGGCAGGCTCCAGCCAGTGAAAGGCATTCCTCCAAAAAGGAGTGGCAGGCACTGACTCTTAGAAGAAAAGCATACTGAAGTTGAAATATGCCCAAAAATGGTCAGACAGATCCCAGGGAATTTGAGACCAATATTTTCCATTATACTATTCTCACTTACAAAAGAATCCAAACTACTTACCATGGCTTATTGAGATTTAGCCCTATTGCTGCAACCTCATCTTATATGGCTCTCCTCCCCAACCCTCACCATAGCCAAACTAACCTACAGCCAAGTCGATCCATATGGCTTTATTTCTGTTGCCTGAATTCTTTGATCCCCTTGTCCTAGACTGACTCTATTGTATGATTCTAATTTAAACTAAAATGGTTTCTTTTCACAGAGTCCTTTCTTCATCACTAGTTCCAAAGAAGTTTCCATACCCCCATACCCCACAGACTCCTGGTCATATGAATTTATTTTCTTTACAGCACTTACTGCAATCTGAAATTATCTTATTTATCATTTTTTTGCCTCTATTTCCCCTCATTGCAGTATTTCTCTTGTTCATTCTTTTATCCCCACCACCCAGAGCAATACCTGATATCTGGTAGGTGACCAATATATACTTTTTTTCTTTTGATAGAGGGTTACACATGACTTACTTATACCTTGTTGTCTATACCATCACCTCCTTGGATTCCTATCTTCTATTAATAGGGCGGTTCTTAGGAAATGGAGAGTGTCTAACCAAAAATAAATGAAGGAAAGAATTTAAGAAAAAGTTTCTCAGCATAAAATGCAGCAGCTATATAAGCTATCAGAATGCACTGCCATGTTGTTCAAACTGTCTGTTTGTGAATCTTAATTAATGAATCTTTGATTGATGTCACTGAGGTCCCTTCCCTTGAACTTCACAGCTTGGACAAACATCAGAAACAATTTCTGTTTACACAACCTGTATTCTAGAAGGCAGCAATATACCTGTACACAACAGGAAAAGAATACAGTCTGAGATTTATGATATATAAAATGGCACATGTGGATGTCAAAATTTAACACAGTATTTCATATGTACCAAGAAAAATATGCCTAATTTAGTTTGCCTATAATCTATGATTTTTATTCCCTGAGATTCCATTCACATGTATGAGGATACACTTTCACTCTGGATGTTTTTGGTTTAAAACTTAATCCAATTCGGCGTGCCTGGGTGGCTCAGTGACTTAAGTGTCCAACTTCAGCTCAGGTCATGACCTCATGGTTTGCGAGTTTGAGCCCCGTGTTGGGCTCTGTGCTGACAGCTCAGAGCCTGGAGCCTGCTTCAGATTCTGCATCTCCCTCTCTCTGCCCCTCCCCTGCTCACACTCTCTCTCTCTCTCAAAAATAAATAAACATAAAAAAATTTTTTTAACAAAAAAAAAACTTAATCCAATTCAATAAGTTAGACTCTATTTAATAATTTAAATAATTTAAATTCAAATCCATGATTTATTTTTTTTTAATTTTTTTTTTCAACGTTTATTTATTTTTGGGACAGAGAGAGACAGAGCATGAACAGGGGAGGGGCAGAGAGAGAGGGAGACACAGAATCGGAAACAGGCTCCAGGCTCCGAGCCATCAGCCCAGAGCCTGACGCGGGGCTCAAACTCCCGGACCGCGAGATCGTGACCTGGCTGAAGTCAGACGCTTAACCGACTGCGCCACCCAGGCGCCCTTCAAATCCATGATTTAAAGACTGCATTTAGATAATAGTCTTCTCACTAGAAAAATTGCTCAGTCGCTCAAGAATATCTCAACTATCTACCTCTTTCCCCAGATTTTGATAGAAATGTATGGAAGAAGGACATGTCTTATGTATATGTCTGACCTTAGGAGAGACTTAGGGCCCTTTGCAATCATATCCTCTGGCTTCATCCCAGGACAATGTCCCTATTCTATGCCTTGGCTACTTCTCAATAGATAAAGTATGCAGCACTAAAAAGTCTCTCCCTTTAATTTGGTCTACATTCCAAGGTATTCTTTAATTATAGGTAAAAGATATAAAGGTATAAATAGATAATTTTATAGAATATGTATGTCTATATTTACATATGAAATGGGATAATATTAATAAAATCATAAATAACAATATATTTAATAACATAAGTAAACGTAAATATAAATGCCTTAATAAAATCATAAATCATATTCTGTATTTTTCTCAATCTAATGTGCATAAGGAGTCAAAGTTATTTCATTTATATTACCATATATAATTTTTTCTCTCCTGTATTTTTCACACTCAGAATTCTAACATTTTACAACTGAAAAGAGTTTTGGAAATCAATATTTTAAACTCTTTATTTTACAAATGAAAAGCAAAGATATATAGCCAGGCTATGGGACTTTTTTCCCCAAGTCTCAGAAATCTGGGCGTTTTAATAGTAGAATCTGGGTCCCAATTCCCAGTATAATTTATTTTGCTGTATTCTACAATGTTAAGCATCAGAGTCCATGCATTTTCAAAACTGATCTTAAAATACAGGGAACATTACTTAAGTCACTCTCTGATTTCTCCTTGATATTTGACAGCCTTGACAACATCGTCTTTGATTTTATGCTGCTACACGTTACTGCATCTGCTCCAGTATTAGGTCATTTTTCTTGTTTTTAATGCTTCCTTTTCTTTTCTTCATTCTGAAATTTAACTAAAGGAACACCTAGTTCTCACCAAGCCATTATCTGTTTTATAATATCTCTTTTTTCTCAGGACTTTCTCTATGAGTCATTGATTCTATCTTCTTAGTGGTTACCACTAAGTAGATGATTCACAAATCATCTTTTAAAAAATCTATTTCAACTTCCTCTTGTCATTTCCCACCTACACAAACTGAATTCCTTTCCAAGTAATCACAGTCCTGTCAGTAGAGAGCAATTTTTCCACTATTTTAGTATCTGGTATACTCTAGTCACTAGCTTAACAGTGCATTCAGGATTAAAATTAATATCTCAACAGATATTTTGTGCCTGAGTTCTTACAGCTCTTTTTTTTTCCTTCTGGTTCAAAGGAAGTAGGCATTTCTGGTTGGAGTGTGTGTGTGTGTTTGTGTGTGTGTGTGTGTAAAAGGCAGGGGCACTTGCAACTGCAAACAAATCTCACATGCTAACCACACTGGAAAGAATAGAAAAATTCCATTTTTATTATACCTGTTCATAAGCCTCCTTTTTTATGTAATTGTACTTTACATTATAAAGTCACATTCTCCTTTGCCACAGATATATGATCCTATGACGTCCAAACTCAAAATTATGAATCACCAGCTTCTTAGAAAAATTAACAGGTAACTTCTATTTGGACTATACAGAGGTTGATCCGAGACTAGTAATTGAAGCTATGATATTATGTAGCTATTGAATTATGTATTTCTAGAGACTATTTTTAATGTTGAGTATTTTTTTAATGTTGGAGAATATTTAATATTATGGGAAAAGCATAGAATAATATCTATAAGAAAATCTGAATGAAAATATACCAAAATTGTAATATACCAAAATATACCAAAATTGCAAGGATGTGGAAGCAGTAGGGGACTACAGTTTTCTTTTCTGATTCTCAAAACTTTTTTTGTTAAATGTTTATTTTTGAGAGAGAAAGAGAGAGACAGAGCACAAGCAGGGGTGGGGGGCAGAGAGAGAGGAAGACACAGAATCTGAAGCAGGTTCCAGGCTCTGAGCTGTCAGCACAGAGCCCGATGCGGTGCTCAAACTCACGAGCCATGAGATCATGACCTGAGCTGAAGTCCTATGCTTAACCAACTGCGCCACCCAGGTGCCCCAATTCTCAAAACATCTATTCATTTTCAGTTAAAAGAAATTATTACTCTTATTATCAGAAAAAAAATTTAAGGGGCGCCTGGGTGGCACAGTCGGTTAAGCGTCCGACTTCAGCCAGGTCACGATCTCGCGGTCCGTGAGTTCGAGACCCGCGTCGGGCTCTGGGCTGATGGCTCAGAGCCTGGAGCCTGTTTCCGATTCTGTGTCTCCCTCTCTCTCTGCCCCTCCCCCGTTCATGCTCTGTCTCTCTCTGTCCCAAAAATAAATAAACGTTGAAAAAAATTTTTATTTTAAAAAAAAGAAAAAAAATTTAAAAACAAATGAAAATACATGGTTAATATGTTTTATTTAGTTTATTTATTTATTTTATTTATTAGGGATTTTATAAAAGAAATTGCATTAATCACACATTCTTTGTTCATTAACCTCTATTGGGAGTTCAAGAATTGTCTTTGGACTTATTTACTTGCACCATTTTATTCTGGCATATTATAAGTCTTCTGGAGTATATGCTTTTATGTATGGCTGCTTCATGTGTATTTGTATTCATTTATATGCTTAGTGCTATGCTACAAAAATAAGTCAGTTTTTACATGCTTCATTCAGAAATATGCTTTAAATATTTAGCATGTTGCTTTGTGTAAACCCTACCCTATCAGCTGCACATGGATTCCTATATCCCTACATTCTGCCAACACTTTTTCACAGTTAACTCACTCTGTTTTGGACCTTATCAACTGCATTATTCTAATTTTTTCTAATATTGGATATTATTTCCAGTTTTCAATATTACTAAACATTTTCTACACATATTTAGTAATTTGAAATACAATTAAAGGACATGCATTCTAGTATATTTGTAAATATTATCATATTCAGCATATACTTGATTTTGCTATCAATCTTCCTTATCATAACAATTGAGATAACTGTGAACTGTCGGACAGAAGAAAAACCCAATTAACCAACAGTCATATATATGATCCTCCTTTCATTAATCTCTGACAAAGCAATCTTTCTGGATCATTTTCAGAATAACTTTGAGACATTTAATAATATGGTGCACTGCCCTCCCCTAACCATGTACTCCTCATCCCATTCATTTGGAAGAAACCCCACTGACCTAGTACTAGGCATCAGGAAGTGGAAACACATTTGTTTCTTTCCTAAAGTTTTTTTTTCACATAAAATGATCATCCATTACAGAAACTGTCACAGTCTCTAGCCACGTATATACTCACTTTTTCTCCAAATATCTGACCTATCTGATTACAGGACTTCAGAGAATTTGATAAACCTATAACATCTAGTTTCTCCATATCTGGGATCTGCCTGGCAGCAGAAGTCCTGCCCTTTGTCCTTCATCTCAATTGATCATTAAATTTGGTTAAATATGCTCTAATCATAGCATTAGTTTTTCAGTAGTAAAATATAGCTTCATTCTCAAATGAGTGCCCTACTTTTCTTAATAAATAATAAAGAAGGGGACCTATAAGAATATCCTACCTACTTGTATTTTAGTAGATAAACAACTCAATGAAATGATTGGAAATACAAACACTGAGGAAGTTCCTACAAAATCTGTGCTTGGGATTTTCGAGTTTAGAAATAATACTTGTTCAGAGGATCAATGAGAAACTGGATGATTGGAAAAATCACAGTTTAATTCTCTCATTAGGTAAACAAAAAAAAAAGCAAAATAATTAAAGCATAAGAAACACCAATTGTTCTGAAAAAAGAGAGAAATTTCCTCCAGGGAAAAAAACAATCTCAGAAAGATATTAAACAGATATAAATTGGAAAATGATCTGCTAGGCCAGGATAGAGAGATGCAAAAGGAGAAATGAGGTATAGCTGAATGTAACTGCTCTTGAAGAGAGGATCAGGAGAGAGAAATGTTGTTCTAAGTTGTGATCAACCAGGCAGTAAGGTTTTGGCCCCTAAATGTTAGAAATCACAGCAACACTAGAATGACTTACCAGACAAGGTTCAGGGTCCAGGGAAACACTGAAATTTGCCACCGTTACATGCAGTTAAAGTGGCTGAGATAAGAGTAACTAAAAACCTGCACCTAAGGATTGCTATAGGGATATAATATGTTTGCAGAAAACTTGAGGAGATTTTAGAGACGACCAGAAAGATTACTATAATATGCTACAAGAATGACTGAGTTGGTTCTAAAGTGATTCCTTTACTAGTGAGTGAAGTACAGGATTACCTGTGCCCTGGACACATAACTGAAAAGTGTATTGAATTAGAATCTCAGTCAAAGGTAGAGAAAACTTTAAGCAGGGCCATTACTATCCCATAAGGCAAAATTGTGCAACTAAAATATGTTGCTCTGTGTTTCAGCTAGACAGTACCATATAAGGGCACACGGCTTTCTGATGGGGATGCCGACTGAATACCTCCTTTTGCAGCTCACCATGTAAAAAAATAAACATAACAGTTCTGAAATTAGCCATACCAAAAGGAAGTCAGGAAGAACTATAGTAAATAGAATTCAAGCTTGAAGTAGATGTTAGTTTGATGGGGAAATAGCTTACAGATAGGATTAACCAATTTAGGGTGAGTCAGAGAAACAAGACTCTGAGCAGTGGATATATTTCACAGGCCTATATTTCTCACTAAAAGAGACTTTAACAATCTAGAAAAGTATGTTAAAACAAAACAACATACAGTGAAGAAAATGTAAATCAAAAGTAGGCACACAATTCCAGTAAACAATATCCTTGCATGCGTTAAGAAAAGGAAAAGAATCAACCTAAGGAGCCGGTTAAGATGTTAAGAACAATCATTTGATCCTTCCTAAAGGAGTAGGGAAGTGGTTTTTAACACTGCACATACTCATGTACCTAGGGTACTTTAAATAATAATTAAGGCTCCTATGCTAGCTCAGATCTATTGTTTTAAAAACGGGAAGTGAGGCTTTTTTTTTAAAGAGCTAGCCTACTGTTTTCCAAGGACAGAGTCCAGAGGCACCGGACTAGAGGCATATTCTACTACTGAATAATGGTATAGATTGGAATTCTAAACAAGGTCCACCTCATCCAAAGCTGGGAAAAGACAGTGTCTTGAGACATACATGATAAAGCTATTGTTCACTGCTGGGCCCTAGTGGAACACCTTTGGACGGATTAAGAGTTCTCTCAATTTAGGGATCTTCTGGGAGAAATTCCACAGCAGAAACAGTTATGAGTACTGGGGGCAAAGTTTTCTGGGAGGCAAGTTTCCCAGGCATAAGCAATTCCACAGCAAGAGACAATAACATTAGCCAAGTGGCAGAGGACAGAAAATGCCTCATGATGAGATAATAGAAAAGCTATGTCACCAGGCAGAACTCACACTAGGGAGTTGCACTAGGGCAACAGAAACATGGAGATTTAGGGGGAAATAAAAATTAGTCATCTTAAACTATTCTGTATTGAAACCTATATAGGGTCTGGGGCAGATGACATTGCAAATGTCTTTTATTAGAGGGTAAAAATGATTCAAATGCCATTCTCTGAAAGAATCTAGTAGAAGTTATGTTGTACATTTTAAAACTAACCACACTACTGAAACAGGGCAGCAATACAAAACAAAAACAAGAACATCAAAAGCTGTTTTTCCTATTGATGATGCTATCACTTCTCCAGTCTTTGTGCATTGCTTATGAAATAAACCAGAAAAATGGCTTCCTGCTCGTTCAGATGGCCTTTCTCACTCTTTTTCTGCTTCTCACCCTTTTGTGAATGCTTGTTCCAGAAACTTAAAATACTGAAGGCCAGAATTCTGCCCTTCCTTCTCCTGTAAACCAGTCTTCTTCCCAATCTGTCAATGAACCACATCATGAACTGGTAAATCAGCAGATTTAAATTAACTTACATTTGTCTTCCTTCTCCAGGCTTTAAATTTCTTCTCTCATTTAAAAATGTAATAAAATCCTTCCCATGATATGAAATGTAGGATCTAAAAATTTAATCACGTAAAATGCTGGATCACATTTTTGCGAGGTTAATGAAATGACTGGGGTAAGCCTGTCTAACTCACTGGTCAGAGAATCTGAGACTGTGAAATCCAAAACCATGTAAGTCCTGCCTGCATTTTGGTGCCACCTGGTGGCAGTTGTCCACTCCAGCTTAAAATATGAATGGTGATAACTCTATCCTGTGACAGGCTGGCACTTCTGAGACAGAAGCAGTGATTCCAAGTAATGGACCTGATTGGTTGACCAAACCTGCAGGGATTGGGCCAGGAGAATAATGAACATATAAGGATCCAACTTCTTAAGATGTAGGTGTTTGCCATTTCCCTGGTTGGCCTCGTCTTTCCTCTAGACAGAAAAGACTAGACTGCTCCCATTCAAGAATAGAGTTTGATCAAAAGATGGGAGCTAATCATTAATTCCACTATTTACAAACTTGGATTAATTCAGAGTGAACCATTAGAGAGTTCTTCTGTATTATGTTTCTGGTTCATGCCTTTTTCCAATTTTGCCTTTTAGCTTCTTTGTCAAGACACTGGTCATACCTCTCCTGAGCAATCATAGCAAACTCTCAGCATGTTTTCCTGAGTCTTCAAGATTTAACTCAAATATAACTTTTTTCTAAATGTTTCCCAGTGTCCTTCCTCTGGATTTCTTTCATGCACTTCCTTTTCTGCCTCCTTAGCATCCTGTATAAACATTTATGTAGGACATATAAGCCTCTCATAACTCATTGCGTAGTCATTTGCCCTCTTGATCTTGAGTTACTTTAGAATAATCTTGTAATCATTTGATTCCCAGCATTTACCACAGTGCCTAGAAAATTATGGACAATTATCTCAGTGTTACCTTAGATATTCCTCCATTTTACACATTCATAACATTACAGATCATTTCTTCATTGGCCCTCCAGTACTTGAAATATTTTACTCACGGCAGCAGAATCACAGCTTATTTGAGCATACACTGCAAGAATCTTTGTCAAAAACTTTAACATTTACACTGTTGATTTAATATAGAAGCTAAATATTAACTCCAGGATATTAATTTTAACATTACCACTGTCCATATAAAGTAATCATACCCTTTAACTTTCCCTCTTCCTCTTTCTTCATCAGTGTCAGACAGTTATTACTCAACAAGTATTTTTTGTGCATCTACTATGAGCAAGACATAGTCCTGGGCAATGTGAACGTCAAAAAAAATATGGTAGGAGCTCTTCTCATCCCCTTGGAACTAAAATGAAGTTAGATAAATGAAGTTTAAAATGTTGAGAATTATAATAACAAAAAACCATCATCTTTTAATAAGCAGAGTATGCACCAGGCATTATATTGTTTTATAACAACCTGACAAGGCATATAAACATTTCCTACTCCATCGTTTATCAAATAAGGGAGGCAGGAAGACACCCCAAATCTGTCCAAATGTATAGAGTAAATTAATGTAAAGCTAGTATTTGAATCGGAATTTTTAGATGGATGGCCACGCTCTTAACCTTGACATTACTCATTTACATGTTAAAAAAAAAGAAAAAACAAGCAGGGTAGAAAGTATTGATGTGGAAGATGAAAAAGAAAAATTTACCTTCAGGTAAACTATAGGAAAAGTTTCACAAAGGAAGTAGGATTCGAAATAGATACTGTAATCTATGGAGAGAGTAGTCGCAGAGTGAATTAAGAAAATGTGTCTGGGAAAGAGGTGACTATTAAGCTTTATATTGCAAAATTCTAAAGACAATTTTTCTTTTGTTTTAATAAAGCTCCATTGTTTTCCTTCTCAATATGGTATTCAAATTAATTTATTGTCCCAGCAAAGATTTTCAGTGCATAAGGGATTCATCTTTTTTTTTAATGTTAATTTATTTCTGAGAGACAGAGAGAGAGAGAGAGAGAGAAAGAGAGAATGCAAATCAGTCTCTGGGCTCTGAGCTGTCAGCACAGAGCCCAACATGGGTCTTGAACTCACAAACCATGAAATCATGATCTGAGCCAAAGTCGGATACTTAACTGACTGAGCCACCCAGGCACCCCAAGGGATTCATCTTTTAACTAACATTTTGCCAGGAGCCTTTACGAAGGTAGGAAATAATTATTCTACATGAGGTCTAGTCTGTGATTATGAGGTAGACAATGTAACTATAGAGATCAAAAGTAATCATTTATACTAGTTACACTTTTACTACTCACTGAAAATTTGTATACAGAAACAACTGTGTTTCTGCATATTGTTTTTACTTTTAAGATCAGATAGTGTAAGAAGTAGTATGTGTCCTATTTTCAGTTAGAAAAATAGTGGAACTTTTTTATGGTCCTTAACATAACAGCTAGAAAAGTTTTCGGCTGCCTTTTCATTGTGCTAATAGGTCACACAGAGCAAAAGAATGAGCAGGATAACAGAAGCCTATATTAATTATAAGCCAACTGGAGAAGAAGTAGGAGTATTAGAGTCATCACATTTTGATACATATATGTGAGATCATTTGTTGCTCATAAAATATGCTTTACTGGGAAGGGGTATTAAGAGGAATAAACATGTGCCTTTTAAAAAAACTTTCACAAAGATATCTCAAGGTTTCTTTTTTTTTGAGATTTGCTGGATTAGAGAAATATTTTTCAAATGCAATGTCTAGTTAGTAGCAGTGACTGAAAAACAATTCAGGCAGAAACCACAGTTTTACTTTTTACATTCCAGTGTAATCGGTTTTGTCAACGCCATTTACCATTTGCCAGGCTGTGTTTTTAGTCTCTGTAAGAACAAGGTGTCCATGACTTTTACCAAAATGAGAAAAACCTCTTTCTACTTCCTTTGTAGTTTATCTACCCAAAACCTTCTAGCGGTCTACACAACTATATGGCTGAATCAAAGGTATTCTTTTTTTTTTTTTTTTTTTTTTTGGTCCATGAATCATTTTTCAAATGAAGTTATAGATATGAAAGTACTCTGAAACTGGGGCGCCTGGGTGGCGCAGTCGGTTAAGCGCCCGACTTCAGCCAGGTCACGATCTCGCGGTCCGTGAGTTCAAGCCCCGCGTCGGGCTCTGGGCTGATGGCTCAGAGGCTGGAGCCTGTTTCCGATTCTGTGTCTCCCTCTCTCTCTGCCCCTCCCCTGTTCATGCTCTGTCTCTCTCTGTCCCAAAAATAAATAAACGTTGAAAAAAAATTAAAAAAAAAAAAAAGAAAGTACTCTGAAACTGAATGGTGATTGAGAAATGTATGATACTGTTTTTACTATTATTTATATTATCTTCCTACTATACAAAGTTTCCTCCAAGATATCCAGTAATCATTGTTTCTCAAAAAATGTAACAAGAATTCTCCTGTTGAAATCTCTGTTCTGTTGGTTTTGCTTAGAAACATCTCTGTCTAAAATGAACATATTCTGCCATTTCATTTTGACCTCAAACATATCCCCCCCCCCAACACACACACAGCCAAATTGTGTGTGCAGGTCAAAGTTTCACCATGCCAACACAAGTTTTTTAAGTTATCATTTTCCTTGTCTTTCTACTTCTGTAAATACATTTAATAAAATATATTCACTGGAACATTAATTTCTCAGAATATTAATAGATATTATACTTTAAAGGGTTCTCTGGTTTTAAAAATGTATTAAATTCAAGTAGTCATTTAAGTGTGGTAATTTTAATTTTAATGGCTATAATTTCTTTAAGTATTTTCTAGAGAAAATTTAGCATGAGAATAGCTTTAGAAGTACTTTCTCAATCTTTCCATTTTACAGATGACAAATCAGAAATTTATCTAGAGCCTTCACATAAATGTTGAAAGTCACAGTTTGTATCAGAACCAAGACCTGAATCAAGACTTTTCTACTCATTCTGAAACTTTTTATATTAAAAGAATAATTTATATGTTTCACTCCAGACAATCTTAACATCATTAGTATGTTAGTATGTCAATGTATAACATACTGTATTATTCCAGGTTCTACAGAGAACAAGAATCTATAGAAGAGGGGCGTGTGTGTGTGTGTGTGTGTGTGTGTGTGTGAGAGAGAGAGAGAGAGAGAGAGAGAGAGAGAGAGAGAGAGAATGAGAGAGATACAGAGAAGTAAAGAGCATGAGAATAAAGAATTCGTTCACATACTATAGATGCTGTGAAGACCCAAGATCCACAGTCAAAAGCTGGAGACCAAGAAGAACTGAGGGTGCAATTCCAATCAACTTCTGATTCCAAAACTCTGAAAACCAGGTATATCAATGGTGTAAGTTCTAGTCCAAAAGCCAACAGGTTTAAGACCTAAAAAGAGTCAGTTTCTCTGAGTCCAAAGGCAGCAGAAAAATCCATGTCCCCGCTCAGAAAGACTGCAGGAGTTCCCTTTTAGCTTTTTTGTTCCATTCAGGTTAGTTGGATGATAAGTGCCCAGTTAATTGGATGAGGCTCACTCACACTGAGGTGGGCTATCTGCTTTATTCAGGATACTTATTCCAACACTAATCATATCCAGACACATACTCACAGGTGCACACCAAATAGTGTTTGATCAAATGTCGGTGCATCCTATGGTTCAGTCAAGTTGACAAAGAAAACTAACCATCACACATTCTCAGGACTAAAACGGGGTGGACATATGAGTATTTTCTAAACATTTTTATGACAAAATCCATCTTTGTGAGGACCAATTCCCAAGACCAACATTCTAGTCAACATATTTGAAATTTGTTGCTCAAGACTTTAGAGTCCATTACTACACATCTCACTCCCTTCATAACCTTTGAAATATTTGTTCTTCATTCCTTTTTGAATCAATATTTCCTCAGAAAGCAATAAAATTAGTAGAACCTATTATAATGGAGGGGCTTTCTCTTTTAAGTAACTATGGTAGATTATTGCAATAATGGCCTCAAATTTGTTCATATTTCTCTGTACCAATGCCCTCAGGAGGTCCCCTCACACAGACACTAGATTTGGGCATGTTACTTTCTTTTACCAAATAAGCAAAAGCCAGGAGACACAAGAAAAGACTTAAAAAGTGATTGAACATTGGGATTTTCCTTGTTTTTCTGATTTTGGAACCTTTCTGGGTGATACAGAGTATGCCCCTGTCTTATCCTACACCTAGGCTGATAGCTAGCCAACCCTCAGAGCTGTGACATCTAGGTGACCAGCAATTGACTGCAAATGCTTGAGTAAGCCTGGCCACAATCAGAAGAATTACCACCCAACTGAATCCAATCAGAATTGCTCACCTCCAAGGCAACCATGCTGTTTTAAGCCAGTAAGTCTTAAGGAGACTTTTTACCCTTTTTACCAAGAGTTTGGAACTAAAAGACATTGTTCTACCAAGTTCTGGCTATGTGACCCAGCTTCTGAAAATCTTGTTTCTCCGTCTTTAAAATTAAGACAAATTTTTAAAAATACTAAATAATGTTGCCTAATAAAAGCACATCATGAATTTAGGGACTGTTTTGTAAGTCCTAAGTCCTATACATATCAGTTATTATTTTGTAACTCAGCTTCTGAAAACCTTGTGAGATTTTACCTGTTGTTATTATTAATTATCACAATGCTGGCTATCATTGGTATTATTTGTATGATGTCATTTGTTTCCAGTCAACCAGTCCTAAACAGTTATGTAGATTATTTGGTCCCTCCACCAGACCTATATAGACCTGGCCCCTAGAACAAGGCAAAAAAAAAAAAAAAACAGTTAAGAATGGACATAAAACCAGAATTTGGTGTGCCTTGTCCAGTGAGCCCCTTATGTTGTTCACATGGATCTTTGTTCAACATCTTCAGCAAGCCCAGTAAATGTAGAAATGTTTGCACACAATAAAGAACTCCAAGGACAGGCCCTGCCAGTCTCTCTACTACATGGGAGAAAGAGAGGCCAATATGAACAATCTCTTGCCATATGGTATTAAGAGTGTCCTGCATATGTTGATTTTTCTCTGCTTCTGTTTCTTCATCTACTAAAGTAGGAAAACTATTGCATAGTGTCATTGTGAGGAAGATATTAGCATCAATATAATGATGCATAAAACTAATTTGTCTCTAGGTTCCAATTCTTTCTCAGAATTCTAATTTTAAAATTACACTTTCAGGGGCACCTGAGTGGCTCAGTCAGTTGAGCATCCAAGTATTGATTTTGGCTTAGGTCATGATGTCAGGGTTGTGGGATCAGGCCTCATGTGGAGCTCGTTTGCTTAAGATTCTCTCTCTCTCTCTCTCTCTCTCTCTCTCTCCCTCCCTCCCTCCTTCCCTTCCTCCGTCCCTCCTTCCCGCCCTTCCTCCACCTCTCTCCTGTTCATGCTCTTTTCACTCTCTCTAAAAATAAAAAGTAAAAAAAAATTACATTTATATTATAGTGCACACTGGACACTAGGAAAAAGCATTAAGCCAATTTAACTTTTACTTTACTTTTTTAATTTACTGACACATCCATCTCAGAGAAGTTATTTACTGACATAGCTTTGGAAAAGTAGATTCTTTAAGATGCTGAGGTTGCCTCCAAAATGGATAATTGAACACTGACTGATTTCACTATCAAGGTAGCCAGTATGGTAGTAGTAATGGAAACTCAAAGGTTGTAAATAGATTTCCAATCTAGGATACCTCATTAAGCTTATTTTCTTTTTACATTACCTGACAACAAATGGAAAAAAAAAATACTGATTTCCCTGGTTGCAAAATTAATCCAATTATTCTATAACAAGTCAATTTGCATATAAAAGAAGAAAGGGCTATGAAATGCAAAAGTTGTTTATATAGTGGATATTGTAGTATGAATTTAGATTGAAATTTAACAGATTTTAAGGGAAGAAAATGTACATAAAATGTACATAAATCATTACTTACATACATAAAAACTATCCTGATCTTTTTTAAATTTTAATTCCAGTATAGATAACATATGGTGTTATGTTAGTTTCAGGTATACAATACAGTGATTAGAACAATTCTATATATTACTTAGTGTTCATCATGATAAATGTACTCTTAACCCCCCATCAACTATTTCACCCTTCTCCCTACCCACCTCCCCTCTGGTAACCACAGGTTCTTTCCCCTATAGCTAAGAGTCTGCTTTTTTGGTTTGTCACTTTTTTCTTTTCTTTTTTAAAATTCTGCATGTGGGTGAAATCATATTGCATTTGTCTTTCTCTCACAGACTTATTTCACTTACATTATAGTATCTAGGTTCATCCATGTTATTGAAAATGCCAAGATTTCATCCTTTTTTATGGCTGAATAAATGCTCCATTGTATATATACCATTTCTTTATTCATCTATTGGGCATTTGGGCTACTTATGTGATTTGACTATTGTAAACAATAATGCTGTAATAAATACATGGGGTGCAAAACTTTTTTTAATTAGTGTTTTCATTTCTTTGGATAAATACCCAGTAGTGGAATTACTGGATCATGGTAATACAATTTTTAATTTTTTGAGGAACTTCCATACAGTGGCCGCAGTTTCGTGTCAACCAATAGTGTACAAGAGTTAATTTTTCTCCACATTCTTACCAACAGCCACTGTTTCTTGTGTTTTTTATTTTATCCATTTTGACAGATGTAAAGTGTATCTCATTGTGGTTTTGATTTGCATTTTCCTGATTGTGGGTGATACTGAATCTTCATTTGTCTGTTGGCCATCTGTAGGTCTTCTTTAGAAAAATGTCTGTTCATGTCTTCTTCCCATGTTTAAACTGAATTATTTGTTCTTTTTGTATTGGGTTGTAACCCTTTATTGCCTATGTCATTTGCAAATATCTTCTCCAATTCAAGAGTTTGTCTTGTAATCTTATTAATTATTTCCTTTGCTGTGAAGATCTTTATTTTGATGTAGTCCCAACAGTTTAATTTTGCTTTTGTTTCCCTTGCCTCAGGAGACATCTAGAAAAATATTGCTATGGCTGATGTCAGAGAAATTACTGCCTGTGCAGTAATTCTAAGCCTTTTATGGTTTCAGTCCTCACATTTAGGTCTTTAACCGATTTTGAGTTCATTTTTGTATATAGTTTAAGATAGTGGTCCAGTTTTATTCTTTTGCATGTTGCTGTGTAACATTCCAACACCATTTGTTGAACAGATTGCCTTTTTCCTATTATGTATTCTTGCCTCCTTTGTCAAAGATTAATTGTCCACATAATTGTGAGTTCATTTCTGGGCTTCCTATCCTTTTCCACTGATCTATACATCTATTTTAGTGCCAGTACTGTATTGTTTTAATTACAACAGCTTTATAGCATATCTTGAAATCTGGGGTTGATACTTCCAGCTTTGTTCTTCTTTTTCATGATGTCTTTGGCTATTTGGGGTCTTTTGTAGTTCCACATAAGTTTTATGATTAGTTGTTATAGTTCTGTAAAAAAATGTTGTTGGAATTTGATAGGGATTACATTAAATCTGTAGGCTTCTTTAGGTAGTAGGACATTTAAAAAATGTTTGTTCTTCCAATCCATGAGCACTAAATATCTTCCCTTTTGTGTTGTCTTCAATTTCCTTCATTTTTGTTTTAGAGTTTTCACAGTATAGTTGTGTGACCTCCTTGGTTAAGTTTAGTTCTAGGTATTTTATTCTTTTTTATGCTATTGTAAATTGTATAGTCTTCATAATTTCCATTTCTTCTGTTTCATTATTATTGTATAGCAATGCAACAGATTTCTATGATTCATTTTCTTATTTTGTGACATCACTGAATTATCAGTTCTAGTAGTTTTTTGGTGAAGTCTTTATGATTTTCTATATATAGCATATATATTCTATATATAGTATTCTATATATAGTATTATGTCTGCAAATAGTAAAAGTTTAACTTCTTCCTTACCAATTTGAATGCCTTTTATCTATTTTTTCTTGTCTAATTTCTGTGGCTAGGACTTCTAGTATTTGTTGAATAAAAGTGGTGAGAGTGGACACTCATGCCATGTTCCTGATCTTAGTGGAAAAGCACTGAGGTTTCCCCATTGAATATAATGTTAGCTGTCTGTTTTTCATATGTGGTCTTTATTATATTGAGGTATAGTCCCTCTAAAACTCCTTTGTTGAGCCTTTTCATCATGAATAAATATTGTACTTTGTCAAATGCTTTTTCTGAATCTATTGACATGATCACATGGTTTTTATCTTTTCTCTTGTTGATGTGATGTATCACATTGATTGATTTGTGAATATTGACCCACCATTGCATCCCAGGAATAAATCCCACTTGATAGTGGCAAATGAAATTTTTTAATGTATTATTGGATTCTTTTCTGATATTTTGTTGTGGATATTTGCATTTATGTTCATCAGAGATATTGGCCTAGATCACTTTTTTTGTAGCATCTTTATCTGGTTTTGGTACCAGGTTAATCTTTGCCTCATGGAATGAATTTGGAAGCTTTCCTTCCTCTTCTATTTTTTTTTTTTTAAATAGGAGTTTCAGGAGTATCAGTATTAAATCTTTAAATATTCAGTAGAATCCACCTGTGAAACTGTCTGGCCCTGGACTATTGTTTCTTGGGATTTTTTTTTTTTTTTTGGTTACTGATTGAATTTCATTGCTGCTAATCAGTCTGTTCCAAAAATCTACTTCCTGATTCAGTTTTAGGAGGTTATGTTTCCAGAAATTTAGCAATTTCAATATGTTGGCATAAAATTTTTCATAATATGCTCTTAAAGTCATTTGTGTTTCTGTGTTGTTTGTTGTTATTTCTCGCCTTTAATTTCTGATTTGAGTCTTTTTTTTAATGAGCCTGGCTAAAGGCTCATCAATTTAGTTGGTCTTTTCAATGAACCAGGTCCTGGTTTCATTGATCTGTTCTATTGGGTTTTTGTTTTTAGTTTCTATTTCATTAACTTTTTCTCTAATATTTAGTATTTTCTCCTACCATTGGTTTTGATACTTGTTTATTCTTCTTTTTCTACCTTCTTTAGCTGCAAAGTTGGATTTTTTTGAGGGTTTTGTTTTGTTTTTCAGTTTTGGTATTTTGGGGTTTTTTTGCTTCTTGTTAGGCTTGTATTGCTATAAACTTCCCTCTAAAACACCTTTTGCTACATCCCAAAGATTTGGGACCATTGGGTTTTTAATTTTCATTGTCTTCACATAATTTTAGGTTTGCTCTTTAATTTCTTGACTGACTCATTCGTTGCTTAGTAGCATGTTATTTGACCTCCATGCATTTGTGCTCTTTCCAGATTCTTTTTTTTTTGGGGGGGGGGGGCGGGGGCATTGACTTCTATTTTTATATTGTTGTGGTCTGACAAGATGCATGATTTGTCTTCAATCTTTCTGAATTTGTTACAACTTGTTTTGTGGCCTAACATGTGATCTACTCTGGAGAATGTTCCATGTGCACTTGAAATGAATGTGTATTCCACTGTTTTAGGCTAATGTTCTGAAAAATATCTGTTAGACATATCTGGTCCAATGTATCAAAGCCACTGTTTCCTTGTTGATTTTATGTTTGGAAATCTATATTTCTGTTTCCTTCCCTAGATTTGGGAAGTTTCCAGCTATTATTTCTTCAAAATTTCTGCCCCCTTTTGTTTTTCTTCTCCTTCTGGCATCCCTATAATGTAAATGTTATTATGCTTGATGGTGTCACTGAATTCTTTTAATCTATTTTCATTTTCTCTCATTATTGGCTTTCTGCTTTCCATTACTCTGTCCTCCAATAACTAATCTATTATTCTGCTTCCTCTAGTCTACTGTTTATTCCATCTAGTGTATTTTTAATTTCACTTATTTAGTTCTTTTTTAATGTTTTCTAAGCCTCACTGTGTTCCTTCACTCTTTTCTCAAGTCAATTGAGTATTTGTATGACCATTACTTTAAATTCTCTACCAGGCATATTACTTACTTCTGTTTCATTTAGCTTTATTCCTGTGATTTTTGTCCTGCTCATTCATTTGGAACTTATTGCTCAGTCTTGTTTTGTCTAATTCCTTATGTCTGTTTCTATGTGTTAGGAAAGTCAGCTTTGTCTCCTGTTTTTGAAAGTAGTAGCCTTCAGAATAAAAGGACGCATAGTGCCCTGCATTAAAATATTTCCTGTTCAGTGGAATCTGGCACTTCAGGGATATTTCTTCTATGTGTTGGAAGTGCCCTACTATTGTGGCTGAGCCACTTTTGCCTACAGTCCAGTTGTCTGCAATTGCTCTCTTTGCCTGTTGTGGGCAGGGTTGGATCCCTGTGTTAGTGAGGCAGTCTGGGGCCACCATGGGCTTGAGTTGAGTCAGACCAAGTGTTTGCCAGTGATTTGGCAAAACCAAGTTTCAAAGAGCTCTCTCTACGCATCATGGTAAGCTTTTAATGGTGGGCAGGGTCTGCAGTCTGACCAGATGTCTGCTCCCAGCTCCCTGGGCCAAAGTTAGACTGGTGTGTGTGTTTATCTTCTCCAAGGACAGGTGTCACTTTGGATTGGAGCTGGCCACTGTCAAAACTGCTTGCACATTGCCAGGCTTGTGGAACCACTTTGCATGGGCTCTAGCCAAGGGCATATTGGAATATTATATCCACTGAAGAACACGGGGGTGGCCTTGCAGTGTTGCCAAAGTTTGGCAGATCTGCTGTGGGAAGGGATCTGGAGCTTCTTTAGAGAACTCCTGCTACAGCTCTGGAGCGGGGGCTGGGGGTGGGGGGTGGGTAGTGCAGGAGAGTTGCAGCAGGTGTTGAGTGCAGTAACAGTAATGTCCACAAGGGCCTGCTGCAGGAAGAGACCTGCAGCCACCTCGTTAACCTTCTGCCATGGCTGACCACATGGAAAGGGCAGATCCACAGAAGCTCTCAAGAACAGAGAATGCTGTAAGCAAGAGAGGTGTATAGTGTTGGTACCGACCTGGTTCCCACACATGTGTGTGTATCTAGGCTGTGGCATATGCTCTGTGATTGGTTAAGAAATCTCCTCCCCAGTGTGCCCTAGGAGTTTTTCAAACTGCTACTTCTATACTACATCTCTCTGGGGCTCTTGGTTGTGCTTTCTCTTTAAGGGTGGGAACTAAATTTTCCATGCCCTCCAGGTTCTCCCAGAGCCAAGTCTGCTGTTTCTTTTGAAAATGAGAGAAAAAGAGAGAGAAGTCTTCTGATTTTTAGTGTTCCAGGTGTTAAGTCCCTGATTATAAGAACCCTCAAAATGAGGCCCCTCTGGTTTTCAAAACCAAATGTTATGGGATTCATTTTCCCCATGCCAGAGGTACCTGGAGTATGAGTCTGTTCCTCACCCCTCTGTCTATACCTGCCCCATCCCTCCTCCATTACTTTAAAAGGTGTGTAAGAGAATCATTATTTTTGTTTATTGGATTTTCTCTATTAAGAAATTGGAAAGAGTATTTTTTTAATGGAGCTAAATTATTTCAGATGAAGAGAAGAGTCAGATTTTTTTCTTTTGCTGTTGTCATTTGCATGAGGATTTCTATTTTTTCATTCATAGTCAATATTGGGTTCATGACTTTTATCATGTCCACAAAATGTTATTTATTGATGAAGTTAAATAGGAACATAGCATTAATATATAGCAAAAGAAATCACACTACAAAACTCAACATGTTATTATAGAAAATACTATATCTATCAATATTAAACTGTAACCACTAGACGAGAAGTTATCAAAGAGAATAGATAAAACAGTAAAACAAAAATAACATAAGCAAAAAAGTTTTTTTTTTCTTACCAGATATCATGAATATGCAGTTACTCATAGGATTAATCATGTAAGAAGAGATAAGCCAGTAGAAAAAGAGGCTAACACAAGTGAAACCCAAATAATTCCACCAAAATCTAAATAAGGCCATGACACTGTAGTTTCCAGAGATAGAGAGTTAAAAAGGGACAGAAAATGAGTCATCTCAGTTACAGGAAGAGAAAAGAGCCAAATGAGTGTATTGACCATTTTAAGCAGGAAGGCAGTAAGGAAGAATATAGGTTACACTTTATTGAGAATTTGGTGGAGAAGCAATTTGCGACATAGAAGTCATAATCAAGGAATTTGACTTTGAGTGGAAAAGCTGGAAGATACTATGACAAATGGAGGTAGCAATTCTAAGGGGTGCCTTTTTGGGCATTTGGAGAGTCCTACGCTACAAAAGTTAAGAACCATAAAGAAAATGATAACAATGTGGGGGATGCAATTAGAAAAAAATTAAAATACAATTTAAGAAAATGACACAAGCAAGGGAATTCTTTGAGCAGAAAGAAAAAGCCATAACTAGAATAAATTATGAAAGGAAAAAATTCACAAGTAAAGCCAAACATATAGTGAAGGTAGTAGATTATCACTTATAAAGGCCAGTGTGTAGGTTAAAATACAAAAGTAATAAAATCAATTATATCAAAAAATTCAGTCAAAAGATACACGAAATAAAAAGATGTAAAAAATGACACTATAAACAAAAAACATGGAAGAGAAACTGAAAATTTAGTGTCTTTAGAATGCATTCAAACTTAAACATCAACTTAATATAAACTCCTATACACATAAGATGTTATGTATAAACCTGATAGTAACCACAAACCAAAACATAATAGATACACACAAAAATAAAACCAAAACAGGAATTCACGCATATTACTAAAAAAGCCATCAAACCACAAGGAAAGAGAGCAAGAGAAGAAAGGAAGAGGAAAGAACTACAAAAACAAGCAGAAAACAATTAACAAAAAGACAGTAAGTACATACCTATCCATATTACTTTAAATGTAAATAGACTAAATGCTCCTAATAAAAAATGTGAGGTAACTAAATCAATAAAAAATACCACCTATATGTTGCCTATAGGAAACTCACCTTAGGCCTATAGACACATAGACTGAAAGCAAAGAGCTGGAAAAAACATACACTATGCAAATGGAAGTGAAAAAGCTGGGATAGCAATAGTTAATACCTGACAAAATAAATTTAAAAACAAAGACTGTATCAACAGACAAAAGGGCACTACATAAAGATAAAGAGATAAAACCAACAGGAGGACACAACAATAGTAAATATCTATGCACCCAACATAGAAGCACCAAAATACGTAAAGCAAACATTAGCAGGCATAGATGGAGAAATTGACAATAATACAATACTAGTAGGGGACTTTAAAGCCCCACTGACATTAATGGATAGATAATCCAAGTAGAAAATCAACATGGAAATAGTGGCTTTGAACAACACATTAGACCAGCTGAGCCTATCAGGTATATATGTAACACTCCATCCCAGAACAGCAGAATACATATTCTTTTCAAGTACATATAGAACATTCTCCAGAATAGGTCACATGTTGGGCCATAAAACAAGTCTTAATAAACTTAAGAAGACTGAAAACATACAAGCATCTTTTCTGACCACAATGGTATAAAACTAGAAATCAATTATAAGAGAAAAGCTGAAAAGAAAACAAATACATGGAGGCTAAACAATATGCTTCTAAACAATGAATGGGTCATCTGAGTAATCAAAGGGGAAATAAAAAAAATGAATGGATAAAAATGAAAATGAAACACAATGCTCAAAAATCTTTGGGACAGAGCAAAATCATATCTAAAAGGGAAATTTATAACAATGCAAACCTACCTCCTCAGGAAACAAGAAAAATCTCAAATTAGCAACTTAAACTTATATGTAAAAGAGCTAGAAAAAAAGAACAAAGCCCAAAACTAGTACCAGGGAAGAATAAAGATTACAGCAGAAATAAAGGAAATAGAGACTAAAACAATAATACAAAAGAACAATGAAACAAGGAGCTAGTTCTTTGAGAAGATAAATGAAATTTAAAAGCCTTCAGGCAAACCCATCAAAAAAAAAAAAAAAGACAGGACTCAAAATCAGAAATGAAGGAGGAGAATGAACAGCTGACACCACAGAATATAAAGAATTTTAAGAGAATATTATAAAAAATTATATGTCAACAAATTGAACAACCTAGAAGAACTTGTTAAACTCCTAGAAACACATAATATTCCAAAACTGAATCAGGAATAGAAAAATTGAACTGATCAATTAATAATGATGAAATTGAATCAGTAATTTAAAAACTCCCAACAAACAAAAGTCCAGGACCAGATGGTTTCACAGGTGAATTCTACCAGGTATTTAAAAAGTTGATACTTATTCTCCTGAAACTATTCAAAAATAGAAGAAAAGTTTCCAAATTCATTCTATGATGCTGGCATCACCCTGATATCAAAATCAGATAAAGATCCTACCAAAAAAATTACAGGCCAATATCTCTCATAAACATAGATATAAAAATTCTCAACCAAATATTAGCAAATGGATCTGGCAATACATTTAAAATAATCATTCACCACAATCAAAGAGGATTTATTCCAGGGATACAAGTGTGGCAGTGTTCACAAATGAATCAATGTGATGCATCACATTAACAAGGGAAGGATAAAAACCATATAATCATCTCAATAGATGTACAAAAATCATTTGACAAAATACATCCATGCATGATAAAAAAAACTCTCAGTAAAGTGGGTTTAGAGGGAACATAATAAACATGATAAAGGCTGTATATAAAATTCCATAGCTAACATCATACTCGGTGGTAAAAAACTGTTTCCTTTAAGATAAAGAATAAGACAAGGATGTCCACTCACTGCTTTTATTCAACATAGTACTGGAAGTTCTGCTGCAGCAATTAGACAAGAAAAAGAACTAAAAAGCATCCAAATTGATAAGGAAGATGGTAAACTGTCACAATATAGAAAATCCTAAAGACTCCACCAAAAAACTATTAGAACTGATAAATACATTTAATAAAGTCAGAAGATACAAAATTAATATACAGAAATCCATTGCATTTATATACATTCATAACAAAGTTGCAGAAAGAAATTAAGAAAACAACCTAATTTACATTTGCACCAGAAATAATAAAATACTTAGGAATAAGCTTAACCAATGAAGTGAAAGACCTATATTCTGAAAGTTATAAAACACACATGAAAGAAATTGATGATGACATAAATAAATGGAAGGATATTCTATGTTCATGGATTGGAAGAATCAATATTGTTAAAATGTCCATACTACTCAAAGCAATCTACAGATTCAATGCAAGCTCTATCAAAACACCAAAAGCATTTTTCACAGAGCTAGAACAATACTAAAATCTGTATGAAACCACAATAGACCCTCAATAGCCAAAGCAAACTTGAAAAAGAATAACAAAGCTGGAGGTATCACAATCCCAGATTTCAAGATATACTACAAAACTGTGGTAATCAACAGTATGGCACTGGCATAAAAATGAACACATAGATCAACAGAAGAAGATACAGAGCCCAGAAATAAACCCACACTTATGTGGTCAGTCTATAACAAAAAAGGCAATGGGGAAAAGATCATCTCTCCAACAAATAGTGTTGGGAACATTGGACAGCAACATGCCAAAGAATGAAACTGGACTACTGTCTTACACCATACACAAAAATAAATTCAAAATGGATTAAATACCTAAATGTGCAGCCTGAAACTACAAAACTCCTATAAGAAATATAGGCAGTAATCTCTTTGTCATAGGCTGGAGCAAAAATAAACTATTGGGACCACACACACACACACACACACACACACACACACACACATTTTGCACAGCAAAGGAAACCATCAGCAGAATGATAAGGCACCCTACTGAATGGGAGAAGACATTTGCAAATGATAAATCTGATAAGAGGCTATTATCCAAATATAGAAAGACTATTCAACACACACACACACACACCCATAAAAAATTCTATTAAAATTGGGCAAAGAACCTGAATAGATATTTTTCCAAAGAAGACAGACAAATGACCAACAAACATATGAAAAGATGTTCAACATAATGAATTACCATGGAAATGCATATCAGAACAATAATTATCACCTTATACTTATCAGAATAGCTAGAATCAAAAGGGCAAGAAATAACAAGTGTTGGCAAGAATGTGGAGAAAATGGAATCCTAATGTACTGTTGGTGGTAATGTAAATTGGTGCAGTCACTGTGGTAAATGGTATAAAGGTTCCTCAAAAAATTAAAAGTAGAAATACCATATGATCCACTAATGCCAGTATTGGGTACTATTGTGTACCAAAAGAAAACAAAAGCACTAATCCAAAAAGATATATGCACCCCTATCTTTACTGTAGTATGATTTACAATAGCCAAGATATGGAAGCTACCTATTAATTTTGCATATATGATATTTCCATCTCATTAATCTTGTAGTGTTCAGCTTTTATTCTCACTACTGTCTCTGATGTTCTTTGCCATTTTACTTATCAAAAATTTAGAATTTTTCTTCTTTATCAATTTGATCTTCCCTCAACATATTAATCAGCATTTTATATGGTCATTGGGTACATATAGCACAGTCATATTTCCTTTTCCTAAAATCAGAATTAGGAAAATTAACATTCAGAAGCATACCAGCTCTTATAAGCAATCGCTACCTCTCTACCACCATCTGGTGTCAAAACCAATAAATATTTCTGAGTTTCATGGATGCTTGCATGTTGTTTGGCTGGAGTACCACACCAAAACCACACTTGGCTGAAGGTGTTAACACACCCGCTAAAGACTGACTCACTGTATTCTCCCAAAATTCATAGGTTGAAAACCTAATCCTGAGGTAATAGTATTCAGGATATAGGGCTTTGGGAAGTGATTAGATCAGAAGGGTGGAGATCTTAAAGATGGGATTAGTGATCTAATCAAAGAGGTCCCAGATAACCCCTTGCCCCCTCCACCATGTGAGCTCATGGCAAGAAATGGTAATCTGAGACCCAGATGACGGTCTTCACATGAAAGTGATCATGCTGGCACCTAGCATGCTTGGACTTCCAGACTCCAGAACTGTGAGAAATAAATTTCAGTTGTTTAAAAGCCACCTAGTCTGTGGTATTCTGTTCTAGCAGCCCAAACGGACTGACATAATACTTAAGAATATTATTAATGGATAAATCAAGTCGACACATTTTTTTTTATTTTTGTGTAAGTTATAACTATAGTATGAAAATGAAACTTAATTTCATTAATGAATGAATGGGACTTAATTCTATTAATTCTAAATTCTGAGTATGTTTCCACTAGGGCTGTTAAAAAATACCAAAATATTTTGATATTGTCCTTCTTTCAGTTTTTGTATTTGGTTCTTATTGCTATGTAACAGATTACCACAAACAGAGGTACAAAATAACATGAATTAATTACCCATGGTTCAAAAGTCAGGGGTCGGCTAGCTGGGACCTCTGCTCAGGGTCTCACTGGTTGAAATCAAGATGTCAGCTATCCTTATGTTTTCCTTTAAGGATATGCATTCTCTTCTAATCTTACTGGTTGTTGTCAGATTTCAGTTAATTGTAATTATAGAACTTGAATCTCTATTTTCTTCTGGATAACCACTCTGTCTTACAGACCACCTTCAATTTCTTGCATGCAGCCATCTCAATAAGCAGTTCACAGTATGGATTTCCCCTCTTCAAGGTCAGCAGAAGAAACCTCTTCTGCTTCTAATCTTTCTGACCCCTTTTAATGGCTCATATGATTAAATTAAGCTGAACCAGGATAATCTCTCATTTGATTAACTCAAAATCACTGATTAGGAACCTTAATTACATCTTTAAATCCCTCTGCTATATAATGTAACATAATCACAGGAGTGATATCTTATCATAGCACAAGTCCCTCTTAAAGGAAGAGATGTGATGCAAGGTACGTATACCAGCTTGGTGGAATCTTGGGGGCTAATTTAGGATTCTGCCTACCAGTGCTTTAATCTGGATGTTTTGAAATGTTTTAAAGCATATTTATTTATTTTGAGAGAGAAAGAGCACATGTGCACACAAATAAGAAGGGGAGGGACACAGAGAGAGGAGAAAGAGAATCCCAAGCAGCCTCCATGCTGTCATCATAGAGCCTGATGCGGGGCTCGATCTCATGAATCATGAGACCATGACCTGAGCCAAAACCAAGATTCAGATGCTTAACCAACTGAGCCACAGAGGCACCCAGTGGATATTTTGAAATTTTAACTTGGATGTTTATGATAACTATTAAGCCACACAAATGCTCATAGTTTCAAGAACAAACATTTATCTTCTAACTCGTACTCAGAAATTGCCACCTATACTGATCACATATGATTTAATTGGCTGAAGCAATCAAAGATGGCTATTTTCTCTGAGTATATAAATAAAATTATTAGCATTTTGTTCAATTGTCTAAGCTACAGATGTTTATATTGAGAGTCTGGTTAAGCATCTGGCTACATAAATTTTTAAAGAAAAGTATGAGACTGCAGATTTTAGTTCTGACATGTAAAAAGATTGAAATTTCTGACATGTAAAAAGACTGTCATTTCTTATAATAAAAATCTGAATAAACTCAAAGTCAATGACTTTTTTATCCTATCAGAGAACTGAGGTCTCAGGGCAACTTGTCACCCCAAAAGCTGGCTAGGAAAATACAGAGTCACAACTGAGATCTGCTTAGCTAGAACAGAAGATGCTGGAGCCACAGATTGGTAGGAACACGTAAATGGCTATTCAATGAACTGCTGGAGGCTGAACATGAGACTAGCATGTGAGAGAGACAGCCTGGACACTGAAGTCTTAGGGAGCTCTTCAACATTTCTTAGGTTTTATCTGCAGATTCAGTTCTAGGATCTCACAGTGAAGTGTCAAGAAAGATCCCCTACTGGCTCTGGCAAGAGAAGGAAAGACTAATTAGGAAACATACTCAGAGCATTTTCCTTAACGAATACCTACTCTACAGGGGAAATGTATGAGGACCTTATCTTGGGTGCGGAATGAGAACTCATCCTCTCCATTACCTGTAAGCTCCCCTATCTCACCAAAGGAGTAGGAGTGTGGGGGTGGGGGTGGCGGATAATGTATACTGGAGAAACACTCGTGAAGTTCACGTGAACCTAGAGACACAAACCCACTAAATAAATGAGGTTTAATCAGAAAATTATAGGACACTTTCCTTCCCCAACACCATACCACAACACCAATGGGGTTATATTAAAATAACACAGGATTACCACTTATCCAACTACCAGATAAGCCCTTTTCCAAATAATTCCAAAGTCAAGAGCAAAGACAAAAACAAGAAATACAAAGCCTCTGACACCTACACCTACAGTAAATATTGAACACAGCCCAACTCCTGGCCAGGTTAACATAAAACTGCATGCTATATACGTACTTACTTCAGTTTTAAATTTCGTGATTTATTCAGATTTAAATTTCGTGATTTACATTCACCAAGATAGAGCACCTTCTGGACAATAAACAACCAAACATAAAATTAAAAATTAAAATTGAATAATTAATTCATTAATACTAAAATTTGAAAGAATAGAAATCACACCAGATATGTTCTCAGGAAATTGTCCAAATATTTGGAAATCAAAGAAAGCATGGATCAAAAAAGCAGTCTGTAGGGAAATTCAGAATAGTGTGAGCTAAATGATGATGAAAATACAACCTATCAAAATTTGTGGAATGCAGTGAAAGCTGTGCTTGGAAGAAAATATATAGCATTAAATGCATGTATTAGAAAACAAGAAAGATCTAAAATCTGTGACCTAAGATTTCATCTTATAAAACTAGATAACACAGAGCAATTAGCTTAAAGGAGGTTGAAAAAAGAAAAATGTCAGCAGAGAAAAATCGATGGAATTGAAAACAAAAAATAGAGCAAACCAACAAAACTAAAAACTAATTATCTGATAAACAAATTGATAAACCTCTTGCCCGGCCAAGCAAAACAGTGAGAAGAGAGTAAGATAAGTTCCAATATCAGAAATGAAGATGATACAATCATACAATAATTCAGCAATAAACAAAGAAAGGATTTTTCAAGCCACTAAAAGACACAGATGAATTGTAAACACATATTGCTAAATGGAAGAAGCCCGTCTGAAAACCTTAAATATTGGATGATTCCAATTATATGAATTCTGTAAATGGCCTTAACTAAAAAGATGGTAAATATATCAGTGGATGGCATTTGTTTAAATCGATTTAAAAAGCTGGGGAAACTTATTTTTTAGGAGAATAAAGCTATTCTGTCTGGTACCATAATGATGGGTATGTAACACTATGAATTTGTCAAAACCCATAAAATATTATAGCACAAAGAGTAAACCTAAATGTATATAAACTTTTAAAAAGTTGTTCAGGAGACTGTAGGACCCCATGATGGAAATTAGTATATGACAAACCAAATTCACTATATTATAAATGTATGAAACACCTTCACAGAAAGGGATGGTAAGAAAAGTTGCTGACCAAATTTTGAAAATCAGTAAAATATGTAAAATAAAGGTAAAAGGAACTGTACATAGCACTGAATTATAGTTGATAGAGTTGTTTTCTACAGAGGTATGGGTTAACAATTCTGATACCTCTATACATGTATAGTGGTATGTAATAATTCACTAGATGCATAGAATATGGTGACAGTGAGGTTTCCCACTGACTACTGGAGTGAAAGATTACAAACAAGCAAGGGGAGAAGACTAGAAAGCTCCACGTGGTAATTGATTAGAGTTGGAGATACTGATATGAACTTCAGTTTATTTACTAACATGTATCAATAGATATTTATAGATGTGTATTATTACATGTGTGAATACATTTCCTTGTTCTCTCAGCCGAGAGGGCCTGGAATCAGCAGCACTCCAGTAGCAATAAGCACAGCTAGCACCCAGATCTTGGTTTCTAATACCATTCTGCAATAAAAGGTACAAAGTCTTCTTGGAAGATGGATGGTTTTAGGGCTGGGTCAAGAAATATATAAATACAGCCTAAAACATCTTGTAGTGCCAGGGAATAAGAAATTACTAAATTAAAAAAGAAAATAAAAAAGAATAATGGGAGTATGTCAAAGAGACACAAAAGCCAAGTAAATGAAAGAGCTCCCAATGGTCAAAACTATAACAATTTGTATGACAAAATTAAGTAGTATTAGATTATAATCAAAAGTATAAAATAATTGTCCATGAGTATATACTGATATAGATGACTAAATAAATAAATGTAGAAGAATTCTAAATAATTTATGCAGTTACTTTGCTCTCTAAGACATGGAGTGTAACTCCCCACTCCTTAACTGTGGAGGCAGTGAATAGCTTCTTCCTCCTAGAAAACACAGTATGAAATGGAGGTGAAAGTACCTGTGCGGTGGAGAAACCTGACAAGCACTACACAGCTAAGTGATCAAGGTTATCACCAATGATGCCACATTGATACTACACACACCTTGTGATGTGATGACAGTAGCATTTTATCTCTGTGGGCTTCTACCCACAAATGCATAACCCCAGTCTGATCATGAGATAAGCATAAGAAAATTTCAACTGATTCTACAAAATACCAAATTAGTACTGTACTTCTCGAAAGTATAAGGGTCAACAAAAACAAGGAACATCTGAGACTGTCATAGCCAAGAGGAGCCTTATGCAAAATGATTACTAAAAGTAATAGGATATTCTGAATGAAACACTGGGATCAAAAAAGAAGAAAGGCAGTGTTGGGCAGTTAGGCATGAGGGAGGAGGGATAAAGCAGATTCTCATCACATCCTCAGAGTCACCTCTAACGTCTAAAAGAACAGGAAAGGCCTAGCCACAGAGCTGGCTCAAAAGCCACAAGGGGCCTTCTAAGAGCTGAGCATGCACACAAAAGGTGCAACTTGCCCTTAAGGTCAAAGCAAAAGCCCACTAGAAACTCATAAATATACAATACATAAATAAATACAACTGTAACAGACTGCATCATAGGTAGGCACATGCGCAGAAGCCAAAATGTTACACAAGCACCAGCTGTCAGTCAAAACTGTCAATCAGAGCCAAATTTACACATGCAGAAAGCAGGCTTAAAAGGAAGCAGCTAGAGCTTCTTGGAGCCACTGTCACTCTTGCTCCAGCATTGGCTCACTTTCTGTCTTGAAAGGGTACGACACTTTTCTACTCAATACACCATTTCCCCATACTGGTCTTGTGTCTCCAATTCTTTGCTACCCCTGGGACAAGAACTTAGCAACCTGGGAGGAAGGGAGGAAGGGAGGGAGGGAGGGAGGGAGGGAGGGAGGGAGGGAGGGAGGAAGGGAGGAAGGAAGGAAGAAAGGCAGGCAGGGAGGAAAGGGAGAGAGAGAGGAAGAATGAAAACAACGTAGGTAGTAAAGATATATGGGTAAAGTATGGACTTAATTAATGTATAAACATTAATTCATTAATTGTAACTAATATACCTTAAGATGTTAATAGTAGAAGAAACTCAGTAAGAGGCATGTAGGTATACTCTATACTATCTTCACAATTTTTCTTAAACTTTAAACTGTTTTAAAATTTAAAACTTTTTAAAATGAAAAATATAAAGAATTATCGACTGCTTGTACCACCCCACCCTCTAAATTCATATATTGAAGCCCCTACCTCCCAATGTGATTGGGTCTTTATGGAGGTAGGTAAGGTTAAAAGAAGTCATAAGGGTGTGGCACTAATCTCATAGGACTGGTATTCTTATAAGGAGAGGAATAGACACCAGAACTCTCTTCCTCTCCCTCTCTCCAAATGCACACAGAGGAAGGGTCATGTGAAGACACAACAAGAAGGCAGCCATCTATAAGCCAGAAAGAGAGGTCTGTCTAGAAAATGATCTGCCAACCCCTTGATCTGGGACTTCTGACCTCTAAAACAATGAGAAAATAAATTTCTTTTTTTTTTTTTCCTTACGTTCATTTTATTTATTTGAGAGAGAGAGAAAGAGAGTATGTGAGTGTGCACAAGTGGGTGGAGGGCACAGAGAGAAGGAGAGCAATAGACTTCCAAGCAGCTCCTCCTGGCTAGCATGAGCCCAATGTGGGGCTCCATCTCACAAACCTTGAGATCATGACCTGAGCCGAAACTAAGAGTCAGATTTTCAACCGATTGAGCCACCCAGATGCCCCAGAAAATAAATTTCTCTTGTCTTAGTCTACTCAACCTGTGATTTTTATTATGGCTGCCCAAGCAGATAAATACACAGTCATTTGCAGTGATATCAATTTAAGTACAGTAAGTTTGGAAAGAGATGCCAAAGAAAACTTAGAGGACTAGAGGAAATATTCATTAAATATAAATATATTTGAGTTTATTAATGGATATGCTATTTGATATACAACATAAAATAAAGTAAAATGCATGTGCCTGTTGTCAGAAAACTGATTTTTCATTATGAATAAGCTTAGCATTCAAAGAAAAAACGTTGTGCTTAGGCAGCAGTCCAAACAAACTCACCCACACTCTAGTGTTTGTGGGTTTTTAGCAATTTGAGGTGATAGGGGTTGTATTTAATATATTGCTTCATTCAAACAAAGCATGTTATTTTTTAAAATAAAATAAGTTAGCAATAACATGAGCTAAGCTTTGTAATTAACCTTTGTAATCTACTTAATTTGGAGATCAAATTATTACCCCACTTGTGATTTAGTGATTTTTTTTCAAAGTAGGGAATATTTCTATGTGTCTGTACCTTTGGATAAGCCTCTTATCCTCCTGCTATTTTGATCTGGATGAATACTCTTAAAAGAGTATATGAAGTAAATATAGTCTCACCACCACCACTGCCACCATCATTATGCATTTAATTCACAATTCTCATTTATGAGCAGTTACACCCTAATGAGAGCAATAGCCAAAATTGTAAAGTTATACTAAATTAATATGTAATAGTTTTGCTGACTGCAAATTCAAATAATGATGCTTGGAGGTATAGTGACTGTCCTTATTAAAAATATTAAATGCCTGCCCTCCTCTTTTGACTTAATTCAACAGAATTATCAAAATAATTTTCCATCTTACTTTAGAGAATATATTTCAGGAAGAATTTCCACCCACTCCAGAATCAACATTATTTGGAGGGTTTGCAATCGGAGTTTTAATTATAGCTCTTCTCAAAGAAGAATGAAATTACATAAAAAGTTCATTTGACTAGGAACAATATAAAGCTATTAACTCATTGGACTCTGCTCACTGAAGGCATGATTCTTAATAATCTTAGTTAAATATCAGCATTCTTTTATTAACTATAATAGCCAATAATTGGGGCTTGGAACACTAAAATTATTCATAAAAAATGTACACTTCTGAAAAAGTAGATTACAGTTCACATTTTATGTCCGGGCTGATACTTTTCTGAACTAGAACATAAGTTCTTTGGTGGAAGGGATTTTTGTTTTATCCACTACTCTATCCTTAGCCCTTGAAAAGCACTGACATACAATAGCCATTCAGTAAATACTTGCTTAAAAAATGCATGTGACAATTATGAATTTTATACACAAAAAAATAAACTTGAAAATTATATATTTTTTTCATCTGACTAGACATTTTTCTAAAGAAGACATATAAATTGCCAACAGTTACATGAAAGTTGCTCAACATTACTAATCATTAGGGAAATGCAAATATAAACCAGAATAAGATACCCCCTAGAATGGCCATTAACAAAAATATAAGACATAACAAGTTTTGGCAAGGATATGGAGAAAAGGAAACCCTTGTGCACTGTGAGTAGGTATGTAAGTGGGTATAGCCATTGTGGAAAATAGTTTGGAGGTTCCTCAAATAACTAAAAATAGAACTACCATATGACCCAGGAATGTCTGGGTGGCTCAGTTGGTTAAGCATCCGACTCTTGGTTTTGGCCCAGGTCATGGTCTCATGTTTCATGAGTTTGAGTCCCCCATTGGGCTCTGCCCTGACAGTGTGGAGCCTACTTGGGATTCTCTCTCTCCCTCTCTCTCTCTCTGTCACTCTCTGCCCCTCTTCCACTTGTGCTGTCTCTGTCCCTCTCAAAATAAATAAATAAACTTAAAAAAAAAGTACCATATGACCCAGCAATCCTACTCCTGATTATTTATCCAAAGAAAATAAAAATAAAAACACTAACTCAAAAAGATATCTGCCCTCCCACAATGTGTTCATTGCAGCACTGTTTACAATAGTGAAGACATGGAAACAACCAAAGTGTCTACTGATGTATTGATGGATGGATGGATGGATGGATGGATAAAGAAGATGTGATATATGTATATGTATATGAATGTGATTATTTTCATATATACACATGTATATTTATTTATAAGATTGTATATATGTATACACACACACATATAATACTATTCAGCCATATAAAGGAAGAAAATCCTGCCATCGTGACAACACAGATCAATTTTCAGGTTACTATTCTAATTGAAATAAGTCAAAGAACAAATATAACCTCATTTATATGTGGAATATTAAAAAATATATCCAACTCACTGAAACGGAGAACAGATTGGTGGTTGCCAGAGGCGGGGGTATAAAATGTTAAGTTTTTTTTCCGTTTCATTTTTTTCATTTTCATTTCAATATCTTGAAAAAAAGTCCATAACACAGATAGTATAAATCCGTATTGTTTTGTAGCCACTAAAGGTAAAATTGTAAGCTAGATCAAAAACAAGGCTAGGCTCAGATCATAGTTTGTCTGTCTTATTATATTCTTTGAAAATCACTTATAGGTCAACTGGGGAGAGGGAAGATGGTGGCGTAGGAGGACCCTGGGCTCACCGCACGTCCTGCTGATCACTTAGATTCCACCTACACCTGCCTAAATACCCCAGAAAACCACAGAGGATTAGCAGAACAGAGTCGCCGGAGCCAAGCCCAGACGAGAGGCCCACGGAAGAGGGTAGGAAGGGCGGCGAGGCGGTGCGCGCTCCACGGACTGGCGGGAGGGAGCCGGGGCGGAGGGGCGGCTCGCCGGCCAAGCAGAGCCCCCGAGTCTGGCTTGCAAAAAGCGGAGGGGCCTGACGGACTGTGTTCCGACAGCAAGCGCGACTTAGCGGCTGGGAGGTCATAAGTTAACAGCTCTGCTCAGAAAGCGGGAAGGCTGGAGGACAAAGGGAAGGA
>NW_024412376.1:119107769-119137268 GCF_014898765.1 Herpailurus yagouaroundi | reverse complement strand
TAGATGCTGGAGAGGATGTGGAGAAACGGGAACCCTCTTGCACTGTTGGTGGGAATGCAAATTGGTGCAGCCGCTCTGGAAAGCAGTGTGGAGGTTCCTCAGAAAATTAAAAATAGACCTACCCTATGACCCAGCAATAGCACTGCTAGGAATTTATCCAAGGGGCACAGGAGTACTGATGCATAGGGGCACTTGTACCCCAATGTTCATAGCAGCACTCTCAACAATAGCCAAATTATGGAAAGAGCCTAAATGTCCATCAACTGATGAATGGATAAAGAAATTGTGGTTTATATACACTATGGAATACTACGTGGCAATGAGAAAAAATGAAATATGGCCTTTTGTAGCAACGTGGATGGAACTGGAGAGTGTGATGCTAAGTGAAATAAGCCATACAGAGAAAGACAGATACCATATGGTTTCACTCTTTTTTTAAAATTTTTTTTTTCAACGTTTATTTATTTTTGGGACAGAGAGAGACAGAGCATGAATGGGGGAGGGGCAGAGAGAGAGGGAGACACAGAATCGGAAACAGGCTCCAGGCTCTGAGCCATCAGCCCAGAGCCCGACGCAGGGCTCGAACTCCCGGACCGCGAGATCGTGACCTGGTTGAAGTCGGACACTTAACCGACTGCGCCACCCAGGCGCCCCCATATGGTTTCACTCTTATGTGGATCCTGAGAAAGTTAACAGGAACCCATGGGGGAGGGGAAGGAAAAAAAAAAAAAAAGAGGTTAGAGTGGGAGAGAGCCAAAGCATAAGAGACTGTTGAGAACTGAGAGCAAACTGAGGGTTGATGGGGGGTGGGAGGGAGGAGAGGGTGGGTGATGGGTATTCAGGAGGGCACCTTTTGGGATGAGCACTGGGTGTTCTATGGAAACCAATTTGACAATAAATTTCATATATAAATAAAAAAAAAAAAGAAAATCACTTATAAACTGGGAACCACTTTTCTAAGATATACAAAAATCAATGGTAGGCAAACAGTACAATGAACAATCTAGAAATTTACCATATGAAGATTTAGCTCAACTTAAATTGTTGAAGGATTGTCATGTAGCAGTGAATATGACTTACTCTTTGTTGCTCCAGTGGGTATAACCAATTTTAGAGGCAATTTTGAAATCAATATATGGAATATTTAACAGCAATAGCTGTAGATTTATAGAGTACCCACTGTTAGAGGAAGAGTCCCTCATACTGGATTTAATCATGATATGTTTGACAAGGATGCTTGATAGAGACTTGAATAAATATTCATGAAAAACATTTGTAGCCCTAAAAGCCCATGAGACTACATTTCTTTCCACATATATACAAAAACCATCTATTTTGCTACTCTAGAGTCAGAAAAGCACTAGACTTTGTATGAGATATCTAAAGTTGAAGTATTTACTCTGCATATTAATTTTGAGATACTGGATTAGTATTACATCTGGAAAGGTTTATACATTCTTTGGAGAATAGTGAGTGAAAATTAAAATATATAAATTCTAAAACAGGATATAAATTTTACATATAATAAAATGAACTATTTATTAAGCATCTATGTACAATTTTACCTTATTTTCCAAATATTTAGTATGGCTACTTGAGACCAGGTAACAAACTGATCTCAAGAGATACAGCAATGAACAAGTACAGTACAACCCTCATAGATCCAGATTGTCATGTGTCCTCCATGATCCAGTCAATCTAGTAACTAGTATACAGAACACTAAGGTTCATAGCATGTAATAACTTGCAACTACATAGCTATCTGGTAGAACAGCCAGATTAAAACCAGGTTGACAGGGGTACCTGGGTGGCTCAGTCAGTTAAGCATCTGTATCTTGATGTCAGCTCAAGTCATGATCTCATAGTTTGTGGGTTTGAGCCTCATGTCAGGTCAGACTCTCTATGACAGTCCAGAGCCTGCTTGAGATTCTCTCTCTCTCTCTCTCTCTCTCTCTCTCTGCTCCTCCCTGACTCTCGCTCTCTCTCAAAATAAACTTAAAGAAATAAAATTTTGAATCAGGTAGATATAGTTTCAAAGCCCCTCTATGTAAAATTTTTCCAAAAATTCCAAAAGTATATATATTTTCATTTTTTTAATTTTCATATTTAAATTTTCATATTTTCAATTTTAATTTTAAATATTTCATATATTTTTCATTTTTTAAATTTTCACATAATTAATATATATAGGAAATTATTTCTATCACTACCTCTATTAAAAAGATAATAAACTTTAACTTCTTGGGAGTTACTATTTTTTTCCCATTATCACTATGAGTCTTTTTACAAGGTTAGTATTTAGTCAGGAAAGTTTTGTTTAAAAGCTCCATAGTCTTAAGGTGCCTGGGTGGCTCAGTTGGTTAAGCATCTGACTCTTGATTTCTGCTCAGGTCATGATCTCATGGTTTGTCAGTTCAAGCCCCACATCGAGCTCTGAGCTGACAGCATGGAGCCTGATTGGGATTCTCTGTCTCCTTCTCTCTCTGCCCTGCCCTCTGTCTCTCAAAAATAAATAAATAAATGTTTACAAATAAAAAATAAAAAAAATAAATAAAAGTTCCACAGTCTTGCCATTATATTTAGAAGCATGATTGTCAATTTTCATGAAACAAGGACTTACAAGTCTGTCATAATCTCATCCTGGCTTATGAATTATCTCCATTTTTAATGGGGAAAATTATTATAACCAGTTAATTGAGTAGGCTGAACTCAGTAGTGTGTAGTCAGGAAACAGCTTTTTTTTTTTTCCTGGAAATATAATATGCACATAGAAAAGTAAATGTATTGTGTGTGTACAACTCAGTGAATTTTCTGACTGTCAAGGACTGCTTTGCCAAGTAAAAAAAAAAAAAAAAAACAAACCTAATATTACTTAATATTACCAAAAAGAGCTCCTTTTATCCCCTGACAGCCACAATACCCCTGCTCTTAACGATAGCTGCTAGTCTCACTTCTAACAACATAGAGGTATTTCACACTGGATTTGTATGTTATACAGCTCAAACCATTTAGTATGTATTCTTTTATCTCTGTCTTGTTTTGCTCAACTTTGTGTCTGTAAGATTCATTTCATTGTGATACCACAGTTGTTTTTTTTTTTCTATTCTACTGTCTATGGATATTTGCCTAGTTTGTTGCTGATTACAAATTTTGTTGATAGAAAACATGTATCACACTGTTAATATTTCAATTATATTGTGTTATGCCTAATAGATGTCTGGTTCTGAGAATATGCATATGTTTACCTTTGAGAAATATTACCAGATAGTTTTTCAGTGTGGACATAGCCATATCCACTCCCACTAGCAATGCAAGACTTTGGGCATTCTAAATCTCAACAAACACTTGGTATTTACCACTTTTTTTTTTTTTTTTTAACTTTAGGCAGTCTGATGGGTGTAGAGTAGTATCATATGTCATGTTTATATCCATGACAACTGATCAAGATGAACATGTTCTCATGTGTTTATTGGCCATTTGTATAACATTTATTGTGAGGTGAATAGTCAAGTTTTTGTCCATTTTTTCTACAGGATTTTCAGAACATAGAGTCTCAGGATTTTTGATGGTGGAATCTTAATACATGGTACTTGAAATCCAATAAAATATAAATTCCACAACAACAATATTCATTTTTTCTGTTTCCCTCACTACTGTATTCCCAGTTCCTAGACTAGTACTTCTGTTATTAGTTTTTCAGTAAATATTGAATAAGTTAGTTAATATAAAAACTTTAATCATATACTTCTGTTGCCATATGTAGTTTAATACATTAAGTTAGGAATTAAATGCAGGAATAAATCTTAAGTTTTAGTCCTTTAAAGAGTTGGCTTTTATTAAAATCAATTGATTATCCAGAAGTTGGAACAGGTATATGGTAAGTATATTATTTGTTTTCTATCCACATAGAAAACCTCCAGGGATCCATTTATATTTCCTATCAAGAAGCCCAACTCTATAATTTTCTTCCTCTTTAGAAAACACCTTTGTCTTCAACTTGTATATAATTGTCATATTCAATCACAGGATTAATCACAACAGTATTCTCCCTCCAGCTCTAGCTGCCTTTTCAGTACAAGAGGTACAAAAGAAAACATAGCTTCTCTCAGCACAACACATCAGAGGAAGCTAGAAATCCAATTTCCTGACTCCCAGTTCAGTTTTCTGTCTATTACAAATATAATACCACTGAGTGAACTTCAGCTACTTTATCTACAGAAAGTTCTAACAGTCATAGTCACACATCAACATGTGCACAGTCTTCTTCAAATTCAAAAGGCAAAAACAAAAGAGAACAAGGGAAAAACAAAACAGTTGTAAGGAATGTATTTGAGTGAGGATTTGATTTATAAACTTTCAGTTTAATTTGCTCTTGAACTCTGAATATCCAGTATTTGTGGTATTGTCACTCAAAGTTACCAGGGTGTTTGACTCAGAAAAGACAAAAATAAACAGAACTTCTGGTTAGAAATAAGACACTAGGCACAGTAATAAATAAAGGCAATGCCTGGGGTAAAGGATATAATTGTGGATTCACACACACAACTATACATAAAAATGTATAGACATCATATATAATAGCGATAATACCTTTTGAAACACATAATTAATAAATCAGAAACCAAGTCTTCCACTGGCAAACTTTTTCATCTAATAGCAAAATTAGAAATACTAAATCATCAAACCTCATCAAATATTACTGTATAATAAGTATGTTGCATTGAGTTATACTGAAATTATAGAGAACACTGAACAGTATCCAGATATTGCTGACATTACTCACATAAATATTATAAAATAAAATAGCACACCAAGAATAGAGAAAGTCATTTTCATTTAAAAGAATTTTTTTTTTTAAGTTGATAGGCCGTGCCATCATTGCTTTTTTTGTTGACTGGTGTGAACTGAAAGCAGGGGTATAACAGAAAACCAGGGAAATCACTGGTAACAGGTTCTAAATTCCTTCTCCCATCACAATATCAACTACACTAAAGAATGGCCAATGATAAATATCAGGACAGAATACTTCTTTTATAATACTCTTTTTTAAAAAGAATATTTTTTAAATGCAGAAATACAAAAGTGATAGAAGCAGTGCTCTATCATTTTTTTCTGACTTTTGAATTCTATGTTGGCTTAGAAAATAGAAAAGTTCTCAAAAATAGCTTAAAATGCTTCAAAATAAATCAACAAATATTAACTTAAAATATTTTAATGTATACTTGAGTAAATTGTCTGAAAGCTAATTCATAGGATTTTCTGAAGCAAAACTTCTATAATCTGGTCACATTTACAGTATTTATTGTATTGGCAATATAAGATAATTTGATTTCTGGGATATCAAAAATCAATGTGTAGGGAAAATGGTATCAAATTCATTATTGATGTCTTTCAAGATTCACAGTACAATAAACCAGATAGGACCACAACAAATGAAAAACGAAAGTCCTGTTATGTACTATACAACCAAGAATATGAATAACTTGGTTTTAGGTCCAGAGAAGAGAAAAATGAAAAAAGAGAAAAATGTCTATCAAATAAGTTCCAATCATGAATCCCATTTTGACTTCACTCTGACATTTTTAATGTTATAATTTACCATGGTTTATAGTTTAAATTATAAACTATATTCTAAATTACAAATTAATCTACATTTGTCAGGCTCATGTGCAAATACTCCTTATAATTATACATTATTTATATTGTTTCTATAACTAGTGTTGCATAAAACCAATTGAATTCAAATAGACTCAATATAAGAAATATTCAAAGATTTACTATACATCAACAATAATGTGGAAAGATGTAATGGAAAGATTATTACATAATAGCTTACTTCCAATTCTACAGAGAGTTACAACCTAAAAACTCCATTTCCTAGACTACACGAAGCTGAAGTTTTGGATGCAAAATATATTTCGCTAATTAACTGCATTTCTGTCAGATTTGGAAGACAAATGAAGTAGAAGCCCTCTTCCAGGTGTTCCTTCTGATTGCAAGCAACATCAGTAACATGAGTATTGAGAGACAGTTTTAGTGGCCATATTCCACACCTAGTGGCCAAACTTCATAGGGAAGAGGCAATTGTAAACAAAGTAGTAGCATTTTCCTGATCTATGGGTTGCAGGCATGGAGTGTTCTTGAAATCAGGTGGCCCCCGATTCTCACTCCTCCAGCCTTTCCAATCATGCTTTAAGCAATTTTCTGTATAAAATTCCTAATAATTGGGGAAATATGGCAGAGTAGGAGGACCCCTAAGCTCACTCCATCCCGTGTTTACAATTAGGTGTCACTCACATCCACATCAGTAAACTGGAAAGGGATCCAAAGACTTGCAGAACTCTACAACTAAATGTAAAGAAGCCACATTGGAGAAGTTAGGAAGGACAGAAACTGTTGTCACTTGCCCACAGCTAGGGGGAAATCCCCCTAACATTTGGCCTTGAAAACCAGAAGGGCTGACTTCTGGGGGTTTGTACAATCAATGGGACTTGGAGCTGGAGCTTTAAAAATCAGCTCACTCTGCCTAGGCAAGCCCTGAGGGCAAATGATAGACAGGTTATAGCCCTTAAAAAGACAACAACCTGAGGATAAGCAACATAGGAGGCACATCTAGCACGGGGCAACAAAAGGGATCTGTTCATACTGATTTCTGAGCATGTCGGGGTGTTCAGTCTCCTCTGGGAACAAAGGGGCCAGCAGGTGCCATTTTCCTCCCCTGCCTCCCAGCATAAATACAGGGCCACTGTGGGAGGTGATGCTGCACAAACACTTGCTACCTAAACTGCTAGCAGTGAACCACACCCACTAGTTCTTCTGAGGATTCACCAACTCCAAGCCTGCTGGCCTTGGCTCTGGGCTCAGCTCAATTTTTGTTAAGGCGGGGCAAGCCCAACCCAGTCACCTCCACAAGCTGTGCCTGAAGCCACTGCACTTCAGAGGACGGGCCTAGGACTAGTGGTTCAGTGCAAATTCTATCACTGTTGCCCTTCCCCCAAGTCCTTCTGCTGTCACACCCCCTCAGAGCCAGCCTGACTAGATCTTAATGTTATAGAAAGCAGTACAGCCCACAACAAGCAAAGAATCAGTGCAGATGTCTAAACTGAAAGGAAAAGTGACTCAAACACAATAGCAGGATGCAGGCAACACACATAGGAACTCTCCTTAAGTGCCAGGTCCTGGTGAATGGGGGACACTGCACTGCAGGGCACTACAGGACTTCTTCAGAAAGTCACTATTTCCAAAAGCAGAAGACATAGTGGACTTTCCTGACACACAGACACAGACACAGCAAGGCATACAAAATGAGGAGACAGAGGAATACATGTCCCAAATAAAAGAACATGACAAAATCACAGCAGATCTAATCAAAACAGAAATAAATAATATGGCTGATACAGAATTAAAAGTAATCATCATAAAAGATACACACTGGACTTCAGAAGAGGGTGGAGGACAAAAGTGAGATGGTTGACAGAGATAAAAAGTAACCTATCAGAGATAAAGAATTCAATAAATCTGGGGTGTCTGGGTGGTTTAGTCAGTTAAGTGTCCAACTTCAGCTCAGGTCATGATCTCACAGTTCATGAGTTGGAGCCCCACGTCAGGCTCTGTGCTGACAGCTCAGAGCCTGGAGCCTGCTTCAACATTCTGTGTCTCCCTTTTTCTCTGCCCCTTCCCTGTTTGTGCTGTCTGTCTGTCTCTCTCTCAAAAATAAATAAACATTAAAAACAAGAATTCAATAAGTGAAATTTAAAATACAATAGATGGAATAGACAGTAGGCTACAGGAAGCAGAGGAACATATTAATGACCTGGAGGCTAGAATAAAGGGAAGCAATCGAGCAAAACAGACGACAAAGACTGCCTAATGAGAACAGATTTAGAGAATTCAGTGACTCCATCAAGCATAAGAGCATTTGTGTTATAGGGATCTCAAAAGGAGAAGAGACAGATGGGGGGCGGGGGGACAGAATGTATTTGAAGACATAATAGCCGAAAACTTCCTGAATCTGGACAGGGAAGCAGAGATACAGATTAAGGAGGCACAGAGATGCCCCAAAAATTCAACCCAAAGAGGTCCACAATGAGACACCTAGTAAGTGGCAAGAAATAGTGATAAAGAAATAATGTTAAAGGTTATAAGAGAAAAGAAGGCAGTTCTATACAAAGCAAAGCCCATAAGTCTATTAGCTGATTTTTCAGCAGAAACTTTGCAGGCAAGAAGTGCTGAAAGGAAAAATTCTGCAGCCAAGAATACTTCACCCAATAAGGCAATCATTCAGAATAGAAGGACCAATAAGACTTTTCCAGAAAAACAAAAGTTAAAAGAATTGATCAACACTAAACAAATCCTAAAAGAAATGTTAAGCAGGACTCTTATGAATGGAAAACAAAAACTATAAGTAAGAAAAATAGGAAACATGAAATAAAAAAAATACTAAATATCTAAAACATGGAGGGGAGAGGATAAAGAACTTGTTTCAAAAACAAGCAACCATAAGCTTAACATAGACTGTGATATGCAGATGTTATATATAAACTGAATGGTAACCACAAATCAAAAAACAGTGATCAATATGCAAAAATACAAAGGAAGGAACCCAGTATATTACTACAGAAAACCTACAAACCATGAAAGAGAAAAAGAGAAGAAAATATCAGAGGAAAAACTACAAAAACAACCACAAAACATGCAACAAAATGGCAATAAATACATATGTATCAATAATTACTTTGAATGTAAATGGAATAAAAGTTCCAAGCAAAAGCCCCAAGGGGACAGAGTGGGGGAAAAAAAACAAAACACCAAAATCAAAAAAAATCTATATACTGCCTATACGTGACTCATTTCAGACCTAAAGATACGCAGATTGAAAGTGTGGGGATTTTTATTAAATGACAGTGAAAAGAGCGCTGGGCTAGGAATAATTACATCAGAGGAAATAGACTTTCAAACAAAGACCATAATAAGACAAAGGAAGACACTATAAGGGGAACAATACAACAAGAAGATACAATTGTAAATATATATGCACCCAGCATGGCAGCACCCAAAAACATAAAACAGTTAATAACAAAATAAGGGAACTAATTGATAATAAATACTAAAGGACATTAACACCCCACTTTTATTGATGAATATATCATCCAAACAGAAAATAAATAAGAAAACAGTGGCTTTGAATTACACACTGAACTAGATGGATTTAACAGACATTCAGAACATTCCATCTTAAAACAGAATACACATTTTTTTCAAGGGCACATGGAACATTCTCCAAAATAGATCACATGTTAGGCCACAAAACAAGCCTCAACAAATTCAAATTATCAAAGTCATACCATGAATCTTTTCTGCCTACAACATGAGGAAATTAGAAAATCAGCCACAAGAAAAATCTGGAAAGACCAACAGATACATGGAGGTTAAACCACATGCTACTAAACAACGATGAGTCAACCAAGAAATTAAAGAAGGAATCAAAAAGTACATGGAAACAAATGAAAATGAAAACACAATGGTCCCAAACCTTTCAGATGCAGCAAAAGCAGTTTTAAGAGTAAATTTTATATTAATACAGCCCTACCTCAAGAAGCAAGAACAATCTCCAACTACCTAACCACACATCTAAAGGAGCTAGAAAAAGAAAAACAAAACCTGAACCCAGCAGAAGGAAGAAAATAATTAAGATTAGAGCACAAATAAAACAAATAGAAACTGAAACAAACAAAACAAAAAACAATAGAGAGGAGCCTCAGTGGCTCAGTTGGTTGGGCCTCCCGACTTCAACCTAGGTCATGATCTTGCTGTTCTGGAGTTCGAGCCCTATGTCAGGCTCTGTGCTAACAGCTCAGAGCCTGGACCTTGTTTCAGATTCTGTTTCTCCCTCTTTCTCTCTGCCCATCCCTCACTCATGTTCTGTCTCACTGTCTCAAAAATAAACATTAAAAAAAATTTTAATACAAAAGATCAATGAAACCAGGAGTTCGTTCTTTGAAAAGGTCAACAAAATTGAAAAATCTCTACCCTCACTCACAAAAAGAGAGAGAAAGGGAGAGAGAAAGAAGTTCAACAAAATCACCAATAAAAGAGGAGAAATCACAATTGACACCACAGAAACACAACTGTAAGAGAATAATATGAAAACTATGCCACAAAATAGACAACCCAAAAGAAATGCATAAATTCGTAGAAACATGTAACCTACCAAAATTGAAGCAAAAAGAAATAGAAAATGTGAACAGACTGCTTACTACCAAGGATATTGAATCAATAATCAAAAAACTCTCAACAAACAAAAGTCCAGAACAAGATGGCTTCACAGGCCAATTCTAACAAACATTTAAAGAAGAATTAACACCTATTCTACTCCAACTATTCCAAAAAATAGAAGAGAAAGGAAAACTTTCAAATTTATTCTGAGGCAAGTATCACCATGTAAACAAACCCAAGTAAATGCACCACACACACAAAAGAGAGAGCTACAAGCCAATATCTTTGATGACTATAGATGCAAATATCCTTGAGAAAACACTAGCAAACAGAATCCAACAATACATTTTAAAAAATCATTTACTACAATCAAGTAGATTTTACTTCTGGGATGCAAGTGTGGTTCAATATTTGCAAATCAATTAATGTGATACATCACATCAGTAAGAGAAATGATTAAAAAAATATGACCATCTGATACAGAAAAAAAAAAAACATTTGACAGTGTACAACACCCATTCATCTAGAACCATCAACAAAGTAGACTTAGAGGGAATATGCCTCAATATAAGTAAGGCTGTGCATGAAAAACTCAGGGTGAACATAATATTGAATGGGGAAAAACTGAGAGCTTTCCTCCTAAGGTCAGGAACAAGACAAGGATATCCACTATACCTCTTTTATTCAACATAGTACTAGAAGTCCTAGCCACGGCAATTAAGCAACAAAAATAAGTAAAATGCATTGAAATTGGTAAGGAAGAAGTAAAACTTTCACAATTTGCAGATGATGCATGATACAATATGTAGAAAACCCAGAAGACTCCACCAAAAAGTGATTAGAACTAATAAATGAACTCACTAAAGTCGCAGGATATAAAATCACTGGGCAAAAATCTGTTGCATTTCTATACACTAATAATGTAGCAGCAGAAAGAGAAATTAGGATAGCAATCCCATTTACAGTTGCACCAAAAATAATAAGAATATTATTATTAGGAATAAACCTAACCAAAGAGGTGAAAGATCTATACTCTCAAAACTATAAAACACTGATAAAAAGAAATTCAGCATGACACAAAGAAATGGAAAGACATTCCATGCTCATGGATGGGAAGAAATAGTATTATTAAAAGGTCTATACTACCCAAGCAATCTACACATTTAATGCAATCCCTATTAAAATATCAATAGCATTTTTCACAGAATTAGAACAATCTTAAAATGTACATGGAACGACAAAAGACCCTAAACAGCAGAAGCAAACTTGAAAAAGAAAAGCAAAGCTGGAGGCATCACAATTCCATACTTCAAGTTATATCACAAAGCTGTAGTAATTAAAGCAGTATAGTACTGGCACAAAAATAGATTCAGTAGAACAGAATAGAAAATCCAGAAATAAACCTACATTTATATCCCCAGTTAACCTTTGACAAAGCAGGAAAAAAAAATATCCAGAGGAAAAAGACACTCTCTTCAACAAATGAAGTTGGGAAAACTGGACAGTTATTTACAAAAGAATAAAGATCACTTTGTCTCACCATAAACGAAAATAAATTCAAAATGACATAAAGATCTCAATGTGAGACCTAAAACCATAAAAATCCTAGAAGAGAGGATAGGCAGTAATTTTTCTAGCATTGATCATAGCAACATTTTTTCTAGATATGCCTCCTGAGGCAAGGAAATAATAGCAAAAGTAAACTATTGGGATTGCATAAAAATAACAAGCTTCTGTACAGTGAAAGAAATAATAAAATTAAAGGACAACCTACATAATGGGAGAAGATATTTGCAAATGACATACCTGATAAAGGGTATTTATATATATATAAAATGTAGTATATATTTATAAAATATTTATATATATGGGTGTATATATATATAAATGTTGTATATATATATAGTATATATACAAATATATATATAAATATAATATATAGTATATATATATACATAGTGTGTGTGTGTGCGTGTGTGTGTGTGTGTATATATATATATATATATATATATATATAAACAAAAAGTGATACAACACCCCAAAACCAAATAATCCAATTAAAATTGGATAGAAGAAATGAATAGACATTTCTACAAAGAAGACATACAGATGGCCAACAGACACATGAGAAGATACTCAACATCACTCATCATCAGGAAAATGCAAATCAAACCTGCAGTGAGATGTCACCTCCCACCTGTCAAATGGGTAAAAATCAACAACACAAGAAACAAAAATTCATCTAAAATGTTTATTGAATAAACATTTATCTATTCAAATACTTTCTAGAAGTAAATGCACCAGAATAGCAGTTGACTGCAGCATTAGGAGTGCTAACTTTATTTACTTTAAACTTTTCTGTATTTTCTGTAATAGCATACATTGATTCACAATCTAAAAATATAAATAATTTAATCTGTAGGTTAGATATTTTTGTTTCCCACATTGGAAACAAAGACAGTCTCACACCTAAAAACAAACAGCTTTGATATGGACTAAGGGGTATTAGAAGCAGAATTAGTGAAGTATCATCACATACAGAGTTTAAAAATATTTTGACCGGGCATGATCATTTTTGCTTAAATTATATGACTGGTGTGGAAAAAAAAACCATTAAATATTTAGAATCTGTCATATTGTACATAATAGGATAAGAATATCAAGTTGAAGGTAAATTTTAAGTTATATACCTTTGATTAATATAAAGTAGATTTAGTCACTTTTGATCAGCAATGCACCTACCCATGCCAGTTCTCTTTCCCGATTTACATCCCAAGCCCCAGGCAGTAGGAACCCGTAATGACATTTATATTTCCTAGTACCTGATACTCAATTTTCTCAGCCATAAAATAGAGATTATAATGTCATCCCTATATTTTTTTTTCCCCACAAGGTTCAAGATGGACTAAAACATAAGGCAGTGGCAGCAAGAAGAAAACTGAGGAATTTACAATAACAAGACAGTCCATGCCAGATTAAATATTCAATTTACTTTTATAGTGTCCATGAGTTTAAGTCTCAGTATTTATTTAGATGCCTTTGAATACAAGTAACAAATTAAACCCACACTTTAAGAAGGAAATGTATTGGCTGTGAAACAGAATTTTTCGTTTCACTGGAAATTTCAGGCGGGCTTAATCCTGGGATGACACAAAGAATGTCAACAAAATCCCAGTCCTCTAATTTTTCAGCCCTACTTCATCTGTGTTATTTCCATTCTCAGGCTAATTCTTACATCTAATTGTTTAGAATTTTTGTCTATTTTGTTCATTTCTGTATCCCACATGCCTGTGTTAGGCACATGGTGGATGTTGAATATTTGTTAAATTATATGAAGGAGATGTGGCTATTGTAACCCTAGCTTCTCATCCTCCCAGCTTCAATTCAGCCGAAAACAGTTTGTCAACCCTTATTGGTAGCCCCAGTCTCAATCTTATGAGTTTCCTTATGAGTTTCAAGCCAAACACTGGTGATTCCCTCGCCAGGCATGGGCAGAGGCCAACTCCAAAAGGTAACTGACCTACTCAATCAAGGATAGAGAAATGGCAACTACCCCCAATGAAAATTAAAGTATTGTTACCAAAAGAATGTGGTATCATTGTTAGGAACTCAAAAGATGGCAGTTACTATTTTATCTCTGTGTTAATAAAAACATCCATACATAAACCCAATGCTTATATTTAAGTTATGCCTATCAAGCAATAAATACACTTCCCTCTATTAATAAAGGAAAGACTTAAGAAACATCGCATAAATCAATCCATATTAATGCTCTGCAAAATGCTTTGGGTTTGGTTGATTGAGCCAAGAGACTCTAAGTTTGCAGGTGGCCACTCAAAGTGAAATCAATACATGCTTTTCTTGGTAGAGGGGATCACACAGAATAGAGCATAAGACTGATGCAAACTAAAAAAGTGATGACCTGTCAAGACACATTGGTTACCTGTGTATTAAAAAGTAAAAAGAAATTACAACAATGGATGACCCCACTCACTAAAGGCCTTCCCATTACAATTTTACCTTCAGTATCCTTCAATGGATTGGTAAAAATGCTTTTTGAACTGGTTTCAAGGCACAAATCCATTGATTTACTCAGAGGCTCAGCTATCAATACAATGTCTCCAAGATGTCTGGTACACCAGGCACCTCCAGGCAGTATTTTTTTTTTTATTTATATATGAAACTTATTGTCAAATTGGTTTCCATACAACACCCAGTGCTCATCCCAAAAGGTGCCCTCCTCAATACCCATCACCCACCCTCTCCTCCCTCCCACCCCCCATCAACCCTTAGTTTGCTCTCAGTTCTCAACAGTCCCTTATGCTTCCGCTCTCTCCCACTCTAACCTCTTTTTTTTTTTTCCTTCCCCTCCCCCATGGGTTCGTGTTAAGTTTCTCAGGATCCACATAAGAGTGAAACCATATGGTATCTGTCTTTCTCTGTATGGCTTATTTCACTTAGCATCACACTCTCCAGTTCCATCCACGTTGCTACAAAAGGCCATATTTCATTTTTTCTCATTGCCACGTAGTATTCCATTGTGTATATAAACCACAATTTCTTTATCCATTCATCAGTTGATGGACATTTAGGCTCTTTCCATAATTTGGCTATTGTTGAGAGTGCTGCTATGAACATTGGGGTACAAGTGCCCCTATGCATCAGTACTCCTGTGTCCCTTGGATAAATTCCTAGAAGTGCTATTGCTGGGTCATAGGGTAGGTCTATTTTTAATTTTCTGAGGAGCCTCCACACTGCTTTCCAGAGCGGCTGCACCAATTTGCATTCCCACCAACAGTGCAAGAGGGTTCCCGTTTCTCCACATCCTCTCCAGCATCTATAGTCTCCTGATTTGTTCATTTTGGCCACTCGGACTGGCGTGAGGTGATACCTGAGTGTGGTTTTGATTTGTATTTCCCTGATAAGGAGCGACGCTGAACATCTTTTCATGTGCCTGTTGGCCATCCGGATGTCTTCTTTAGAGAAGTGTCTATTCATGTTTTCTGCCCATTTCTTCACTGGGTTATTTGCTTTTCGGGTGTGGAGTTTGGTGAGCTCTTTAGAGATTTTGGATACTAGCCCTTTGTCCGATATGTCATTTGCAAATATCTTTTCCCATTCCGTTGGTTGCCTTTTCGTTTTGTTGGTTGTTTCCTTTGCTGTGCAGAAGCTTTTGATCTTCATAAGGTCCCAGTAATTCACTTTTGCTTTTAATTCCCTTGCCTTTGGGGATGTGTCGAGTAAGAGATTGCTACGGCTGAGGTCAGAGAGGTCTTTTCCTGCTTTCTCCTCTAAGGTTTTGATGGTTTCCTGTCTCACATTCAGGTCCTTGATCCATTTTGAGTTTATTTTTGTGAATGGTGTGAGAAAGTGGTCTAGTTTCAACCTTCTGCATGTTGCTGTCCAGTTCTCCCAGCACCATTTGTTAAAGAGACTGTCTTTTTTCCATTGGATGTTCTTTCCTGCTTTGTCAAAGATGAGTTGGCCATACGTTTGTGGGTCTAGTTCTGGGGTTTCTATTCTATTCCATTGGTCTATGTGTCTGTTTTTGTGCCAATACCATGCTGTCTTGATGATGACAGCTTTGTAGTAGAGGCTAAAGTCTAGGATTGTGATGCCTCCTGCTTTGGTGTTCTTCTTCAAAATTACTTTGGCTATTCGGGGCCTTTTGTGGTTCCATATGAATTTTAGGATTGCTTGTTCTAGCTTTGAGAAGAATGCTGGTGCAATTTTGATTGGGATTGCATTGAATGTGTAGATAGCTTTGGGTAGTATTGACCTTTTGACAATATTTATTCTTCCAATCCATGAGCAGGACTGTCTTTCCATTTCTTTAAATCTTCTTCAATTTCCTTCATAAGCTTTCTATAGTTTTCAGCATACAGATCCTTTACATCTTTGGTTAGATTTATTCCTAGGTATTTTATGCTTCTTGGTGCAATTGTGAAGGGGATCAGTTTCTTTATTTGTCTTTCTGTTGCTTCATTGTTAGTGTATAAGAATGCAACTGATTTCTGTACATTGATTTTGTATCCTGCAACTTTGCTGAATTCGTGTATCAGTTCTAGCAGACTTTTGGTGGAGTCTATCGGATTTTCCATGTATAATATCATGTCATCTGCAAAAAGCGAAAGCTTGACTTCAGCTTTGCCAATTTTGATGTCTTTGATTTCCTTTTGTTGTCTGATTGCTGATGCTAGAACTTCCAGCACTGTGTTAAACAACAGTGGTGAGAGTGGGCATCCCTGTCGTGTTCCTGATCTCAGGGAAAAAGCTCTCAGTTTTTCCCTGTTGAGGATGATGTTAGCTGTGGGCTTTTCATAAATGGCTTTTTATGATCTTTAAGTATGTTCCTTCTATCCCGACTTTCTCAAGGGTTTTTATTAAGAAAGGGTGCTGGATTTTGTCAAAGGCCTTTTCTGCATCGATTGACAGGATCATATGGTTTTTCTCTTTTTTTTTTTGTTAATGTGATGTATCACGTTGATTGATTTGCGAATGTTGAACCAGCCCTGCATCCCAGGAATGAATCCCACTTGATCATGGTGAACAATTCTTTTTATATGCTGTTGAATTCGATTTGCTAGTATCTTATTGAGAATTTTTGCATCCATATTCATCAGGGATATTGGCCTGTAGTTCTCTTTTTTTACTGGGTTTCTGTCTGGTTTAGGAATCAAAGTAATACTGGCTTCATAGAATGAGTCTGGAAGTTTTCCTTCCCTTTATATTTCTTGGAATAGCTTGAGAAGAATAGGTATTATCTCTGCTTTAAACGTCTGGTAGAACTCCCCTGGGAAGCCATCTGCTCCTGGCCTCTTATTTGTTGGGAGATTTTTGATAACCGATTCAATTTGTTCGCTGGTTATGGGTCTGTTCAAGCTTTCTATTTCCTCCTGATTGAGTTTTGGAAGAGTGTGGGTGTTCAGGAATTTGTCCATTTCTTCCAGGTTGTCCAATTTGTTGCCATATAATTTTTCATAGTATTCCCTGATAATTGTTTGTATCTCTGAGGGATTGGTTGTAATCATTCCATTTTCATTCATGATTGTATCTATTTGGGTCATCTCCCTTTTCTTTTTGAGAAGCCTGGCTAGAGGTTTGTCAATTTTGTTTATTTTTTCAAAAAACCAACTCTTGGTTTCGTTGATCTCCTCTACAGTTTTTTTTAGATTCTATATTGTTTATTTCTGCTCTGATCTTTATTATTTCTCTTCTTCTGCTGGGATTAGGCTGCCTTTGCTGTTCTGCTTCTATTTCCTTTAGGTGTGCTGTTAGATTTTGTATTGGGGATTTTTCTTGTTTCTTGAGATAGGCCTGGATGGCAATGTATTTTCCTCTCAGGACTGCCTTCGCTGCGTCCCAAAGCATTTGCATTGTTGTATTTTCATTTTCGTTTGTTTCCATATATTTTTTAATTTCTTCTCTAATTGCCTGGTTGACCCACTCATTCGTTAGTAGGGTGTTCTTTAACCTCCATGCTTTGGGAGGTTTTCCAGACTTTTTTCTGTGGTTGATTTCAAGCTTCATAGCATTGTGGTCTGAAAGTATGCATGGTATGATTTCAATTCTTGTAAACTTATGAAGGGCTGTTTTGTGACCCAGTATATGATCTATCTTGAAGAATGTTCCATGTGCACTCAAGAAGAAAGTATATTCTGTTGCTTTGGGATGCAGAGTTCTAAATATACCTGTCAAGTCCATCTGATCCAATGTCTCATTCAGGGCCCTTGTTTCTTTATTGACCGTGTGTCTAGATGATCTATCCATATTTGTAAGTGGGGTATTAAAGTCCCCTGCAATTACCACATTCTTATCAATAAGGTTGCTTATGTTTATGAGTAATTGTTTTATATATTTGGGGGCTCCGGTATTCGGCGCATAGACATTTATAATTGTTAGCTCTTCCTGATGGATAGACCCTGTCATTATTATATAATGTCCTTCTTCATCTCTTGTTACAGCCTTTAATTGAAAGTCTAGTTTGTCTGATAGAAGTATGGCTACTCCAGCTTTCTTTTGGCTTCCAGTAGCATGATAAATAGTTCTCCATCCCCTCACTCTCAATCTAAAGGTGTCCTCAGGTCTAAAATGAGTCTCTTGTAGACAGCAAATAGATGGGTCTTGTTTTTTTATCCATTCTGATACCCTCTGTCTTTTGGTTGGCGCATTAATCCATTTACATTCAGTGTGATTATAGAAAGATATGGGTTTAGAGTCATTGTGATGTCTGTATGTTTTATGCTTGTAGTGATGTCTCTGGTACTTTGTCTCACAGGGTCCCCCTTAGGATCTCTTGGAGGGCTGGTTTAGTGGTGACAAATTCCTTCAGTTTTTGTTTGTTTGGGAAGACCTTTACCTCTCCTTCTATTCTAAATGACAGACTTGCTGGATAAAGGATTTTCGGCGGCATATTTTTTCTGTCTAGCACACTGAAAATCTCGTGCCAATTCTTTCTGGCCTGCCAAGTTTCAAAAGAGAGATCAGTCACGAGTCTTATAGGTCTCCCTTTATATGTGAGGGCACGTTTACCCCTTGCTGCTTTCAGAATTTTCTCTTTATCCTTGTATTTTGCCAGTTTCACTATGATATGTCGTGCAGAAGATCGATTCAAGTTACGTCTGAAGGGAGTTCTCTGTGCCTCTTGGATTTCAATGCCTATTTCCTTCCCCAGTTCAGGGAAGTTCTCAGCTATTATTTCTTCAAGTACCCCTTCAGCACCTTTCCCTCTCTCTTCCTCCTCTGGGATACCAATTATGCGTATATTAATTCTTTTTAGTGTATCACTTAGTTCTCTAATTTTCCCCTCATACTCCTGGATTTTTTTATGGCTCTTTTTCTCAGCTTCCTCTTTTTCCATAACTTTATCTTCTAGTTCACCTATTCTCTCCTCTGCCTCTTCAATCCGAGCCGTGGTGGTTTCCATTTTGTTATGCATTTCATTGAAAGCATTTTTCAGCTCCTAGAGACTGTTCCTTAGTCCCTTGATCTCTGTAGCAAGAGATTCTCTGCTGTCAGCTATACTGTTTTCAAGCCCAGCGATTAATTTTATGACTATTATTCTAAATTCACTTTCTGTTATATTATTTAAATCCTTTTTGATCAGCTCATTAGCTGTTGTTATTTCCTGGAGATTCTTCGGAGGGGAATTCTTCCGCTTGGTCATTTTGGATAGTCCCTGGCGTGGTGAGGTCCTGCAGGGCACTTCCCCTGTGCTGTGGTGTATAACTGGAGTTGGTGGGCGAAGCCACAGTCAGACCTGATGTCTGCTCCCAGCCCACCTCTGGGGCCACAATCAGACTGGTGCGTGCCTTCTCTTCCCCTCTCCTAGGGGCGGGATTCACTGTGGGGTGGGGTGGCCTGTCTGGGCTACCTGCACACTGCCAGGCTTGTGATGCTGGGGATCTGGCGTCTTAGCTGGGGTGGGTAGGCAAGGTGCACAGGGGCAGGAGGGGCAGGCTTAGCTTGCTTCTCCTTAGGTGATCCACTTCAGGAGGGGCCCTGTGGCAGCAGGAGGGAGTCAGATCCGCTGCCGGAGGTTTGGCTCCACAGAAGCGCAGAGTTGGGTGTTTGCGCGGAGCGAGCAAGTTCCCTGGCAGTAACTGGCTCTCTTTGGGATTTTGGCTGGGGAATGCGCGGGGGAGATGGCGCTGGCGAGCGCCTTTGTTCCCCATCAAACTGAGCTCTGTCGTCCGGGGGCTCAGCAGCTCTCCTTCCCTTTGTCCTCCAGCCTTCCCGCTTTCTGAGCAGAGCTGTTAACTTACGACCTCCCAGCCGCTAAGTCGCGCTTGCTTTCGGAACACAGTCCATCAGGCCCCTCCGCTTTTTGCAAGCCAGACTCGGGGGCTCTGGTTGGCCGGCGAGCCGCCCCTCCGCCCCAGCTCCCTCCCGCCAGTCCGTGGAGCGCGCACTGCCTCGCCGCCCTTCCTACCCTCTTCCGTGGGCCTCTCGTCTGTGCTTGGCTCCGGCGACTCCGTTCTGCTAATCCTCTGGTGGTTTTCTGGGTTATTTAGCAGGTGTAGGTGGAATCTAAGTGATCAGCAGGACGCGCGGTGAGCCCAGCGTCCTCCTACGCCGCCATCTTCCCTCTCTCAACGTCCAGGCAGTATTTTAAATCAAGCATTGGTAAACTGCCTTTGTATTTATTGTAGACTTTTATCTATTAAGAATGATATGAAATAATGAAATATGAAATTGCCTATTGGCTAATATTTCCACATATGTTGATAATGAGACTCAATATGATACTATAAACCATTCTATAATTGTCTTTTTAAAAGTATTTTCTACATGTTTTTCATGTATATCCTTAAATTTTTTCTTTAGGATAGCTCAAACCATTCCCCTATTTTGTATATGTAGAAAGTGAAATGTGAATACCAATATTTCAAACTTGAATCTTAGACAGGATCAGTTACTTAAAAACTTACATTGCATTAATTCAACTAATATCTATGTAGTTTAATCTCCTAAAGGCAGTATGCATAATGGTTTACTAAAGGCAGCATGGCATATGGACTCAGATCAAATGCTTGCTTTACCACATTCTAGCTATGTGACCCCGGTAAAGGGGTTTTTTTTGTTAGTTAGTTAAGAAAAAAAAAAAAAACACAAAAAACAATCCTTTTAAGTCTCTTCAACTCTAAGAGATAGGAAAAGACCTACATTTATGAGGCTTTTGTAAATAAGTTAATATATGTAAGTCACTTAGGAAAAACGGTCTGGCATAGAAGTATTCTACAAATATTGGCTAATATTACTATATATGAGGTGCTACACAATCCAACATGATAGGGATCAGTAGCTGAACATCCAAATTATTTGGAGTATAAACATAGGAGCCCTCTTCTGTTAACTGTAGACATGTAACTCAGCTACAGCTAGGGAAATCTAAGTGAAGTCTGCCAGGCCTAGAAAAACTTCCTTACAATCCATTCCCAGTCTCCCTGCTGGTTGGCTGGAGTGTTAGTGCCAGAGTTAGCCTTGGAAGGAACTTGGTGAAAACCACGTAATCTTTGACAGCCCAGCTTCCCGAATGTGTAGAGCAGAGCTGCCCAGTAACCCATCCACTTGCCCAGGACTTTCCCATAAGCATGATATTAATTTCCTATTGAGTAGTACTCTTTTGGGGATTTTTTTTACGGTACCCTATGCTTTTCTAATTCATATAGGTAGTAATAAATAAAAAGATCAATAAGACACATTTTTGGGTTAAAAGAACTTTTAAACTTACAGAAATGCAAGCACACACACACAATTTTAAAGCTCAATGTTGTAAAAAGTTTCTATGAGAAAAAAATATCTTCAAGTAAAGGAACTCAGGTATCTAGGAAGACAAGCAATAACATGGAGTTGGGAGATCTTTGAATATTTCTTGCAATTGTACCTTCTGAAGTTTGGCTTCAAGGAAGGGTGGAATCATGACAAATTGCAGCTTCTCAGGCTTAGGGAACAGCGGGAACAAAGAGGCAAGGTGAGGAAATGTCAAATATTTTAGGAGAAAACAGCAAAGACTAAATTTGCCTGCAGTGACAGAATGAGCTCCTAAGGATGAAAAGGTAGCTGGTATTAGATTTTTAAAAGATCTTTATCTCCATGTATAGTCACGATTGATTTGATATGGAATTGAGAACACCTGAAGTTATGAAAGCAGAAAAGAGTAATTATAGGCATAATTAAGGAAGATCTTATAAACCTTCCGATGTGAGTCTTGATTCACTTTCTGTTTTATACTCCATAATTCAGCAATATCTCGCTACTTGAATATTTCCAACTTTCGCTACTTCACATCTCTATATCTTCCCATATGTTGCTCCCTTACTTGCAGTACCACCTAGCTTAGATGTTCTCTTCTTCAGGAAAACTCACCTAACTTTCTCAAGGTTAAATATTTCACTACTCAGGGGCTGCACCATGTATAGGTGTCTGGCACATAATTGGTGCCCAATAACTAGATGTTTAATGAATACACTTCTACAGATTGCCTCACACTCTGTATCTTTATTACAATAAACTCATGGAATACTCTTTTATTTTTAATGTTATTTATTTTGAGAGAGTGTGTGTGCAGGAGTGGGGGAGGTGCAGACAGAGAGGGAGAAAGAGAACCCCAAGCAGGCTGTCAGCATAGAGCTGTGGGGCTAAATCTCATGAACTGTGAAATCATAACCTGAGCTGAAATCAAGACTCAGACGCTTAACTGAGCCACCCAAGCACCCCTCATAGAATACTTTTATTATATCTCATCCAGCTTGTATCACCAACATTTAGCACACCGTCTGGCACATATTACAACCTTGATAATGTCTGTAGAACTAAATTGATATGTGATAAGGATTAATGTGTTGAGAAAATAGAAGTAGGAAAATTTTTAAATGTACCTAATTCTCATTCTAAGCACCATAAGTTTTTTTTCAAACTCATTGTTGACGTTATTAGAGCAACAAAAAAAGCGGCACATTACTGAATTAGTAGCTAATACAATATAAATGAGTTTGGGATGCCACAGGCCATTTTTAAAAGCATGATGTTCTTTGGATTGATGCTTTTAAATAGTGGTAAGACTAAAGTTTATGTACTCTCAGCAAACAGTGGTATCACAGCAAAATAGATGGAGACACCAAGAGCTCTATTGTATATATAACACTGACTAAATCCAAGGTGGATTTAATTTTTAAGTTTAGTAGAATATTAATATAACTTAAATTCTGACTTAAGATGTGGTGATATTACAAAGTTGTGGAGATTTATGAACCAGACTTAGAAAAAATTTTGTGAGGAATGCAGCTAAATTGATTAGATTTTCTCTCTGACCACTAGAATTCTAGTTATAAATATCAGTTTGGTTGGCTTTTTTCTTTAAAAAAAACGTAAGTTAGTTTTTTCTAATTGGTGAGTTGAACTTAATAGAATTGTTATAACTCGATTGTTTAAATAATAAATTTTAGTGTTAGTATAGATAGAAACTACAAAATATACATGATACAAAATCCTTTGTTCTTAGGTGTAAAACTTCCATGCATAAACCATTAGAGAACTGTCAAATTTTTCTCTTGCCATTTTACTTAACTTGGCTGATCATATCCTTATAATAGAAATGACATGCTAATTTTAAAGACATCTAAATCTATGTAATTACAAAATACACAGTCCTTAAAATACTCAGACTTCATCATGTATGCTTATATAACTCTAACATTGTGTTTATTTTATTATTGACCTGTGGAAATTCTGTTAAATATCATGGTTGTATACGATTGCCTGGAAATGGTTTCTATGCTGGATCAAAGCAAGTTTGTACATTTTCTCGACTTTTGAAAAGAGCAAAACAGTTTTCACACAGATCATCATAGAATATGTTTCTTCTATTCATAAAGGTTATGCCATCTGTGATTATATCTTGTGTTGAACTATTAAGTATTTCTTCAAGTATCAATAATTAAGATTGAATAAAGGTGCTCATTTATTGCCTTAACTGTTTGTTTCTGTTTACATTTTCTGGTTTTAATATTCTTAGTCTACATAATGATAAAATACAATAAAATATGATTTTTATGAATAGACTATAGAGATATTCTACATGGAGAAGCAGGTAAAATGATTAAAAGCACCACCTCTGGTTCCAGTATAACTGGTTGTAATTTCTGCTGTGTTATATGACCTTGGATAAGCTACTAATCCTCTACAACTAGTTTTCTTCATCCAGTATGAGAAAAATAATAGCACTTGCCTTCTAGCATTATCATAAAGATTAAAGGAGTGAATGGGAATGCAAACTGGTACAGCCACTCTGCAAAAAAGTATGGAGGTTCCTCAAAAAATTAAAAAATAGAACTACCCTACGACCCAGCAATTGAACTACTAGGTATTTATCCAAGGGATACAGGTATGCTGTTTCAAAGGGGCACATGCACCCCAGTTTATAGCAGCACTATCAACAATAGCCAAAGTATGGAAAGAGCCAAAATGTCCATCGATGGATGAATGGATAAAGAAGATGTGATATATATATATATATATATATATATATATATATATATACACATAAAGACACAATAGAGTATTACTCAGCAATAAAAAAGAATGAAATCTTGCCATTCACAACTACATGGATGGAACTAGAGGGTATTATGCTAAGCGAAATTAGTCAAAGACAAATATCATATGACTTCACTCATAGGAGGACTTTAAGATACAAAACAGATGAACATAAGGGAATGGAAGCAAAAATAATATAAAAACAGGGAGGGGACAAAACATAAGAGACTCTTAAATATAGAGAATAAACAAAGGGTTACCGAAGGGGTTGTGGGAGGAGGGATGGGCTATACGGGTAAGGGGCATTAAGGAATCTACCCCTGAAATCATTGCTGCACTATATGCTAACTAATGTAGATGTAAATTTAAAAAATATATAAATTAAATTTAAAAAAATAAAGGAGTGCATAATACACAAAACTCTTAAAGGCAAAGCACCACAAAAGTATTTGCTATTAGAATATACAGCAGTCTTTTCTTAGTTGAGATAGTAGAATGAGTGGCAAGTTTGCATTAGAGAAAATATAAATCTCTGATTACCAAAAAGGTATGTAATTTATTTAAAGCATTGAGTCAAAACCACTACAAATTTAATTTCATTTAAGTCTTTAATACTCTCTACAAATTTTTCTTCTAGGTGTCTCTCTGATGCATTCTTAGTAGATACCCCTATATTACTTATACCTCAACTTACTTTACAAAGTAATTCAAGGATATCAGCCAAGAACTCTTTCAACTTCCTTCCAGGCCAACAAAGTTATTAGGATCTATACTTTCTCTGTCTTTCCCAACATAGTCTTTCAGTGAGACACTATTCACCAGCTGTGTTCTTGGTTTTGCCATCACTTGCCTTATTAGAGACCATGCAATAACAATCATCAATTCTGTACTGAAATAAATCTCATTGGAGGTCTGTATATACCTAAAGTTTAGCATATCCAAAATTGAATTTGATTGTTAATCCTAGAAGGTCATTTCTAGGATTTCTCCCACTTCCCAGTGAATTCACTGAGAATTCCCTTTCACAGTGAATGAGACCAGCATCTATCCAGGTACCCAAACTTGACCCTGTAGTCATCCTTGAATCCTTCCACTAATTCAGCACATTTGTAAAATTTATTTTTTATTAAATATTTTTTAATGTTTATTTACTTTCAAGAGACAGAGAGAGACAGAGCGTGAGCAGGGGAAGGTGCAGAAAGAGAGAGAAAGGGAGACACAGAATCTGAATCAGGCTCCAGGCTCCAAGCTGTCTGCACAGAGCCTGATGTGGGGCTCAAAGCCATGAACCATGAGATCATGACCTGAGCCAAAGTCAGATGCTCAACTGACTGAACTATCCAGGTGCCCTCATTTTTAAAATTTAAAACCAAGTTATCTTTTTTGCTTTAGATCCACTCTTTCTCAATTTCCATAAAATTACACTTGTTTATCTACCATCATCTATGTTCTTGTGTTTGAATACCTGAAACATCCTTCTATCAGGATGTCCTACCTCTAGATGAGGTATTCAAAACAAAACAAAAACAAAACAAAACAAAACAAAAGAACATAATTAAAATACCCCTCCCTGGCAAGTGGGGAGTTGGAACCAGCTCCTACCAATTCAGGAGAACCAATGGCTATCTCTCAGGGGTTTTTTGTTTTGTCTTGTTTTTGTTTTTTTCATGAATTTTCAAGCTATTGATAGCTTGAAATTGACCAGAAATAGAGCAAGTATTTGTACTACAGAAATTAACAAACACTTCAGTTGATTTACCAGCACATGGCAGGTCTTCACTCTGAAGCAACACTAATACCTTGAAAGCATAACCTGATGCTGTCATTGTCACACTAAAATTCCATTAGTGAACGCGTCACCTTCTTACACAGTGGTGGTAATGGAGCAATAGACTTAGCGACCTCCACATCTTTGCCATTTTTCTTCTTGACAAACTGTTCTGGCCCTGTCAGCAAACTTAATGCCCTTGTGCCTGTCCCAGCTCAATAGACTCACCACCCTCAAAATCTTTTAATGGTCTATCACCTGCATCTCCCTGTCACATATATACTTCTCCTCCAATGCCCTTTCGCCCCAAATATTGGGACGTGTTGCCATGTCTGGACTTTGGTCCCAGATATGCTTTCTAATCTATGCTATCTGCCCCTCCATCCATTCTACCATATCTAGAGCCCCAGTTGCTATAGGGTGAGTTTAAAAATCTGACATTTCTCTGATTATGTTAATCACTGGAGACAAAGGAGGCACTGGGCCATCATCACCTGCCATCAGGAGCCAGGAAATAAAAAATATATCTCACACCCTGGGAAAATGTAAGTTTTACTATACTTTTTACAGAGCTATAGCTAGAGTGTGATTGTTTGGAATGCTTGGATATGCTAGGGGCAGGGGTATATCACAAGATTAAATAGCTACAGCAGCAAATTCTGGTTCATTCTCTCATCTTCACCACAAACATGAACAATAAACAAGGTCAAATTATGAAAAACTACTGAAGGGTATAAAAAAGACCTAAGCAGAATCACCTAAAAGATAAAGAAAGAAAACTTAAGACCTTTCTACAGTAACATCAGTCCTGATCCCTGTGCTGACTAGGGATCTGATGATAGAGGTGAGAATCTTTGCTGATGGCCAACCATTCTGTCATAAATGACTATGAGACATGCGTGTCAGCATGTGACCTGAAGATCACTTTCTAGTACTTGGCCATCAGTATTGGCAACTTTACTTCAATGATGGATGCTCCATGATTCTAACCCATTCTTGTCATACACCTAGTTGTATCACAAAAAAAAAAAAAAAAAAAAAAAAAAAAAAAAACCCGGCAACAATGGACTAAGTCCTGCCAGCTTACTAGTTCCTATGTACAGGCTCAACTCTTACTCTCTAAGAGTTGATACCTTGATACCCTGAGGGCAAATTATTTTTGAGCCTATGTCTGATATCCAGGGCATGAAGGGAAACCTGACATTTTGTGATGTTCCTCTCTTAAGTAATCACAGTTGAGTAAAATTTACATGTCATAATAAAGCATTAAAATGTGGTCCATAAATGCTTATTTCTGAAAACAAACAAAACTATAAACTACATGAGGGAAGAGATTTTATATGTTTTAGTCACTACTATATCCTCATCACCTAAAAGAGTATTTGACATGTTCTAGAGACTTAACAAATATTTGTTAATTTAATGACTACATGGCAGTATGAATGTGTTGTTAGAGGAATCCAGAGGAGGAAGTTGATAGTTATGTTTCAAAAGTGCCAGCCACTGCTCTATCCCTCAGAATTCAGAGTAAGTAATGGTTCTGCCTTTAGGCCACTATCTTTCTGCATGAGGCCAGAAAACTGAACAAGACCTTGGTTTTCTCTTCCTCTGAACATGCAATGTAGAATTCAAGTGTCTGTTTCCAATAAATGCTTTAAGCAAAGAAAAAGCTCTAGGTGGATCCAAATCCCTTGTTTGAAATAGAGATAGTCTAGGTATTCTGGATTATACTTATACCTAAGAAATGCATCCTGCCTGTTGGAAGGACCCGGGTATTGGAGCTGGTGATGAAGCTCAGTGTGGAGTTCATTGCAGGAAGGTAGAAAGCGGTAGCACCCTAGCTTGGTTCATGATCCATGATTCATTATTCAGGCATGTATGTTGTGAATACAGACACAGTTGGGGAACTCTAGTCTTAACAGGCCACCTTGCCTCTTGGGTGTCTGGGTGGCTCAGTCGGTTAAGCATCCGACTCTTGATTTCAGCTTAAACTCAAGAACCGTGAAATCATGACCTGAGTTCCACACAAGTGTCTACACTGACAATGTGGTGCCTGCTTGGGATTCTCTGTCTCCCTCTCTCTCTGCCCCTCCCCACCTCAAAAATAGATAAATAAACATTTTTTTTAAAGGCCACCTTCCCTCTTATAATTTTCCAGCAGAATGGTTGGAAGAAGGTCAAGAGCAATGTGGAGATAAAACGTAACTGGATAAAAATTTACAGGGACCTCATATAGCCTATAGAAAGAGCCACTCTATAATAAAGAAAAAAGGCCAAATTCACTTTCCTGTTAGTGACTCATTCTCTGAAACTGGAACTGTAACCTAGATTTGAGGATGATGAGGCTTCTGAGCACTGGTGTTCATGTTCTTATGGTTCTCTGGCCATGGGATCTTAGATCCTCAGGCCATCTGAATTTAAAATATAGGAAGTGGCACTTGGGTGGCTCAGTTGGCCAAGAGCCCGACTCTTGATTTTGGCCCACGTCATGATCTCATGGTTCATGAGTTCGAGCCTCACTGAATGCAGAGCCTGCTTGAGATTCTCTGTCCCCATCCTCCCACCCCTTCCCTACTTGTGCTATCTCTGTCTCTCTCAAAATAAAAAAATTAAAAGATGGGACATCAACTCATAGATCTATTTTAAATGAGTCAAACGCTAAATATTCCCTGATATTGATTGTGCATATAATGAAGACTAATAATAAATATTATTTGAGTCTGCCATTCTATTTTTGATGTAACCAGGTGTGTGACAACAGTGAGTTAAAATTAGAGAGCAATTGTAACTGAAGTAAAGCTACTAACAGCAAAGGTCAAGTACTAGAACTTGATCTTAATGGCATCAGCTGAAATGCATGTCTCAAATGACTTATAAAGACCTCCTAAGCTTTCGAGCTTCTCATCTCAGTCAATATGATTGATCATCTAATTTGCTTTAAATAATCCCATAAAATTATGTCAACATTTTACAACTGAAAAGATTACAAAGCAGAAGATTGGCTGAAAAGTTGATTTCAAGAAGGAGAAATAAGAAATAATTAGTAAAGAATGGGCAAAATGTATGATGATTCATCATGAATTGAAAATGACCTTTACACATGCCTAAATTATCAATGTTAAAAACCAAATCCTGTGACTAGAAACATTTATTTTCAATCAAAATGCCATTTTAGACCTACTGCCAAGTTAACCAATATGCTTTTGGCCAAATTATTTTTAGCCGAGTCACCAGGTGCTAGTAAACAAGCAATTACAAAATGTTAGGGAATACAATGAGAGCTGGGTAAGTTGAAGATGATCTGGAAGCACATCACCCAATCTGGCCAGCAGATATAATGGGTCAAAGGAGGTATCCCAGAGTAAGAAACCAGAGAGACAAATAGGAGTAAATAAGGTGCAAGTACAGAAGGAAGAAGAAGAAGAGGAAGAGGAGGAAGAAGAGGAAGAAGAGGAAGAAGAGGAAGAAGAGGAAGAAGA
>NW_024412376.1:118857820-119107759 GCF_014898765.1 Herpailurus yagouaroundi | reverse complement strand
AGAGGAAGAAGAGGAAGAAGAGGAAGAAGAGGAAGAAGAGGAAGAAGGGGGAGGAGGAGGAGGAGGAGAAGATACTACATATATAACATTCTACACTGATAGAAGCAAGCACACTCAGATACGGAAGAGAGAGAACAAGAAATCCCTTGTCAGCAAATACCACAATATGTGTATGTATGAGGCACATTATAAATATTCGTGAATTATCTTCTTTATATGTATCTTGCATCATGATTATGTATTATTTTTGCACTGGAAAAAAAACCCACAAACATTGAAAGGAAATATTGATAGTTTTTAAATAAACCTTCTGGGGCTCCAAATTACCAGTTTTGTCCAATTAGGTGACTGGGGATGTTCATTTTCACCCAACTAACCAATTCAAGCACATTGGTCATATCTACCAATGTCCTATTATAATTCTAAACTGTTGTTCTTATTGCCTAGCAAACTGTAAGCTCTTTGAAGAGAGGTGTCTGACTAACCATGGTCTTATCAGTACCTAGCATAGTACCTGTAGTGCACTGTACATATTTCACAAATAACTCTGGACTGAATAAGTAAATGCTCTTTCCAACACTTGTGTACTTAGTTTAGAATTCCCTTGTTGATTTATAAATTTATACATCCCATGCCTTTTGACTATTTTCACTTGGATGTCTCATACCCCTCAACACAAAATTTCAAAGCAGGTCTCTTTTTCCATGCTTGGTGAGTAAAGGGTACCATTACCACTGAGGTCATTAACTTTTGATTACCTTAGATTTGTTCCCTCTCAATTGCTGACTCCTTTCATTAATTACTAAGACCCATAGATTCTCCCTTTCTAACTCCTTTGAAATCATTTCACCTTTGCTATTTCTCCTCTCATTCTCCGGGTTCTTATCCCTTACAAACTGGATTATAGTCCTATCCTTTTAACTCCACTAACTTCCATCTCATTGTTACTACAGTGATATTTCCAGAAGGTAAATTTGATTAGTTTTTACCCTTTTTAAAATCCTTTAGTATCACTGGGATACCTTTTAGGATAAATTTTAGACTCTAAGGTAGTCCCTCTAATAATCTTTTACATTAAGAAAATGCAGTTTTAGAAGGCATCTATAGCCCCTGAAGGAATTTGTAAATACTTCCCAAATTTTGCTATAAAGTAGGAGATATCTAATATATATAAAATATATACATATATATATATAAATATATATATATATATATATATATATATATATATATATATGATATCATGAGTTATCTCCTAAAAATAAAATGTAGGGTAATTGTCTTCATGATTCAAACATTATCAGCAGATCCACTCCCTGTGATAGCTATTCATAAAACCTATAAATTTTTCATATGGTTTTTGCTCATGCTTCTTTTTTTCCTGTGCTTATTTTGACATTCCCAGATAAATATATAGCCCTTTTTGGCCTAGGTAACATCACACATCAGCATTCTATTTAGCTCTAAAGTCACAGATATTTAAGAAGGGTTAATAATAACCCTTAGTGTATTTTTTCCCCAAGAGTCCTGTCTCTTTTCTTTCACTAATTTCCAAAAAGTTTTCCTGCATCATTAAGAGTTTTAGCTGCAGAAGACAGTCCATATTCTTGTCCTGTTTGTTCTATATTATACTTGTTCATGTCTCTTAACTGTAAGCTCTCTGGGGCAGCAAGCTGTTATTTGTCTAGGACTGGTCCACCATGTACATTTCCTATCTTAAACTGTCAGTAATAACCAGCTGGTAGCTATAATGTGAAAGAATAGCATGAACAGAGGTACAAAGCAAATCATGATTCAGAATGTGACAATCATCTTGGGCACTCACATTTGCATCAAAATGGTAGAAAGTCCAGCTCTCCTCATCTAAAATAGTCAACGCATCTATTTATTTCTTCATGCTATGCTATATAAGTGTTTTTTTCCTATTATATACCAAAACCTTATGTGATTAAGCCTCAGTTTTGACATAATACCAGTTAATTTCGTTCAACTTCTGTCATTTTCCCCCTCTATGGACATTATATTATAGATGTTTCTTTTCTAATGCAATCAAAATTTATTGCTGAGCATCTCATTTTCAACTGACTCAAAGGCTAAATTTTCATCTAATTTTTTAAATTACATTTTATTCTTATGCCTTTTCTTGCACAAACTTAAGCAGAGGGAGATTTCTAGTAGAATGCCTACAACTACAACTACAAACAAATGCCCTTTAAATAAAGCTGTATCCACAGCATTCTCAACAATAGCCAAATTGTGGAAAAAGCCTAAATGTCCATCAACTGATGAATGGATAAAGAATTTGTGGTTTATATACACAATGGAGTACTACGTGGCAATGAGAAAGAATGAAATATGGCCCTTTGTAGCAACGTGGATGGAACTGGAGAGTGTTACACTAAGTGAAATAAGCCATACAGAGAAAGACAGATACCATATGTTTTCACACTTATGTGGATCCTGAGAAACTTAACAGAAACCCATGGGGGAGGGGAAGGAAAAAAAAAGAAGAGGGGGAGAGAGAGCCAAAGCATAAGAGACTCTTAAAAACTGAGAACAAACTGAGGGTTGATGGGGGGTGGGAAGGAGTGGAGGGTAGGTGATGGGCATTGAAGAGGGCATCTTTTGGGATGAGCACTGGGTGTTGTATGGAAACTAATTTGACAATAAATTTCATATAATAAAAAAAATGAGATAAAATCAATCAATCAATCAATCAATCAATAAAGCTATATCCAGACCCCAGCTGACTGCCCACAAAAACAAACTACTATGGAGTTTTACAAATAATTGTCTAAGTAATATACAGAAGCAGAGCTTTCCATTGTGTCTAACCATATATTGGTAGATTGCAAAAAAGAAATGTTCACAAATTCCTCTATCCCTCTATGCACACATTTTTGCAATGTGACATTGCTACATCAGGAGATGACTTCTATCTCTCCACCTGTTGCATCTGCATTTGGCCATATGACTCACTCTAACTGATTAGACATTGGCAAGCAGAATGTAAGAAGATACTTAAAAATCACTTTTGCCTTATGGCTTGCTCCCTCTGGCTGTTGGGAACCTTTTCATCACCGTGTGAAAAAGCCCCAGGCCAGCATAATTGAGCACAAGGAAAGACATGAAGCAGAAGCAAGTTAGGGCTCCCTGGACCTACCAAGTGCCAGCATGGAAATCAATCATCCTACACTCTTCAGCACCAATCAAGCTACCGGTTGAGCACAGATATCAACCATGTTAATCCATACCAGAATAATTACGTAGAAGCTGACCCAGAGAACTGTGAGTAAATGAAATGGTGGTTGTTTTAAGTTTTGGGCTAGTTTGTTACGTAACAATACATAGCCAATAAAATAGCCATTTGCTCTTTGTATTATGGACAGGTAGAAAAGACAATGGTGCAATTTACAGCTGCAAATTAATAGGCTATATCTTGTTTCTTCCCAGAGGAAGTAATTACCCTTTAACTTCCTTTACTCTTTCCTACGTTTGCTTGTTTTATTCTCCTTAACCTGCAAAAATTACTATCCAAAATCCCAAACCACTCAAGAAAGCCCAATGATGCTAAGGCAAAGTTCAGAAACTAGAAAAGAGAGTTGATACGTACACATTTTAATTGCTATCATTTTCATTGATCCACTACTGAAATCTGATCATAATATATATTACATATATATATTATATATTATATATTATATATATATATATATATATATATATATATATATATTTCTAGGACCTTTAAAAGTAAAAGTGATCTGTAGTGTCATATTAATTTTAAACAATATCATTATAAAAAAGTAACTGGCTATCTCAGAAAGTTATAAAATAATGTACCAATATAAAAAGTTATATTTACAGAGCCTTGTAATTTAAAACCATTCTAGCTTGGGTAGTCAAATAAATATTGGAAAATGAGGAGTCAAGAATTCAAAGAAAAATAGCCAAATCATTGTTCATTTGATTATATTTTCTTGTGCCAGGTAATATTTCATGGACCTCTAAGTCTTATATCTAGTCAATAAATATGAATTATTATAAACCATGCTGTAAACTATGTACATTTTATATACTGGCATTTATTATTATTATAATTTTTTACATTCATAAGCTCCAAGGTGGAGAAGGGTCTTAAAAAAAAGTCAGGAAGTTGTCCAAAGTCCTAAAGTGAATCTCCAATAAAATAATCAAAATCACATTCTTATATAGTTTGTTTTTGTTCAAAGTATCCGATTCTAAGTATGCTTTATGTATAAAGAACTAGAATAGTCTTTAGTTGCAAGAAATATCTTTATCTAGTATCTTTTTTCCCCAAAGAGGAAATTATTCATTGGTAACAATGGATTACAATCCTTCAATGAGCTTTCATTCAGTTCTGGGTAGAGACACACCAGGAAATAAATATTCATATATAACAGTTTATTATTAACATTTGTTTTCAATTTGAGAGAGAGAGAGAGAGAGAACGCTCAAACAGGGGGGAGAGGGAGGGGGAGCGAGAGGGAGAATCTTAAGCAGGCTCCATGCTGAGTGCACAGCCAGATGCGGGGCTAATCCCACAATCCTGGGATCATGACCTGAGCCAAAATCAAGAGTTGGATGCTCAACTGACTGAGCCACCCAGGCGCCCTGATACTTCTATCCAAAAGGGTTTTCTTTCTTTTTTTTAATGTTTATTTTATTATTTTTTGAGAGAGAGAGACAGAAACAGAGTGTGAGCAGGGGAGAGTCACAGAGAGAAGGAGACACAGAATCCGAAGCAGGCTTCAGATTCCGCACAGGCTTCAGCACAGAGCCTGACATGGAGCTCGAACCCACAAACCATGAGATCATGACCTGAGCTGAAATCGGAAGCTTAACTGACTGAGACACCCAGTTGCCCCTCTGTTTGTTTTTTCATTCTTGTATTTGTGATAGGCTAGGAACCAGCCTGCCTTGGGCCAGATGATGGCATTAAGAAACAAAAGATGGACCTAGAGAACACTGGCAAATCAAGAATGGCAGAACGACCTTACTGGTGATAGGGGAGACCTTTGATTATAATTTGGATTTGCCCCCAGGCTAATAGTTAAAAAACAAAATCAAGGAAAAAAAAAAAAAGAAGAGGAAGAAGAAGAAGCAGTAGCCTGAAAGCCCCACTCTCATGGTCTCCTTTTACATGATAGATTCCCTGGTCTTCAAGGACTGCTTTGATGCCTGAACTTGGAGTTTTCCTCAGGAGGAATTAAGGCAATCAGCACAGAGATTTTCCCACACTTCAATGTTGACCTCTCTTACTTTTTGCCTGTTTAGTGGTTAATCAAAATGAAAGAGAACTTCAACCAAGTATAAGGTGTCATTCTAAGGAGTCTTCTAACCTGGACTCACCATCCTCACCTCGCAAAATATATCTTCATAGGCTACTTTACAGCTACTTTGCAATATCTTCAATCAGTTGGGCTTCAGGCATCCTAGCATCTGTTTCCATGACATGACTATGACCAAGGCAAGCATATTAATAGCATCATCTGATCTTGAAATATACCCAAAATCAGTTATGCTTTTTTAAACAATAATTTACAACCCTTACATATACTTACTATTTTCTATGTCTATGGAAATTAACTGGCGCTGCAATATAATGTATTATTTATATCACTCCTAGAATTTAAGCTCCCTGGTGCTTTAGATTATAGTAATTTACAAAATTGTCTTCTCTTATATCACATGACCAATAAGTCATCACAATCCTTCTCTTAAACTTATTAATGTGAAAAATGAAACAGGATAGTAAGAAGTCCTGAGACCTGTGAGAACCAGACTAGGAGAGAAATGTCTACCTTTTGCTCTAAAATTTGCTGTCTGCCAAGACTGGAGTTGAGTATTTGTTTTGTATCAAAAACTTAAAGATTATGAAATTTATATGGAAAATAACCATATGTAAGAACAAACATTAACAACAATGATTTGGTTTATTTGTTTAATGGCCAGTGCCTGAGATATACTAGAAAACTTGTGCATGATGAAGACAGTATAAAACTAAATCAGGGACATAGGATAATCTACTTATTTCAAGTAAGCTCTAGATTTAGCTCCTATTTTTTTTTTCCTGGCAGCCAAGGCAATAAGGAAAATACAGTAAATATAGATTATCTTGTGGGACAAATGGGAATATCCAAGTGCATTTTGAAAGCAAATACATTCTTTGCACTCAAGTCTATGCAGCACCCACGCTTGCTTCCTAATATAACATTATCATAATGAGTAAGATTTTCAGATAGGATTTTGTAACAGATATAAAATTGTTTTTCAAAGGCCACATCTTCTAATAAGCACTGGTATAAAATATCCAGGACATGGAATGAAATGATACCTCAAGAAGGCCTTTGTATGAGTAACTCAAATAATATCCAGGTATTTTAATTTACCATGCCCTAAATTAATACAAGGGGTGTGTTTAGAAGAACTACCTAAAGAGAATGACATAGTTGATCTGTTCTTTATATTCTCGCTTTCAGATTTCACATGTTTGCACAAAGATTTTGGCAGGCACTAAATTACATGACTCAAGGTCCAATTTTCTATTTCTATAGAATTCTATCATGAAAAATGGTTACAAGAGTCATATCTTATATTTTCATAGCTCTTTAAATTTTATGAAACACTTTATATCATCTCATCCAAAAAAAAAAAAGAACCTTAGATTACAGACATTTTTAAAAATCTTTTTATGTTTATTTATTTTTGAGAGAGAGAGACAGAGTGCGAGTGGTGGGGAGGGGCAGAGAGAGAGGGAGACACAGAATCAGAAGCAGGCTCCAGGCTCTGAGCTGTCAGCACAGAGCCCGATGCAGGGCTCAAACTCACAAACCCTGAGATCATAACCTGAGCCGAAGTCTGACGCTTAACCAACTGAGCCACCCAGGCATTCCAGATTACAGACATTTTTATTTTCCATTTTACAGCTGGGAAAACTGAAGCTTTAATAAAGGTGGAATGTCCAAGATCAATTTATTTCCTTAACTGATGTTAGCAGTCTATTCACTGCCTTTTTATTTTTTTTTTTCTTATTCTAGGCATGGTGTTTGCAGTGGGGATATATTAATAAATGATGACAAGATAGATGTGGTCTCTAAGCTGGGCCCTCCACACAAATCTCTTTCATCATCCACATTATCTGAATTCCCTCTGCAAGGCCCAACACAACCTGCATCTTTAGGCCATGCTCAAACTTCTATAGAGAGGTCTGAAATATAGCACCAAGGAACATTTACTGAAAGTTTGTCTCTACTTTTTTTATCTAAGATTTAATTATTTGTCAGTTGTAAGAATCAGTCTTGTTGTTCACCTAATTTCTTCACATCATTGTGAATGTGAAAAGCATAATCTTTAGAGGTAGATCCTTATGTTCAAGTATGAGGTGAACCACTCTTACCAACTTTCAAGAGTAGGAGAGTATCCCTTCATATACCGGAGATTCAATGATCTCATCAATAAAAAGCATTTATTAATAATATCTGTCTCAAAGGATTTTCACGATCAGGTTTAATATATTTAAAACACTTAAAACATCGGGCACACAATAAATGTTCATTAAAACGAAATGCTTATTATCACATTAGCCTCTGTCTGCATCATAGCAACACATGGGAGTCTTGGCTCGTGTCAAAATTTAATTTTCTCCAACTCAGCTTAATTACTCAAAATCTAGTCTGCTCAGATGATGAAACACTTCTTCTCACCCCCACACCAGGGTTATGCTAGTGGCCTGCCTTCAGCCACCTCTAGTGAAGCTCTTGGTTATGGGAGGAGGCTGAGGATATAAGGTCTTCTGTCATCACTTGTCTCTGTTCATGAATGCCTCTGACTCTGAGATGTCCCCTGCCACCATCCCTCTTTTGGGCTTTGCTACCTCTCTATTTTAGCACCCACAGATTTCCATTCGCTCCCCTTCCATTTTTTTGCTGCCCAGAATGAGACTTTTTTTGTAGACAAGAAAAATATCCATCTCATAATGCTAGTTGTAAATCCTCTTCTCACTTTGGGGTTGAATTATTTGGAGAAAAAAACATCATGGAGACCACTATTTTCCCCTTTCTTCACCCATCTCCAAAATAAAGGAAAGAAGGAAAACACATCCTGTAAAGCCTCAAAATATTATTGGATCTCATAATCCTGGTCCTTCAAAGTCAGAGACCCAGTGGCCAAGTGTACCACTCTCTGTGGGTGCTCCACCTCCATTTAAAAAATGTCAATTCCCGACTCTCTGCCATACCATCTGCCTGCCTATGTCAGAAGCACTGCACCCCGCTTACCTCTGAAAAGTCTGGCTCCGAGCAGATATTCTGTGAAGGATTTCTCAGGCTTGACCATAGGCAATCAGGAGGGCATCACCTGGCAGTGCTCCTGGGGAAGATGCCCCCACAGACTTGTGCACAGCCGGTGCACCGCGGTCTGTGGAGCTGCATCTGAGGTCTCAGCTAACCCACCCTGGGCGGCCCACCCTTCCGCAGCGCCGCATCCCTAACCCAGGAGCGCCCCTCACAGGCCTTTTATAGGGACCTTCAGCGGAGGCCTCCCCAGGTGCCTCCGCTGAGACCTCCTTATGGGGAAGGGAGTACCTTGAAGCACTTTTCTCCACTCTCAGTGCTTTCCTCCACTCTCATGCTCCGTTAGTCCTTCTCTCTCCCTCCGCTCAGCCCACAGGTCCATTAAATGGCAGGAGACTTTTGTACAGGGTCCATTGGGAGAGAGGCGATCCCCACCTTGGGTGCTGATCCACATACTCCCTATCTGGCAACAGTCTATGAGAAAAGGTAAAACACTGTAGGAGCCAGCACTCTCTCCTGTTCAGCCTCTTGCTTATACTATCACATTAAGTGATTAAAGGTGTGGCTGTAACTTTCACTTTGGCTAGTAGCCTTAATCAACTACTCTGATACCTGGCAGCTTGGCTCTCTCCAGTTAAGCCCAACTCTCGACAACTCCCATGCTGTGAGCAGGTCTGGGCTTCTGTCACTACATTCCCTGGACCTACGGTCTTTCTACTTCATTTAAATTCTTTACACCTGCCACTATGTCTATGGCCTCTTCTCCATTTCCTGTGTATAAATCTGAATTTCAGTCCCAGGATGGTTTGCCCTGCTCCTCTGAAGATGCCACGGACTTCACCAGTGCTGCCATGAGACTACAATATGTGGGAGAATAAGCAAGCATTTCTCTTCCAATTCTACCAGTTTCATCTATATAAAAGTATATATGCTTTAGATATCATAAAATTCCTTTACGTTTTGAAAACATAGAAAAAATTATATGGGCCGATTATCTGTAGGTAATAACACTTGTTTGTTTCCCTCCAAGGAATTTCTCATGTAGTTTGTTGTGTTGAAATTTACATTTGCTTTGGAAGCAGAGCAATGTCAATTCTGATCTCAGCTCTTCCACCTCCTAGACTAATTTCCCTGAGTCTCAATTTTCCTAAATGTAAAAATGATTAATATCCCTTCCATAGGATTACTAAAAGAATAAAGATAAATAAAAATAAATAAAACCAGTAACATACGTAATGTACCTAGGAATGCACTCAGCCCCGAGTATACACTCAACAAATGTTACTAACATTTCTTTCCTTAAATGGTGAGTAAACAAATACGTCTAAGAGAGATGATTAGAATTTTTGTATGAAGAGAGGAAGTTTCATTAATTTATTATCTTAATAAAATAACTTGTTGATTGATTGATTTTTGATGGCACTCTATCCTGGAGTGTCCATAATGGTGAATTAAGTATAAATAAACTCTCAAATGTACTTTTGAATTAACATTCTAGATAGATTATTTTTCACTGATGCTCATGCTCATTTGGGTGTTGAAGAATAACTGCCTAATTTTTTTATTTTTTAGAATTTTCTTTCTGATTCTAACATGGTTACCACTATAGCTACACTTTAAGTGAACTTTAGTTCTTCATAGTAGGGTATGTCATTAGGACACAGTGGGATCCATGCCTTTCTATATACTATCATATGCAAAAATAGTTTTGGTTCTTTTAGTAGTTATGTCAGGATCTTCAGATACGAATTAAAGGACAGAGTAAGGAGTCACCCAGTTCCATATCATATTAAATAAAGCATAAAGTCTCAAAGACTTCTTTCCTATTCTGAAACTTGACAGTATTATGATATTTGATTTGAAGACTAATTGAACCCTTAGCCAGCATTATAAAGCTTGACCAAAACACAGGCCCATTTTATGGAATTGATGAAATGTCAATAAATATTCTTATCTGCTCGTTATTGAGATGAGAGAGTATGATAGTCATACTTAGTAGAATTCCACCAACGATATACTTGCAATCAACAATTCAATAAACTTCTTCCTTTCAGTTTATTTATTTATTTTCAGAGAGAGAGAGAGAGAGAGGAGGGACAGAGAGAGAGGGAGAGGAAAATTCCAAGCAGGTTCCAAGCTGTCAGTACAGAACCTGATGCGGAGCTCAAACTCATGAACGGTGAGATCGTGAGCTAAGCCGAAATCAAGAGTCAGATGCTTAACTGACTGAGCCACCCAGGTGCCCCCAATTTAATAAATTTCTTAATAAAAATAACTTGCTAAGCAAAATGATATTTTAATGGGTATGCATTAAAATGGCTCTAGAAGTTAATGTAATGTCAGATATCTTTTAGCAGTTAACCCCACACCAGGCCTTCAGCTCCAGGGAGAAAATGGGCTTTCTACAATTACTGTTCTTTGGGTCACACTTCTTTCTTTTATTTTTTCAACAATAGGCACAGTAAAGACTTCCAGTAATTATTGAAGTTTAAGTAAAACCACATTCCCCCTTTTGCTTCTCAAACCCTTCCAATACTTTTACAACATATTCCTTGTGATAATTTTTTCTCTGTTTGAATTTGTGCATTTGTTTCCGTTTTTCTATCTGGACAATAACAGATGTATTTGTGGTAGTTGGTGGGTGATATATACCATCACATCATCTATCTCTAACATAAAGGGATTGTATCCAAGGGATTAGGAATAATGTTTATTAATGTAAAATTAAATGATTTTAATCTTGTTGGTTTACAAAGTAATTCTCCAAATATTACCTTATTTTTATACTGTTTTTATATTGTTTTAAGGATATGGTAATAAGTAATATTTACAAATACATACATTGACATGTGTGACCCTCAAGAGATTAATTGATATGTGATGTGATCACACTGCTAATTCATGTATGGAATAACTATGGCATCAAGCACTTTCCACCACCAGACATGGGATGCTGCCCCTGGTATCACAGCATATCTGTAACTGGGAACAGGTGGCTTTCTGTCCATGACCAGGTTGAATGCTCCACTTTCCCTGCCCCCTTTACCAAACCCTGAGTGCTGGTAAAAAGTCGCATATTCATGCTTCAGCTGACAAAGCTTGTAAGGTCTTGCTTAGGTTCTATGTTGCAGGTAGATTCTACCCAACTAAGGCCAATAAAGTAGAAAATTCTTTAAACCTAAGAAGGGGGTTCATATGCTTAATTGAAAAAAAATGGGGGAAGGAAGGGAGAGAGGGAAGGAAAGAGGGAGAAGGGAAGGGAAGGGATAGGAAGGGAAGGGAAGGGAAGGGAAGGGAAGGGAAGGGAAGAAGTGGACAAATGTTCTCTATCGTTAATACCAAAGCCTGTTTTTTTTTTGTTTTTTTTTTTGTTTTTTTTTTTTGTTTTTGTTTTTGTTTTTGTTTTTTTATCTGAAGATGAAAAGATGAGTAATGGGGCACCTGGGTGGCTCAGTGACTGTTGATTTTGGCTCAGGTCATGATCTCACGGTTTGTGGGTTTGAGCCCCACATCAGGCTTCATGCTGTCAGGGAAGATTCTTGGGACTGGGATTGGGATTCTTTCTCCCTTTCTCTCTGCCCCTCTCTCACTCATGGGCACATGCACACACATGCTCATACTCTCTCTCCCAAAATAAATAAAATTAAGAAAGAAAGAAAGAAAGAAAGAAAGAAAGAAAGAAAGAAAGAAAGAAAGAAAAAGAAAAGATGAATAATACATCATTACTAGAGTAACAGCAAGCATTTGGGGGTAGGAATGGTACATTACTCATCTTTTACATTACCAAACAATATAATCCTAGGACCAGCATGTAGTTAGGGATTTCCTATAGAATTCATATCTAAATTCTGTTATTCTGCATGTGAATAAACGGTAAACAGATTAAACTGTATTTATCTTCTTTCTTTTTTCTTAGCATCTAACTCTATTCAGTTTTCCCATGTTTCTAGATTTTAATAAAAAATTGCTGACGGGGCTTTCGGTGGCTCAATTAAGCATCTGACTCTTGACTTCGTCTCAGGTCATGATCTCACGGTTCATGAGTTCAAGCCCCATGTCAGATTCTGTGCTGACAGCTCAGAGCCTGGAGCCTGCTTGGGATTCTCTCTCTCTCCACCCATCCTTTGCTCTCCCTCCCTCTCTCTCTTTCAAAATAAATAAACTTAAAAAATAAAAAGAGCTGATAGATATAGTGACTCAAAATAGAAAACCTTTTTTTTTCCCCTCTATCATGTAATAACCAGCAAACTAAATGTCTCAGGTGTAATCGTTGGGTAATATAGTATTCTTGCCTGGAAGATTGTTCCTTCGTGTCACCAATTCAGTCCAGTTGAGTTTAGTGCACATAAACAGGACTTAAAACCTCTCTCTTCTTTCATTCTCTTTTTTCATCTTTTCTCCCAATATATGAAATGGATAAGGAGTATTTTACACAAAATATTAGTCTAGAAAGATGTCTGATTTCGTTACAAACACAGCAGGGGCTAAAATACGAACAAGTACTCTCTAACAGTCATCCCCGTTGAAGTCTGTACATTATTTTAATTATGTTATTTGTACTCTATCACACCTGAATTCCTTATTCAGAAACTGCCATCTCAATATGTTTAGAAACTACAAAATCTATTTTCTTTTCCCTAAATTACATTTCATTTTTGTACTAACCATATAAACATAATGCTACTACTAATATAACTCTTTTATTATATTAATTAGACTTGCTTGTAAATATCTTATGCAATTAAAAACTCTAATATTATAAAAATAATTTTTCCACTAAAAAGGACTTTTTTATTTTTATTATTTTTTTTTTATTTTTTTTTCAACGTTTATTTATTTTTGGGACAGAGAGAGACAGAGCATGAACAGGGGAGGGGCAGAGAGAGAGAGGGAGACACAGAATCGGAAACAGGCTCCAGGCTCTGAGCCATCAGCCCAGAGCCCGACGCGGGGCTCGAACTCACGGACCGCGAGATCGTGAACTGGCTGAAGTCGGACGCTTAATCGACTGCGCCAGGCGCCCCAAAAAGGACTTTTTTAAATAGCATTGGCTTTGGAAATAATTCCTAATTACATATTTTGTTGTATGGCTTTTTAAAACCAGTTTCATTTAATAATACTATATGTGGTGGTTGTATTAATCATAATATATATAACAAAATAAATCTCTTAGGTTTTTATATATATAATCTGAAACTGACTTATTTAAGGTCATATTCCATTCTGTCTAATCGATTCTAGTCCTGTTTCTAGTTATCTCACAATACACACTTACCAAAAAGAGAAGAATATAAATACAGCAAGAGAGAAAAGAAAATGGAGTAAAGAAAATAAATTGTATAGTCCTACTGTTACATAGAGAGCTATTTAACCTCAGAACCTTCACGCCCCCTGGCTAGATTTCTCCAAGAGACAACATCTTGAAAACTAATTCCATTTCCTTAGAACTCTCTAAAAGCTTCAATTAAATTGTGTACATACTCAGAAGCTGAACCAAAGGTCACCTACCCAAGCAAACAGGGAAAACACATAATTGTAAAACATTCAATAAATGTGTTTTAAACAACTGCAGAATGTGCCAGGTTAACTTCCAAATTATATAGTAGAGTGAGGGTCTAGCCTAGAAAACCAGCACATATTTTGTTTCCCTCCTTCAACCTCCTCCTTTTCCAGTCGAGCCTACATTTCTCAATCATTAAAAAATTCCCGTCACTATTTAATGTGCTTCTTTAAAGTCCAATGAATCATGTCCATTAGCTTCATCTAGATAAGCTCATTAATGAATATATTATCATTATAATTGGCCCTGGACTCCTGAAACAAACAAAATAAGTGAAACATTGAGTCTTTACCTCATGTTCTATATTGTGCTTGGATTGCTGAAATATGTACCTTTTCATAATCAAACAAAAACTCATTTCAACAAAGTCAGGAAGAAGAAATAATAAATAGATAGGGAGAAAAAATAATAATCTCTTTTCACAGCAATTGTTTCTACAAAATTTGGAAGATCAGAGAGCTGTCACTTCCTCTAACATCATTTGCAATATTTTTGTAGTCAAGCCTACTACTTATCTACTTTGTTAGTGAAGTATGTGTTTTTGCAAAGCTATGGCAATAAAGACAAAATATAACTATAATGCATCACATTGTAGACCTACAGTTTTATCATCTCACAACGTGTGACAATAGAATAGAGCTTATATTTTAGAAAGTTAATTTTTCAAGTTGCATAAGTATGGGCAGTTTTACAAGCAAATATTATACACTTCTCATTGTCTAATAATTAGGGGGGAAATGAAAGAAAATGTTGTTTTAGGAAGGACATTTAAGCAAAATTGTAAAAATAATTATCAAAGCCTTAATATGAAAATGAGAGATCACGTTGTCCTAAATAGATATGCTCAGTTTCTCTGAAGATCTCTGAAGGCCTGTGGCCTTCTGTCTGTTAAAGAGTAAAGGATCACACTAGATAATGAACTGGCATGGACTGCTTGTTTCCTTTTATGAAATCAATCCAGAAAAGCTACCGGAGCCAGAGAAGAACTTGGACTTAAACTAGGAATTAAAAGGAACAACAACAAAACAACAAAACTCCAGCAACAGTAGAAATGACAACCCCCTGGGGAGACAGACCATTTTCTTCCACTGGTAGGTGCTAGAGGCAGGAAGAATGAGGGTGAGCGGGCCAACCCAGAGGCAAAGGCAACCATCCATGTCAGGAAGTGGGAAGCAGAGTTTTATATTCCGTTTTTACCTCTCCCCAGCACAGACTTTAGAAAGTCATTCTGGGCCCTTTCAATCAGACCAACCAACAACAGCATTCCAGACATTAGCACAGAAGTCCATGGGAGGATTATCAGGTGAGCACAAGTCCTGCTCCCTACTGAGACGAGAAGTTGAAGGATTGACCAGAAGACCATGAAAATTCATTCCTCCACTACTTCCTTTTCAAATATCCAGTATGATTAGATTACAGCTTGGAGACAATGCTCCCACAAAGCTGCTTCTCAGTAAGGATTTATAATGATACCTCACTCAAGACAATTTTTGGCAGAGTGTGGCTTTGGAGTCAGCCACTCTGGCACTCGGTGTTCAGTTTTCCCTAAACTCCTTGTGACCAACAAGGATAACTCTTGACTTTAGTCCTTCCTAATACACATTGCAGACAGTGTGGCTGATAATTCTCCCTAGAAGGGCATGAAGCCACAGGGCAAAGTAACTGGACACTTGAGCTACATGACTACCTTAAATATAAAGTAACTTACTAGAAAACGTATCACTCCGAACAGAGTTACTGAAATGGGCACACAAGTTATTTAAAATAATACGTTTGTACATAAGTAAAGATGGGAGCAAATGTAAATCAGAAATAAATCGCAGTCATGAATCAAAAAGAAGAAAAATGGAGTAAAACAAATGAGACAATATAGTGCATAAGTAGTAAGATGCGATCTGCTGAAGAACAAATTAGTGAGTCAGAAGATCAGATGCATGAACTCTCCTAAAGGTAGCAGGAAGGGATAAAGAGACATGGAAGGTATACACAGAGAGATAGAGATGCCAATATCAGATAACAGGAGCCCCAGAAAATTAAAAGCATAAAAAAAGACAAGTGAAAGATGAAAGATCACAAATCTAAGTGATCTATACATTGACAAAGGGGATAGATAATGTGAAAGGTGAAAACACTAAAGCCCATAGAAAGTGATCACGTATAAAAGTGCAAGGATCAAAGAATGTCAATGTCAGTGGATACAAGGAGACAGTATAATATTCCTCAAATAGTAAAGGAAAATAGTATTGAGCCAATAATTTGATAGCTACCTTAATTATAATTTAAATGGGTGGCATAACAGCAGCAACAAAAATCTCTGAATTAGAAGGCCTTAGAAAAGGTGCCATACAGAGACCTGAACTGGAAACACTTGGGAAATAAAACTCAAAAAATAAGAAAACTTAGAAGACTGGTATTAGAACCTCAGACAGCCTGCTTATAAAGTCCTATTCTTTTCACTCTACCATAATGACTCTATATTGATAGTAATATTATCTATTTTAAATGTATTTTTATTTAAAGCATGGCACAGAAGTTTTTAAGTTCTTAGGAGAAATTACATGATTATTTAAAATTTGATCCACTTAAATGACTTTGTTATATATTAATTAGAACACCTTTCACTAAACTGATATGATTATAACATTATGATCCTGGTATAAGTAAGTGTGTGTCTGAGAATGAATGGGAGGCCCCCCAAATAATTGGGGGAGCAGCTAATTTTCCAATTGAACTGACCAGAACATTTGTGTAGCCCTTATCATGTGCAAGATATTGTGGTGTATATAATGTGACTGAGGGGACATGATGGTTTTGATGGCATAGTCATAAAAAAGACAGTCTTTTCACCTCTTATTTGTCAGCCCACATAAGTCCTATTTGTTCATCACCAAAATACATCCTAACTACAACCACGCCTTACAACTCCACTGGCACCATTTTGTTCCCTTATCACTGCTTCTATGGTAGTAATCTAATGCTTTTCTGTACATCTACGCATGTTTTCCATCTGTATATTTTTCCTGCAATCAGCTTGAGTGATCATTTTAACACTTTGCTCAGATGGCAGCATTCTCCTACTCAGTCTTCTCCAGTGGCTTTCCATACATTAAAATAAGCATGTTTTACATATACAGCACTGTTCTAAGTGCCAACGTGCACTAACTCATTTGTTCCTGAAACATACTTAAGATCCTGATAAGTAAATTAAGGCATAGAAATATTAAGCTTCATACCCAAAGTTATCTAACCAGTAAGAGGCAGTCAACTTTGAAGTTCATGGTCTTTCCTTCTACTTCAGTTCTATCCAAACTGGCTGACTGATTAATGCATTCTCCTCCACTATCCTGTTACTGCTGCTCTCTTAACATTAGACTCCAACTCTTTGCTGGACACATGGATGCTTCACATAAAAAACACACTTCCAGCCTCTCATGGGGCTAGTTATGGCTATGTGCCTATGTTATGGCTGAAAGATATAAAAATAATTGTTCTGAGGAAGCTAAATGAGAAACTTCCTTACCAGATGTCAAGAAGGTGTCTTTGACTCTTCTTTTCTATCTCCTTATCCTTTCTGATTGTTGGGATGCAGACATACTTGGGCAGTCATCTTGGAGCTGGTAGAAGAGACCTGTACTTTAAGAATTAAGGAGAAAGGACCTGGCTCCCTGATCATAACCAGCCCTGGATATTCTACCTCCAGACTTCTCTTACTTGAGGCAAAAATGAACTCTATCTTGCCTATGCACCATTATTTATTTGGTTTTTTTTTTTTTTTTGGTCCCATGTGGCCAAAACAATCATAACTAAAGAAATTCAAGTGGAAATGTTGAGTATTTAAGTTAGATGTAAGAGGAGTTGAATCCATTTACATTAGATATGAGCTAGCTGTATAGCACTGAGATATAAATAGCACATAGATTTGTCATGAAATGGATGAATATTTAGAATCCATACAGACATCATTATGATATTTCTTAAACCAATGAAATAAATACACGGATGAGATTATCATGTACAAGATATATGAAAGATCAGGATGTTTGCATTATGTTTTCAATTTCTCAGATAGGTATCAAAGCTAATAATAATAAAATATATACTCAGGACTTAGTATATGCTGGGTACTTTGACACATATCGTAGGGATTGATTTCTTTGATATTCACAACAACCCAATGAGTTAAGTATTACTTTTATCTCCATTTGAGGAAGGAAACTGAGGTTCAGAGAGGTAAATAACCAAAAACTAAAGCATTTATAAGCATCGGAAGTGCAGCTGAGGCCCAGCCCCCTGACGGTGTGTACAGGCTTGATGCCTCTGTCAGAGAATGCATAATTCTGGTTTATCATGATTACTTGTTCAGTGTTGGTTTTTCTTTAGTTTGTCATCTTCTCCAAGCTAAGAGATAAGCCTTATGCAGCAGTAACATCAGAGCCAGCAATGTGCCTTGCACTCGGGAGTCACTGAGTAAATGACTTTCAGTGAGCAATGGGGTTAATTGAGGCAAGGATCTCAATTCTCACTTTCTTAACACAACCAAAGCAATGGGTTCTAAAGCCATTTCTATTTTTAATATTAAACATTTCCAACATTTACATTGTGTTTGTTTGTTTGTTTGTTTGTTTTAGGCCATAGTAAATCTATTCGTTACCATCAGTGAACTAACAAGTGACTCATGTACTACGCTGCTTGACACAATCAAAAATTATCTTGGGGTTTTCATTTAAGAACATAAATCTATGTACATTAAGCATTAAAGTCTGATTTCAATTAAAGCATGCAACTTGAGTATGAGATAGTGTAGAGGAAAAGTTTGCTCCAAGGAAAACCCTGTCAGTAGTATTTCTATGATGCTGATTACTTTTAAAATGTTAGAGCAGCCTTTAGAAGATCATACGTTCAGTTCTGGTTTTGTGGACTTGTATGACATTGGCTTTCTTCTTCTTCTGAATCCATTTATTTTTTTGTTCTGCTTCATGTGGAGGCCACTTCATTAATCCAGCCAAGATCCAAAAGATGCTGGGATTTTTGCTCATTTTTGCCCATTTATTCAGCTTTACACCCACTTCCATGCATATAGCCACAGCGTCACACAGCTAGATTTTTGGAGATGCCAGTAAATTGCACAGTTGCTTCATAGTAAATAAGAGGCCACATACCACACTCATCACTTCCCCCTCTGCCTTTGTTCACAGAGTTGCATATGTGGAAGCAAAAACAGCCGGTCTGTGTTGTCAAAAGTCAAATGCTTTCAAGCAGTTGCCCTGGCTCAATTCCTACCTCCTAGCAGATGTATGAATATTATCCCAGCCCTCCATTACAAATCAGAAGCTGCATACTGCCAAACAGAGCCAACAAATTCCAAACCCAATTCTAGAAACTGAAGAATGAAAGACTCACAAAATTAAAATAAGTCCAAAATAGGGTTCCCAGCGAGATGGTCGAAGCCTTATCAAGGTTCACCAAACTCATTCCACGTATAAACACCACTAACCAGTGCCAGGGGCTAGGGACACACTAGTGGAATAAAAAGACCTCCCATGACCCTTTCAGAAAATCCTAATAAAGTCCTCATGACCTCCATTTGCCAAAACAGAAGCATGATGAATACATGCAAAGCACTGTATACACTTAGACTAGCAACATTTTCAAATGTGAGCACTAAAGAAAAAAGAAGAAGAAGAAGAAGAAGAAGAAGAAGAAGAAGAAGAAGAAGAAATGGTGGTGTCTGTGTGCCTTAGTCAGTTAAGCGTTTGACTTGGTTTCTCCTCAGGTCGTGATCTCACAGTAGTGGGATCGAGCCCCTCATCAGGCTCTTCACAGGGTCTGGAGCCTGCTTGGGATTTTCTCTCTCCCTCTCTCTTTGCCTCCCCTCCCCGTCAAAGAAATAAACATTTAAAAAGGCAAAATGAAAAGAAAAGGTTCACACGGCAAGATTTCCATTTTCCTCCTGTAATGAGTTGTTGAAACTTGTGAGATCCCCAGATAAAAGACATTTTATTTCATTCAGGCCTGGACTCTTTTTTTTTTTTAACTTTTCTCGATTTGGATATGGAATATACACCACCAAACCTCCACTGGTATCATCACACACATCCTTGAGATTCCCCAAGAGGACCCCTTTCTAAAGTTTTCTTGGCAGATCCATACCTAGCCTATAGTAGCAGAAATCCTGTTAATGCAGGCTCTCTCCCAAAACTACTGTCTTGATGCAGTACTCACTACAGTTACAAAGTCTTCACCAGCCTCTGAAAAATCAAAATCATGACGTAAAGACAAAGTGAGCCTGGGTCACATCTGGAGAAAACAAAAATAGAGGAAGGGACCTCTTACTAAGCACCTACAATGCACCAGCACCATCCGAAGCATTTCACATTCTATTAAGTAATTTATTCCTCTGACCAATGTCTTAATATAGTTGTTATTATTATTGACTTCTTTTTTTTCACAGATGAGGAAACTGAGTCCCAGAAAATTTAAGCTAACGCCTAAGATCACAGAAGTCGTGAGTGGTATGTCCGGATTCAAATACAGGCAGTGTCATTCCAGAGCTGTGTCTTTTCACTACTACCTATGCTACCTCTCTTCACTAATGACAGCTAACATTAGTTAAGCACTTTCTAGGTCTTTCCTAAGTGCTTTGCGGAAGTGGGATCATAAGCAGCCATCTCTCTTCAAGCCATCTCTCATCTGCTCAGCAGACTGAGAAAGAAACTTCCTGGAAAGTCAAGTCATGTTAAAGTGGTGGAAACTGCGCAGACACCAATGTATCTTTGCAGGATGGACTTTAGCAATAGAAAGGCAAAAATAGAGGGGAGCTGTATTAAAAAGGTATCTTTGGTTAGTATCACCCAAACTTTCAGTTAACCATGTCCCTTACAAAGCTAAGAAAAATAGTACTAGATTGATATTTCAATTTACTATGATTCACTATTTTGTTAATAAGTGCTTTATACTACTTGGCAACCCCTTCTTGTATGCCCAGTTTAATATTTAAATATGAAGAGAAAACTACTTTGGACCATCTGAAAGAAAATTTAATCTGAATGCAACGTGGTTCCTGTTCATTGCTTTTTAAACTGAGTTTATTCAAAAATGATTTCAATCATTGAGTTCAGAACTTTGATTAAGTTATAATTGGAATGAGGCTATGGATAAGAAATCTCAACACAGGGAAAAAGAGGTAGGTCCATAACTAAAGATGTAGCAGGATTAAAAATTGCTCTTAAGGAAAGAAAATGGTTTTCATTGCTTTCACTATATTAAATACATAGTAGAAACTTGCTGAGTCCACGACACTAGGAAAGTTGAGAATGAGAACAAGACAGGAGATGAAATTGTTCTGCATGAGAAATAATAGCAATGTGAGGATTTGAATTTGGTAGCCTAGTGGAAATAGCAAAGGATATCAGGTTAGAGAAAGAGGCCCAAGGAGATGGTGAGAAGCTGAGGTCTAATGAAGCAAGAAATTCCCTATGGCATAGAAGAGATGATAAATTTTCAGGTTAGTGGTTTCTATTTGAATTTGAAATTTTCTTCTTCCTTGGGCTCTAATTACCCTTTGCTACCCCTTTGGTAAGTGTTGGTAATATGCAATAACCTTGTGTAATGATTTAGGAAAATGAAGGGAGAAATCAAGCTGTCTGGGTCTGGCATGATAGCAGCTACAGAAGTTTAGAGTGATGATGAGAAAATGGTGAAGACATGAGGCACCTGGGTGGCTCAGGTCATGATCTCCTGGTTTGTGAGTTTGAGCCCCACGTTGGGCTTGCTGCTGTCAGCGCAGAGCGGGCTTCGAATCCTTGGTCTCCCTCTCTCTCTCTGCCCCCCCCCACCCTCTCTTTCTCTATTAAAAATAAATAAACTTAAAAAATAAAAAGAAAGAAAAGAAAATGGTGAAGCTGGATGAAGCATCCTGTAAGTGGAGCATTGTAAGCCCTGTGCAAGTGACTGGAGACATAAAGGTGGCCCCAGAGACTCAGCTCAAGCTCAAATAATCTGTCTGAGAGTCAAATAAGAAAGGAAGAAAGAAAGGGAGGGAAGAAAGAAGGGAGAAAGGGGGAAAAAAAGGAAGAGAGAGAAAGTTATTTTGCCTAGGAAATTTTAATTATTTTCACAAAGGGGCTACAAAGAATGATACACACTCTCCTAACTCATGTCCGTCCCCATGAATAAATATAGAAAGCACCTAAAAAACACCTGCAACTCACAGAGCAAATGATTCCCACAGTAGTTACTGCATCAAAACAGAGATCTAGACCTCAAGCTAGAAATACAATAATCACATTATCATATTTTCTCTAATAAAAACAGTGACCTCAATCTACTGGTTTTATTCAAAACAGAGTGGAAACAATTATTACATTAGGCCTATAATTGTTTATTTTTGTCTGCCAGTAACAAAGCATCATGCACATGAAGGAACAAAACACATTTTAAACAGAGTTGACACTTTTAAACTCTGTGCACCAGCTTTCATTTAGTGACCAGGATCCCCAAAATCACATGCATACATGGAGTAACAAGAATATATTTTTGAACTGATGGTGGGGACCTTTTACGCATGTTAGATAAAATAGAGTCATACAGCACAAACAATTTCTATCTAGGAGATAAGAAGTACACAGTGTTATATTTATGAGGTCGTGAAACTAGGGGATATAGACAAAAATCCAGCTTTAAATCATTGATAGTAAAAAAGAAAAGGAAAAAAAAGAAATAAAAGGAAAAGAAAAAGAAAAAAGGAGAGGAAAAGAAAGGATGAAGGAAAGAGCTGTATTATCTGTAAATGTTCATTTTTCAGGGCTCATAGCGAGGTAAAGCATAGGCCAAAATAATACATAAAACTACTATGCCATAACAAATAGACTTTTTCAACTCTATGTATATATTAAAATTGAATATCTTAGACTTCACCCACACCCCAGATGGATGGTGTTTAAGTCTGTTCAGGCTGTTATAACAAAAATATTACAGACTGGTGGCTTAAACAGCAGACGTTTATTTCTCACAGCTCTGGAAGCTGGAAAATCTAGGATCAAGGTGCCAGCAGGTTCCATGTTTGGTCACTTCTGGTTCACAGATAGCTCTCTGCTGCTGCATCCTCACATGGAAGCAGAGGCAAGAGAGCTGTCTGGAGTCTCTTTTATAAGGTCCTAAATCCATTCGGGAGGGTTCCACTGTCATGACCTAATGACCTCCAAAAGGCCGTGGCTCCTAGTACAATCACAGTGAAAGTCAATATTTCAACATATGAATTTTGGAAGGACACAAACATTCAATTTATAACAGATGATGACACATAAATAGACATGAAGTTGTCAGTCAGTTTCTAGTGAAGGAACACACAGCTGAGTCAAAGGCCGACCTACCGGGGATAGTGTGACTGCCCATCGCACGGAGGTAAAACTGATTATGTCTGTAATTTAGCAAGGAACCAGGCCTTTCCTAACTCAGTGAAAACACAAGCCATTCGGCGGATATTATTTTTCTTGGAATTTCATGTTATTTAAAAATGAGGAATTATCTCCAGTCCTGCGTCCTTGCCCCTCCATTACTGTAGTGACAAAATGTCACAGCACACTCAATTTCTGAATCTTTAAGAGAGTGTTGAGTACTCATTTCATCAGGAAGACACATAGATACTTTCTTTTCTGGGCTTCAAATACCACATGCTAGCAGTTTTGGATTCATCAACCCTGTTTATAAAACCTATGTCTCACACCTCTCTGTACACATGGTAATTTGGAAATGAGGCATTAGTTCATAATAATTTAAATTTTGTTTTACAAATCCATAACCAAAAATGCTAATGCTGCAGACCTTGTCTCTTCTTCTGTTATATTCAGGACCAGTAATGTATAGCCACTTGGAATAAAGATTTGGTAGTTTTTTGTATTAAGTTGAACATAGACTATCCGATGACACAGACATTCTACTTCTAGATTTTTTTACCCACAGAAATAAAATATATGTGCAGTTCCCCAACGACTTGTTCACAATAATCATAGTAGCTTTATCCCCTATTCCAAAAAGTGTCAACAACCCAATACTATGTGCTACATTCATACAAGAGAGTGCTACTGTAGAATAAAAATAAGCAATTCACAGAGAGACACATTAATAATTTTGCAGAAAAAAAGCCATACCCAAATGAGTACATACCATATGACTCAATTTATATGAAGCCCTTCAGCAGGAAAAATTAATCTATGATAAAAAACATACGAAGAGTATATGTCTCAGGGGATGGGTTGTATTTGGAGAGGTAAGAGAACTTTCTGAGTAATGACTTTTGTTGATTACCTACCTTCTTCCCAATAACATATTGTGGTTTTTATTTTTATTTGCTTACTTAACTCTCATTCTTACTTACTTATTGTTATCTCTCTCATTCCTAATTCCAGAGCGCGATCTCAGTAATTGTTGAAATGGTAACTCAAGCAGACCAAACATGACTAAAAGAGGGAATTATAATCCATGCTTGGGCAAGCACCTTCTCTCTTGACCTTCCACTGGACACAAATAAATAAACATTGCCATAGATACTTCCAGCAGCTGTTTTAAGAATATGATGGGAACCAACATAAAAATGAAGTCCACAAGTAGGATGATAGCACAGAGATGTAGAAAGAACTTGGATTTTTGGTCACAGCCCTAACCATTAACTCAGCCAATTCTGGAGACTGCCCTAGTCTGTATTTCTTCACATTGGAACCTTTACATATTCTAAACTGTAGAACAATTTGAGTGAGATATTCTGCAGACAGCCAAAGCATGCTAAATGGAATGGCTCCATTTTCCATTTGTGATTCTTGTTAAATTATTTCACTAAAAATATTCTAGAACCTGGGTTTGATATTTTATTTTGCCTCATGCAAGATTTCCTCAACTTCAAGGAAATTTACACACTCCAGAATTTTCAATTATGGCCTGACCCAGCCAATCTCTAGCAAAGAATGGGGGGAAATTTATCTCTATAATCCTAAAATAGCTTCTAAATGCAGTTTTCCTGGCCTATGTAAATGATATCTCCATACTTCCATTTGCTCCTGCCAAAATCTCTGGAAATATCTTTGACTTTCTTTTATATCCTCACAAACAACCCATCAGGACATCCTTCCAGGCCTGCCTTCATAATATTTCCATACTATTGTTATGTAGATGAATGTTCTTATCCTTAGGGGAGATACACTGAAGTATTTAGGAATGGCATTTGTGTTTTTCTGTAAAATACTTTTAACTGAGTTGGGCTAAAAAAGAAAACAGTTGAATGTGTATAAATATATACATACATACTTACATATATTCATAAATGGTTGGCTGGATTTATGACCTGGTTTGTCTGACCTTGAAGCCATTATGCTAAATACTTAATAGAGAGCTTTCCTGGTTTAGGTGAGATATAATGAGGTTAAGAATTAAAGTAATAGAAGAACTAGGACTGGAAAGGAGAGGATTGATTTATCATTGGAAAATTTTGAAGAACAGTTAGATATGGAAATAAAAGACAAGTTAATGTTAAAGTTGGTCTTAATGTTTTAAATCAGAATAATTATAACATTGTTGGCAGAGATCACAAAAGTGGAAGGATTAAGAGCATGGGGGTGAGGTTGATAATGATTTAAAACATGTTTCTCAAAATATTCATTCCCGATGAAGTGAAATATACATTACATCAAGGCATTTGGAGAGAAAAGGTGAGATTGAAGAAATGGATGAGAATAGTTTGAGATATATTAATAAGTGATATAAAGAAAGATATAAAATATAAAATCACTATTGCTCAGATAATGTACCTGTGCTTATGTGAAAAGGAAAACTACAAATTTCTTCTCTGAAAGATTATTTGTAAGATGTACGACCTTACAAATGGCATGAATAGAACAAATGATCAATATAGTATTTGTGGTTGATGATGATGCTTTTTTTGAAGAAATATCTATATCCAATATTTAGGACAAAGCTTTACATTTTTTCTCCCAAGAAGTCTAAATTATAGCCATAATTTCTGGGCAATAGATCTGTAGTGATTAGGCTTAAATGTTTTAGATTTACAAAGTTAATGTATTGCTCAGCTACAGTGCTAGGTCATATTCCCTTGGCCATAGGGAGTGAGAATGTACACCAAATGCTGTTTCTACATACACTGGTGTCAATGTGCCCTTCTTAGTCAAATGTGACATACATTCTGGCTCTTGAACTTGCTTGCCCAGTCCATCTGCCATGATGGCAATGTGCCCATTCACAAGATGCTCTGCCAGGTTTATCTGGACAAAGGTGTAGCCAAGGAGAGGTTAGAAAGGGAGTTTGTTTCACATGCAAATGGCCATACAAAGGGGAAAAAAATGTGCCTGATCTCTGAAAGCTCTACATCTGAATTATGAACACTAAAATCATTTCACACCTCTTGATCAGGATAAATTCTCACCTTCAAAAGGAAGATCCAGTTTGTTTTTCAAAGTGTTAATCCCAGTCTCTTTATTTAAACTGTAGGAACTAACTGCTAACCCTTCAGCACATCATTTTGGACTTTAAGAGCAGTAAGTCCTTGTAAGAGGACTTACTATAAAAACTGTATAATAACATACTATATATAATAACTTACTATAATAATAACTATAATAAAATAAAAGTTATGTAAAATTAGGATTGTTGTAGAAGAGTAACAGAAAACTCAATAATCACAGTCTTCTTGACAGTGGAAGGAGATAGTGTTTAAATTGGGCATTCTACAATCTTTAGCTTGCTCCTTTTGCTATTTATAATTGTATTGGTTCCTCACCTTATTTTTCTATCGTATGAGGTCATAGGGACTCCACCACCATAAATAGGTCACACAATTTCCAATGAAAGAATAACATTCACTTGAGTAATGTTTTACTGAAAAATCTAGTTGTCTGAGAGATAATCACCATCCCCTTTTCTATCAGGAAAAAAAGAGGTTATTTATGGTATTTGGATATAATAATTATGTAGGTGGCCAGTTACTGGAAATAAGTCATTCTTGCTAGCTTTTTTATGTTTCTATGTTTTCAGTATTACATTCTATAAATTTAGTTGACTAAATAGCTACTGATTTCTGCCAAATTATAGGTTTTACTTATTTAACCACTCTTATTTAACTATTATTTTACTGGTGACTATAAAATTCACCAGAAGCTCTTAGTGCACCATTCAGAACCACAGAAAATGCACCTTCCACATTCTTACTAGCTAGCTTCTTTTCATCTTTCAGAGAACCTCTTCTGACTTAAATGGCTTCTTTTATTATATTATTACATCTTACTGATTTTCTTCAGAGCACTAATTATTATTCAAGCATATATTCATTTGTTTATTTACTTGTTAATTATATCTCTTCAATAGATTTTAGCTTCCACATCTAGGGTTGATATCTATTTTAATTCACCAGTTTATATGCAGCATCTAACCCAGTCTCTTATGCTCAATAATTATTTCAAATGAATACACATATGAATAAATATGATCTTATATTAAGAAACGTTAATGAGGCTTCTGTCTTTCATTGTTCAAAATTGCTGTATTACTTCAGGATTCTTAGTTGCAGACAACAAAGTCCACTCTAGCTGACTTATGCAAAAGAGCCCTTATTATAGCCTCTTACTAACTCAAAGAACTTTGGAAAAGTCCGAACTGAACTTGATGCTAAACAGTCAAAATGACCCAACTAGAAGATATGCCTAACACTATCACCAGAGATGTCACTGATGCTACCATCTGCTGTTTGACAGTCATGAAAACCAAATGTTCATACATTCACATAGCAGAATCTTCTTAACAGGCCTTAATAAAAGGCCTCCAAGACAATTCTCATAAAAAGAAACAACTAGCCTTTGTCCCAGATGTTTATTCTTGCCTTCCGTTTCTCATATATGTGTATCTATTTGGTGGAAGACAGTCTCATTGGAATCCTGACACATTGAAATCTAATAAATATGGTATTTATTTATTTTTTTAGACTCTAGTTTAAAGGAAGGTATGCTATTAGAGAGACAACATAGGTTGAGGAAGCCAATCTACAATATTTTCCACAATCTCTGTGTTTTGGTACAGAAGAGAAGAGGGTGTAATGCAATCAGAGAAGGGAAAGAAAGCCAATGCAGCTGAGGCACACTAGGGTTACTGAGTACGTACATCTTCTCACTAAATTCTCACCACAGTCCTGTAAATCAGGCAATCAACTATTTAAACCCACTTATTTGACTCTAGAACTGAATACCTAAAAATTTACCTATATTTCTTTTATTGTTACCACTGACTTGAACAACATGAACACTTAGCAATTATTTCCATGTTATATAAAAATGTAGAGACAAATAAATGTCTCGGGACATTAATAACTTAAAAAAAAAATTCCAATAGTAGAACTCTTTTCCAGGCCCTTAGTTGTCCTTTATTTTAGGATCTAAATTTTTAAATCCCCATTATTATCCATTTGTAACCCCTGAGTAGTCTCACATGATTCCAGAAAATGAGCTGTCAATGTTAGTTCGTCTTGTGGGAAATGGTCCAAAAGTATCCTGTTGGTCTACTTAAACTCAGTCATGCATAATTTACTGGATAATCACTGGTGTCCTAATCAATATCTCTATCTACCTACTCACTAATCCAGTTCAAGAACTATGTGATTTAACATGCAACAGACTCAAGACTAGCCCTTGGCAAAATTGAAATCTGTCTGTGGTACCTTCACTTTTCTCATTACCAACTATCTTTCCCCAAACTCAGACTATTGTTCTTATATAACTTAAAGAAAAGAAAAAAAAAGGACTTCAAAGGGATTTTTTTCAAGTCCTCTCTCTCAGAGTGAGGAAATCAAGGCTTAGAAAGAGTAAGTAACTGGCTTAAGGCCCTTAAATTAAACAATGACAAGGTCAAAGCTAAAACCTAATTTAGGGCCTTCTGATTCCACATTCCATAACACTGCTGATGGTCCTACTCTAAAATGTTCCTAGGATTGTCTGTGAATCCTGGCTGGCTTCATGATACAAATTACTAGTTTAAAAAAAAAAAAAAAACACTCTGCCAGTGGGGTGATGGGATAAGTAAATTTCTATCCATTCCATTCAGTTCCAGCTAAAGAAATACACGTTTGTCTTTAAGCAGCCAGGAATACTAAAAAAAAATCACTGAGTTTCTAGTCTAGTTCTGGAACTAACCAGCTCTTATCTTGGGCAAGTAATTTCATCTCTCTGGGCCTTAAAAGCAAATTATTTATAAAACAAGATATTGTAATTGATGGCCTCTAAATTCTCTCCCAGCTTAAGAAATTCACGAAACAGTAGCCTGCTGCTGTATTCACTACAAATGTGACCTCACGCCAATGATGGCAAATTCACATGTTAGGTACAACAGCCATTTATTCCATACTATCCCAAGACAGTATTAGTTAATGCCCGTCGTATCCATGTAATCAAACACTTTCACTCTCAAAATTACTTTGGTTTTAAAGACAAATTTAATCACTTTATACATACATGTAGGAAAGATCAATGCTGGGTCAGACTGAAATATTTACATATCAGTCAGAGTACTGATAATAATAACAACGATTTCTTTTTTTTTTTAATTTTTAATGTTTATTCCATTTTTGAGAGAGAGAGAGAGAGACAGAGCATGAGTAGGGGAGGAGCAGATAAAGAGAGGGACACAGAATCCAAAGCAGGCTCCAGCCTTTGAGCTGTCAGTACAGAGCCCAATGCGGGGCTTAAACTCACAAACCAGGAGATCATGACCTGAGCCGAAGTGGGATGCTTAACCGACTGAGCTACCTAGGTGCTCCTAACAACAATTTCTACACTTACAAGAACAAGCATGATGTCTTGGAACCTTTTTCTACATTATTTCATGTTATTGCTAAGAGGATGATCTCTTGAGTCAGATTGCTGGATTGACTTACTGACTACCTAAGTTACCAAAAATCTGTTTCCTTACCTAAATAAATACAGACAGTGACAGAGAAGAGGTCTTGTTATAGGATCTAAATTAGAAATTCAGAGCAAGTGCTTCAAATAGTGCTGGTAAATAGAACTTATCAATATACATTAGGTATTATTATTCCCAAACAAATATATGAGGCAGATCACACCAGACCTATTTTTACAGCCTCTCATCTAAGCTTTCTGAAAGGTTTAAAATCTTACCTAAGAGGTGACATATTTTCCTTCATTCAGCTTTCTAATGAGCTCAGCTCTTTCTTCTCATGGGCTTATAGATTACACCCTCATTGCCTCAATCGCTCTTTCTGTCATTTTCCAAATGGCTGCCTCCATTACAATTGAGAGTCTCAGTTTAAATGCCCCTTCTTCAGAGAAGTACTTTCTGATCCATCAATACCAACTGAGCTACAAAACCCAAGTCCTATTACTTTCTGTTACATTGCTCTATTCTTCTTTTTCACAGCATGGTTCCCAATGTTCAGTTATTTTATTTGATAGGTCGCCAGTTGGTACACATTTTCTCCACTAGACTAGACACTCAAGAAAGTCGAGAATCTAGTCAATCTTTTTCATTATGGTACACCAAATATTAAAACACAGTACCTGGAGCATAATAAGCACTTTAATAGTTTTTTTTTTTTTTTTAATTTAATGCTTATTTATTTTTAAGAGAGAGAGAGAGAGTGAGAGGAGCAGAGAGGAGAGAGAGAATCCCAAGCAGGCTCTGTGCTGTCAGTACAGAGCCCAACACAGGGCTCGATCTCACAAACTGTGAGATCATGACCTGAGCTGAAATCAAGAGTTGGACGCTTAACTCACTGAGCCACCCATGCGCCCCAGCACTTTAATGAATTTTTAAAAGGAGTTTGGGTGTGCATTTGTTCAGTGAATAGACAGATTGTAAGTGCCTAATTCAGGATTTACATCTACGTCTACTCATCTCACGTTCTGTCCACACTATGCAACATGCTTTGGCAGCTCCTTCCTTATACCGCACCTCTATGTTAGTTGATTAACTCAGGAAATCTTGTGGGAACATTAGAAAACCACTAAAAATAAGCTTGCTACTAGATTCCTTAAAACACAATTGCTGGGGCACCTGAGTGGCTGTTAGTCCTCTGACTCTTGTTTCGGCTCAGCTCATCAACTCACAGTTTGTGTGTTTGAGCCCCATGTCAAGCTCTGTACTGACAGTGTGGAATCTGCTTGGGATTCTCTGTCTCCCTCTCTCTCTCTGCCCCTCCCCTGGTCACTCTCTGTCTCTCTCTCTCTCTCTCAAAATAAATAATAAACAGGGGCGCCTGGGTGGTGCAGTCGGTTAAGCGTCCGACTTCAGCCAGGTCACGATCTCGCGGTCCGTGAGTTCGAGCCCCGCGTCAGGCTCTGGGCTGCTGGCTCCGAGCCTGGAGCCTGTTTCCGATTCTGTGTCTCCCTCTCTCTCTGCCCCTCCCCCGTTCATGCTCTGTCTCTCTCTGTCCCAAAAATAAATAAAAACGTTGAAAAATAAATAAATAAATAATAAACATTTTTTAAAAAGCCACACAATTCCTAGTTAATCCTCTAGTCTGTCTACAGATAGGACAAGAAATAGTTGTATTAGGTTTAGCCTCGTGAAGATACCATTTTGTAGCTCAGTATCAGTTAAATAATTTCTAGCCCAGGAGAATTATTCATCCATTTATAAAGATGTGTCTTCTTAGGATTCAATTTTCCACTATATACATAGCTAATATGGTTAGGAAAAGAAAATGATTTAGAGGCAAAGAAAGAACTAAGAAATAAGAACAAAAGGAAATTCTGCAAAGGTGGGTATTTATCACAAGTATCTGGGAATAAATGAAAGAAATTAATTTTTACTAAATCTTACTTGAGATTTTACATCTGTGCAAATGATATTATGAATTATAATTTTCCTTTGTTTTATTCTGATTTGCTTAGGTTAGGTTAAGAGATAATATCTGTATTAATATTGCATTGATATAATTCAAGAATCATTACTATATGAAAGATAAAATGAACTAAGGCAATTATATCTGAATAAACAATATTTAATGACCAAAAATAAGTAATATGTGAGATGGTCATGATTTTACCTCTTTTTAGCAAAAGTTACTTTTGTTCCTTTATTTTTTCAGTAGGCACTTGGCAACCTAGTTTCATGGTCTCCCAGGGACTGGGTTGTTTAAATAAAGATTAAATTAGATACCGCAGCTGATTCCAGTGTTTAAGAAAATTTATCTCTACATTTTCCCTAATTTTCTACATCATACTTAGTTTAGATCTTAGCATCTTGAATGCTGTACATTTTATATTTTAAACAGATAATTGAATAAAATTGCAACTAAGAATTAATTAACTCTTTGAAATGATCTCTCTCCTTCCTGTTCTTCCATGAATCATACACTGGAAGAAACATCCTTTGCAGGATGGGAAGATGAGCAGGAGAGACTGTTCAGTCAGTTTTCGCATTAACAGACAGGCCAGTTGAAATTACTTCCCAGACTTGATTTGGCCTGCAGCCAGATGGTTGATACTGTTAATAGAGAAAACATCTGTTTACCCTAATGTGTTAGTTTACTGTGCTTGGAAGCCATCAACATGAGCTGCTGTGCACAGGTCTTATGAAAGGAGTGAATAATTTTTTTTTTCATTTGGAAGTCAATAACACATAGAGGAATCTTGTTTTATAGTCCCCATATTAGGCCGTGCTCAGACCCTGAAGATAAGAATTACCGATAAACCCGGGACTCCACAGTTTGCTCATTAATTCCAAGTAAGTATTTCCCCTCTTTCAGTCCTGAGTGAAATCAGAAGACTTTATATTCTTATGCAATTAAAATAAAGCAATTAATAAGAAAAACATAGACATTACACATGATTAATCAGCAAATTCAACAAAATCACCTATTATTTAGTTTTTTTGTAATTGCATTAGAACAGCAGCCTGGACTTTTTTGGCATCTAAAACAGAAATGCCTAATTTAAATATTTACAGAGGCCTCCTTAAACTCACTGATGGTACCAGTAAGTCATCACTGTGAATTGATGCCTCACTGCCAACTGTATAAATGTGTGAGAAAAAAAGACAAGGAATTAGAGTATCTCTTCAAAAATTTGGAAATACCATGTTCCAAGAAGTTTTTATGAAGGTCATAATGTGACCAAACTCCTGCAGTATCTTAGGTAATTATGCAAACCTTCATAAATAATTATTAGTTATTGAAGTACAAGGAAAACAAGTTTGAGTTTATATGGAGAAGGTCATCCCTTAAATGTAGACTGTCTCATTGCTTTGTGGGATAGGTTAATGAAAAATGTACTTGCTCACCACAGCAAGAATCAGGGCATGAACTAAAGCCATAAAACTTTTATGGAACCTGTCCACAGATACCACATTGCTTTCTTTGCCTTTCCTCTTTGCAGTACACTTGATAGGAAAAAGCTAAGTGCGGTACCAACATTTCAGTTATTTTGCTTTGGAGCTGAAGCAAAGAGTCCTTCTGACAGTTTTACTGACTGCAGGTTTGGTGGGAGGTAAGGCCACGCTTCATGTAGTGTTGCAAGTATGAAGTATAAATCAGGTTTCATAAATATGCCCATTTGGTGTACTCAATTGACTGTAAAATAATTATGCTCTGCTGTGTAATTGTTGTGCTGTGGAAGAAAGCAGGACTTCTAAACATTTAACGGAAAATGATTATGCGACCTGAATTAAGGCTGTATTTTCTCCCACCATCTTCTGGATAGCAACAAAAGCATTTTGTAACAACTTCATCCAAAATCTACAGGATGCAAGGTTACCTAGGTATTAGTTGTTGTTTTTCTTTGTGTCCTTTAATAATTGTTTCTGGGTATCTATTTGTCCTCTTGTCCTACAATTTTAGATCCAGGACATAACTGTAGCACATTTTGGTGAAAGTATCAGAAATTTCTTTTACTTTAGCAGCATTTTACTGACCAACCAAAGGGTGAGATGCAAGGTAAGGGGAGAAAATATTTAGAGAAGCTAAAATATTTTGTTTAGTCCTATTGTTCTGCTTTAAAAAAAAAAAAAAAAAACACCTTACACTGGAAACTTGGCAGTTTATGTTTCAAAGTTTATGTTTCACCTGGGAAACTCTGGACATATTAAGAGTACAAACATTTCACATACACCTTGAAATGTAGGTCCAATGATATGGTTAGCATCCATTTACCATTCATGGCATAGACTAACAGAACTATTTAGGCTCTGTGCCCTTTGTTATGTCTATCGAACTAAGGAAAAAAAATTATATTAGAAAGTAAGTGAGGATTTTCAATTGTAAAATATTCAGCTCTGTGCTCTTCTCTGTTTATAAGATCAATAAGTATCCATTGTACAAAACATACGGCAAGTTACCCACAGTCTTATTGTTAATACTTCTATTTGCCAAATGTACACTTAAATATGAAAATATTTTTCCCATGTCAAATCGTCAAGTTCTGAACATGTGCCAGTCAGTATGTGGTCATGTTTCTCAGTACACTGAGCAATGGTTTGGAAGTGAACCAGGGGGTAGCATGTCCTAGTTTATAAATGCTATAGTCTGGGTATATTAAAGTCCCTTTAGAAACATTATTTCATTCTTTGGCCTTTCATACCTAAATTTGCTATATGTTTTTATATTTTTCACATGAATCTAGAATCATGAATCATTTTTCACATGAATCTAGAAGTAAACTAGGAAAATAGCAACGTGTGACCTCTTCTGTCCATCACTGTTAGTTTCCTTTAAAAAAAAAATAGGATTCTCCCCAGCTTAAGTTTATCAATTCTATTTTGTGATCTCTATTGCAACATGTTACCAGTTGCAACCAATCTAATATACAAATCTCAGGACTTTCACATTTATTTGTTCCATATACGGAAAACCTATTTCATAATCTTTTTCTTATTGACCTTAAATTTTGCAGTATCTGAGGAACTTTGGCGTGTCTAGGGTGAAGCCAGTATTTTCATGTCTGGGTTTCTTCAAAGACCATCACAATCTATGGGATGGTACTTTGAAGTTTATCATTTTTCTAGTCGGCCTTTGAGTCTTCAGGGGCCAAGCGTTTAATATTTCTTTAATCTGGAGCCAAAATGACTTCCTGCTCCAGTGCTGGCCTCAATTATGGTGCTAAAAAATTATCTTCTCTTAATTAAAGGAATCACAGTGCTGTCTTAGAGCACAGAACATTACTTTTCAAGGGGGGATGACCATCTTCAGGTAAATGTAAAATACTTTGCTTTTATATCATTTCTGGCCAGAATTTTGAAATAAGGATAATTTCTGGGCATTGAATATGTAAATAACATAGTAAATATCTAGAAATAATCTAATTAAAAAGACAGAGGCTAAAGATTCAAAAGAGGATGGAGTCAACATATCAGTTCTAAAAGTAATAATTTACTTAAATTGTGCGTTTTTCTGGAAAAAGAAGATAACACTAGACTATGTTTCAGGAAAGTTGATTAGAATTACTTGGTGATAATGCAACATTGCTCCCTCATTTAGACATCATTCAAAAATTTATAGAATGCTTACAATATGCAAAGTATTATCTGGTTGATTGACCAATTTTCCTCATATATTATTCCCTTAGGTGAAATACTTGTCTTTGGAGGCAACTTCATTCTTATAATCTCAATTCTTCAGAAAAGTTCCATTAAGTGTATTCAGTATTTCTGTTAGAGCAGCACTCTCCAATGAAATTTCTGTGATAATAGAAATGCTCTATAATCTATGCTGTTCCATATAGTAACTACTGGCACATGTAGCTATTATGCATTTGAAATGTGGTTAGTACAACTAAAGAACAGAATGTTTACTTTTGTTAATTATAATTTAAATTTAAATAGTCACATGTAGCTAGTACTGTACTGAATAGTGCAGACATCCATACAAATTCTCAACATATCATGCAGGCATGATCATTAAGAAAAGTCGATAAAAATATTTTTGTGTGTGCCTACAAGAGATCCATTTTAGACCTAAAGACACCTGCAGATTGAAAGTGAGAGGATGGAGAAACATGCATCATGCAAATGAACAGCAAAAGAAAACCAGAGTAGCAATACTTGACATTGGACAAAATAGACTTTAAAGCAAAGACTGTAACAAGAGACAAAAGAAGGGTACTATATAATAATAAAGGGGACAATCCAACAAGAAAATACAGCAAGTGTAAATATTTATGCACCCAACATACAAGCACCCAAATACATAAATCAGTTAATAACAAACATAAAGGAACTAACAGATAATAAATAATAATAGGGGACTTTAACACTCTACTTACATCAATGGACAGATGAACTAAACAGAACATTAACAAGGAAGCAATGGCTTTGAATGACACACTGGAACAGATGGGTTTAACAGATACATTCAGAACATTCCATCCTAAAACAGCAAAATACACATTCTTTTCAAGTGGATATGGAACATTCTCCAGAATAGATCACATAGTAGTCCACAAAACAAACTTTGACGAATTCAAGTAGATCAAAATCATACCATGCATATTTTCTGACCACAATATTATGAAACTAGAAGTCAACCACAAGGACAATTCTGAAAAAACTAAAAATACATGGAGCTTAAATAACATGCTACTAAACGATGAATGGGTCAACCAGGAATAAAGGAAGAAATGAAAAAGTACACGGAAACAAATGAAAATGAAAACAAAATAGTCTAAAACCTCTGAGATGCAACAAAAGTGATTCTAAGAAGGAATTTTATAGGAATACAGACCTACTCAAGAATCAAGAACAATCTCAAATAAACAATCTAAACTTATACCTAAAGGACCTAGAGAAAGAACAACAAACAAAACCTAACACCAGTAGAAGGAAGGAAATAATAAAGATTAGAGTAGAAATAAATGATATAGAAACTAAAAAATAATAGAACAGATCAATGAAACCAGGAGCTGGTTCTTTGAAAAACTCAACAAAATTGATATATCTTTACCCAGACTTATCAAGATGAAAAGAAAAAGGACTCAAACAAAATAAAAGAGAGGAGAAATGACAACCAACATCATAGAAGTACAAATAATTATAAGACAATAATATGAACTATGTCAACAGATTGGACAACCTACAAGAAATAGATAAATTATTAGAAACATATAAACTACCAAAACAGAAACAGGAAGAAATAGAAAATTTGAACAGACTGATTACCAGCCAAGGAGACTGAATCAGTAATCAAAAAACTCACAACAAACAAAAGTCCTGGCCCAGATGGCTTCACAGGAAAATTCTACCAAACACTTAAAGAAGAGTTAATAACTTTTCTTCTCAAACTATTGCAAAAAATAAAAAAGAAAGGAAAACTTCCAAATCCATTCTATGAGGCAATGTTACCTCAATACCAAAACCAGATAGAGACACCACTAAAAAAGAAACTACAGGCCAATATCCCTGATGAACATAGATTTGAAAATTCTCAATAAAATACTAGCAAATCAAATTTTACAATACATTAAAAAATTATCACCACGATCAAGTGGGATTTATTCCTGGGTTTCAAGGGTGGTTCCACATCCGCAAATCAATCAATGCAATATATCACATCAGTAAGAGGAAGGATAAGGACCACATAATCATTTCAACAGATGCAGAAAAAGCATTTTATGAAGTACAATATCCATTCATAATAAAAACCCTCAACAAAACAGGGTTAGAAGGAACTTACTTCAACATAATAAAGCCCATCTATGAAAAACCAACGGTTAACATCATCCTTAATGGAGAAAATCTGAGAGCTTTCCCCTAAGGTCAGGAACAAGACCAGGATGACCAGGATGACCAACATAGTACTAGAAGTACCAGCCACAGCCATCAGACAACAAAAAGAAATAAAAGGAATCCAAATCAGTAAGGAAAAAGTAAAACTTTCACAATTTGCAGATGACATAATACTACATATAGACAACAAAGACTCCACCAAAAAACTGCTGGAACCGATAAACAAACTCAGTAAAGCTGCAGAATACAAAATCAATGCACAGAAATCTGTTACATTTCTATACACTAATAATGAAGCAGCAGAAAGAGAAATTAAGGAAACAATCACATTTACAATTGTACCCAAAATAACAAAATTAACAAAATATCTAGGAATAAACCTAACCAAAGATGTGAAAGATCTGTACTTTGAAAACTATAAAACACTGATGAAAGAAATTCAAGCCAACACAAAGAAATGCGAAGACATTCCATGCTCATGGATTGAAAGAACAAATATTGTTAAAATGTCTATACTCCCCAAAGCAATGTACATATTTAATGTTATCCCTATCAAAATACCAACAGCATTTTTCACAGAGCTAGAACAAAAAACCCTAAAATACGCATGGAACTGCAAAAGACTGAATAGACAAAGTGATCTTAAAAAACAAAAAAAGAAAAGAAAAACTCGAGGCATCACAGTTCTGGACTTTGAGTTATATTACAAACCTGTAGTAATCAAAATAGAGTACTGGCATAACAATAGGCATATGGATCAATATAATAGAATAGAACATCCGGAAAGAAACCTCCAATTATTTGGTCAAGAATCTTTGACAAAGTAGGAAAGAATATCCAATGGGAAAAATGCAGTATCTTAAACAAATGGTATTGAGAACACTGGACGGCTACGTGCAAAAGAATGAAATTAGACCACTTTCTTACACCATACACAAAATAAACCCAAATGGATTAAAGACCTAAATGTGAGAAAGGAAGCCATAAAAATCCTAGAAGAGAACACAGAGTAACTTCTTTGACATCAGCCATAGCAACCTCTTTCTAGATATGTCTCCCAAGTCGGGAAACAAAAACGAAAAGCAAATTCTGGAACTACATCAAAGCAAAACGCTTCTGCAGGCCAAGGGAAACAATCAACAAAGGTAAAAGGCAACCTACAGAATGGGAGAAGATATGCTCAAGTGACATATCTAGTAAAGGGTTAGTATCAAAAATATATAAAGAACTTATAAAACTCAACATCCCTCCAAAAACTAATCCAAGTAAAAAATAGACAAACAACATGAACAGATATTTCTCAAAGAAGATACCCAGAATATTAACTCACCAGCAACCCTCCAGTCATTTCTAGTGATGAGGGTAATGGATGTTAAGTCCTCCCTGCTCTTTCAGTGCGCCCTACTCTATGTACACATTCTTTGATGTTCCAGGGAAATCATAATTATAGACATGTGTGATATCGTGGACATTGAGACCTCAAGATAACAAATCTGAAGCAATCAATATTCTTTATCTGTTTTAAACTTTTCTAATGTTCTCTCTTGGCCATCTGTTTTCTGTCACTGTGAAGGGACTCCCACCAATCCATGTCGCAGAATTGGGTCACTTGATGAGCAAACTTTTCTGCTGACAAACATTATGACTTTGTCCTTGGGAGACAAGTTTTCAAAAAACACTTGGATATGAGATCATTTCTCTTCTTCTGTGGTGACAATTACGTTTTGTTTAATGGTACTTATAGCAACAAGATCCAAAGTACCAACATATACAATCATTGGCTCTTTCAAATAAAATTGTGCAAGTCCACGGACAGCATATGACCACGTTGCACTTGTCATAATAGTCTGCCTGTCTCGTGCACATCTAATAAAATCGTTATTATCTGGGGTCAAATCCCATGTCTAGCTTCTTATCAACTTCATCTAATACGAAGTAGGTTATGCTTCTGAGATTGGAACAGTTACTCATTTGTAAATCATTCAGTCTTCCAGGAGTTACAATAATATCTACTCCTTTTTTCAGTTATTGTATTTTTCCATTTCTATCTCCACCACCATATATACAAACACTTTTAAGGCCTTTATATGAATACATAGAACATTCTGCTTCTATTTGAAGACCTAATTGCCTAGTGGGTGTAAGAACTAACATTCTGGGTCCGTTCTTTTTTTTCTCTAATTATGGGCTGTAAATCAAGATGGATAATCCAGGCACTAAGTAGGACAACATCTTCCCTGTTCCAGTTTGGGCTAATCCTATAAGATCTTTTCCTTGTAGAACTATTGGCCATGCTTGCATTGAAAACATCCTCAAATTTACAGTAGGACTGGGTATATGACACTTCTGACCATCTTTCAAGTCATCACACATTATATCAAAATTTTCTGTCCTCCAAGTGTCTACTTGCACTTGGACGCTGAACTTGTTGTTTCTGACTCCATGTAAAGTTTTTCTTAACTGGAGGTAAATCTTCCCATTCCCTCCCTCCATTTCAAAGCATTTTCTCCAATTGTTCCCAATCAGTGAATAGCTGATTCGCTGTAACATTACTATCTGTCCTTACATGTCTTCCCACAGAAGGTTGGAATGCAACAATATCAATTCTGTGCCTTGCTGCCAAAAATTTTGACCTGTGCATGGAGATAATCTTTGATTATCTGTATTTTCCTGTTTGTTGTACTTTGGTACTTTGGAGGTCTTTTTTTTTTTTTTTTTAAGACTCTCTCTTTTTTTTTTTTTTATGTTCATTTACTTTTGAGAGAAAGAGAGACAGAGAGCGTCGCGTGGGTGGCTCAGTTGAGCATCCGATTTTGGCTCAGGTCATGATCTCACGGTTTGTGGGTTCAAGTCCCATGTCAAGCTCTGTGCTGACAGCTCAGAGCCTGGAGCCTGCTCAGGATTCTTTCTCTCCCTCTCTCTCTCTTCCCCTCCGCTACTTGCTCTCTCTCTCTCTCTCTCTCTCTCAAAAATAAATAAACTTTAAAAAAAGAGAGAGGGAGGGGCGCCTGGGTGGCGCAGTCGGTTAAGCGTCGACTTCAGCCAGGTCACGATCTCGCGGTCCGTGAGTTCGAGCCCCGCGTCAGGCTCTGGGCTGATGGCTCAGAGCCTGGGGCCTGTTTCCGATTCTGTGTCTCCCTCTCTCTGACCCTCCCCCGTTCATGCTCTGTCTCTCTCTGTCCCAAAAATAAATGAACGTTGGAAAAAAAAAAAAAAAGAGAGAGAGAGAGAGAGGGAGGGAGAGACAGAGCGCAAGCAGGATGGGGGCAGAGAGAGGGGGAGGCACAGAATCTGAAGCTGGCTCCAGGCTCTGAGCTGTCAGCACAGAGCCCAGTGCGGGGCAGGAACTCACGAACTCATGAACTGTGAGATCACGACCTCAGCTGAAGTAAGAGCTTCACCGGAGCCACCAAGGCACCCCTGGAGGTCTCTGATTTTTGACGCACCACGACCAATGACAGCGCTGACCCACGTGCTTCAATCCAAAGCGGAGCGGCGGTTCGCAGGGGTTCCTCTAGCCGCCACCTCTGTCGCCCCTAGGGGCCCCCCAGACCTCATCAGTTTGGATCCTCCGCAGGCCTCCTATCCGGAGCCCGGGACATCGCCAAGCTTGGACGAGAAGCAACGACCCAGGAGGAGGAGGGGGCGCCTACTTTTTGCCTTGACCTGAACGGGATACCCGAGCAAGATCCGGCTCCTCCGATGCCACTCCCCTCGACTCTGCAACACTCCACGGAGTCGTGGCGGGTACGTCCCAGCAGAAGCTGCTGACGGAGCCCGCTCGATGCTCTCTCAGATAACATTTTATTTTATTTTATTTTATTTTATTTTATTTTATTTTATTTTATTTTTTAATTTTTTTTTCAACGTTTATTTTATTTTTGGGACAGAGAGAGACAGAGCATGAACGGGGGAGGGGCAGAGAGAGAGGGAGACACAGAATCGGAAACAGGCTCCAGGCTCTGAGCCATCAGCCCAGAGCCCGATGCGGGGCTCGAACTCACGGACCGCGAGATCGTGACCTGGCTGAAGTCGGACGCTTAACCGACTGGCCACCCAGGCGCCCCTCTCAGATAACATTTTAATTCAGAAACCCAGACGACTCATTCATTACGCTTGGGTGTATTTTCATAACATAAAGAGAGATTTACTTGTGGCAAAATTTAAACTATATATGCTTAAGAGAAACTGTGCCTGAGAGAGACTGAAACATGGCTTATCAATGTAAAAAGTCAGTTTTTAATTGTTCTCCTCCACCTTTATTGAACATCAGATACAATCTCAGGGTTTTTGCACTGACTGTTTGCTACATTTTTATCTCCTAATCTCCTTCAAGTCTGCACCAATATTACCTTCTGAGTGAGGTCAACTCTAACCACCTTTTCAAGAGCTAATCTCACTCGTCCCTCAAAATTTCCAAATTCCCATATCCTGCTCCATTTTTCTCCACAAAATTTATTCCTTTCGAACATACTATAAAATTGATTCAATTTATTCATCTGCTATTTTATTTTTGTGTCCTCTAAATAACCTCTAAATGAGATTCGTGAAAACAAATAATCTGGGTCATTTTTTTTTCTCACTGATGTATCACCAGCTCCAGGACATAACCAGGCAATTTGTAGCCCTTAATAAATATTAGCTACTGTCCAAAAGACTTACTGAATTGTCTAATTCACTGATTGGGGGTATTGAACTTTTCTATAAAGGAACATAAAGTATATATCTTTACAGGATATACAGACTTTACAGGATGCATAGGCTTTCTGTTGCAAATTCTCCAAAAAAATGTAAAAGCTTTCTTAGCTGGCAGACCATATAAAAACAGACTGTGGGTCAGATTTGGACCATGGGCCGTAATTTGCCAAACTTCAGCCCAATTCGATGTAGAGACGCAACAGAAAAGGACCCACGAGATGATTAGCCCTAGAATTGTTTGTATTTGATATTGTGAACATTTTTGTGATTATATGTGTTGTACCAACTTCCTTTAACTAAAAACGAAGTACTATTGTGGCAAATTCAGTCAGAATGGCTGGAAAGCAATCTAACTTGGCAACCTGTACCCTTTTCATTCCCCAGTCCACCAGAACATTGTTATTCTGTCTCTTATAAAACATTACTATTAAAGTAGTGTTTAGTCCTTAGCTTTTTAATAGATCATGACCCCCACTTAAGAAACCAATAAAGGTTATGAACTTTTTTCTCACCACACGTATGCATATACCCATAATTTTGCACACTGATTTTAAGGGTTTATAAATTAAGCCCGTTTCTTAAGAATCTCTTCTCTTTTTAGATTTGTTGTCTCTGTGGCTCATAGTTGCTTTGTGTATTTAAAAGAATGTAAACATTTGCTTTAAATGGCCTTTCTTTCCAATTTATTATTAAATAGCACAGTAGAAAATGTCAAAGAACTGTAATCAAACATGGTACCTACTAACTCATCAAATACTTAAAAGCATATGTGACCTGAAATGATATATCAGGCAAATAATTCCTTCAGTAATCAGGGTTTCATTTTAATGGGAAAACAATTTTTTTGTCATTGCTTTTATTTGTTTTTACTAATCAAGTCCATAGCATCTTTAGACTCCTCTAGGTTGATAAGATCCTCATTCTTTCATTTTGAGAGTTGAAAGTCTTAGTATAAACAAAAGCAAGAGCATAACAAGTGTCAATATTCTTTTGTTATCTTACCGGTGTCACCAAGAAGTCTAGGAACTGGACTTCTCTCGTCTCTAGTTTCCTAACTTGAACCATTACTACTTTCACAACAGCATATTCTATAAAAGAGGTGTGCAAAGATAGCCAGGTGACCAATCTGAGTTTTCAGTGTTGAGTTCAGGTCTACATCCATAGATATCATCAGAGCCACAACACTCCACTGTGGGTAAGGTACTGGCAGGCAGAGAGGGGCATGTAAACTGATTGGTTACTGATGATATTTAAGCATTGCTTTCCCCAAATAAATTACTTCGCAAAAAAAAAAGTGTTTAAATAAAGTTGTTTGTAGTTATAACTCTAATAGTAATTCACTGCCATTTAGTGGGAATTCATGAGTGACCAGGAAAGAGTGAACTTGCAGGGGGGACTGAAAGTCCTCCAGTGTAACTCCATGCGAACATGTTGGTCATGAGAGTATCAGCCGTCAAGTGTGTCTCTGCAAAAAACAAAAAATGATGAGGGCCACTAATCTAGAGAAATTATCCTTCGTTATAGTATATATACACTCAGCGTCCTTATTAAGGAAAAATGCCACACATATTCACTAATGTTAATGGACATCCTGTTTAATAATTCCCAGAGATATAAGAAGTAATTTTATTGCTTAGGCTCAAAAATATATGAGCTAAAAATTATTCAGTTACCTGATTAATCACAGTCTATTTACTGAGGCTTTGAGGGAGGAAATGAAGATAAAGTTGTGGCAAAGCACAGCCAAGATTAACAATGTCAAGGTCAAATTCACATGTGTTGCTTGGAAATGACAGAAGCTACAATAAGAAGAAAAACTATAAGAGAACTAGGATAATGATAATCTATAAACAGATTTAAATAGGAATGGGTTGCTGTCAGAAAGAGAAAGAAAGAAAGAAAGAAAGAAAGAAAGAAAGAAAGAAAGAAAGAGAAAGAAAGGGAGGGAGGGAGGGAGGAAGACAACTGATTTATGTATTTGATGATTCATAAATCCCATTGCCCTTTGGGAAAACATCTCTTAGTCTTCTTTTGTCACATTTTTAGATAAAGAAAAAAAGAAAATATATCCCATTAGCCAAATACTAGATAACATTAACAGATCAGAGTTTGAGATCCATAGCAGTCACAGAAGGGCCCAATAAATTATGGCTAGGGTGACTCTAAACAAGCTATCTCTTCTCTCTTCCAAATATAATAAATTTTTTAAGATCAGAGTGTTTATCACATGAAGTTAATAAAGTAGAAAATGACACTATTTACCTTCATCAAATAATATGTCAAGAATTTACAGCTCAGCTCCTTGGAAATCTGTCTTTTTTAGCCTGGTGTTTTGTGTAACATTTTAATAGCCGGAAGCAAATGGGAAACATAAAGCCTGTGAGGCCAAGAAAAGTTTCTAAAACAATATTTACATTATTTACTGATTTCTTGTGAAATATTATTTTTATATTTAATGTTATAAAAATTACACGTACTATTGAGCTATTGGAAGTGGAAGAGTTGCATGATAAATAACTAGCTAAACCACCAAAAGAAGAGAGAATTGGCAAGATAACGTCAGGAATAAGAGTTGTCATTACTCCAGATCTGTCGACAGATCACTGCTGTCCCCAAGAATACCAGGCTAAAGGTCATAGCTCAAAGAATGACAGTTTTTCTGAGCATAAAAGGAGAGAATTTGCCATTCCAAATCATATTAATGATCCATTTAGTCTAGCATCCTTTCTATGGAAATGGTCATTTGTTTGTTTGTTTGTTTTAAAGGAGACAGGGGAGAGGAAGAGAATTCTTCCAACCCCATTTTTCCATTGTCCTAGAGGAATGGATTCTATCTAAACTCAGTAAGAGAAACATGAATTAACTGCTCCTACCATGAGTTGGGAGCTATCCCTTGTTTTATCTGGCATTGTTGCTTACAGCAACAACATAAAACAAACACAAAAACAAACAAACTTAATCTCTCTTAGTATTATATCAAACCATATAATTATATAATGTTGAACAAATTTTAAAAACTCTTACAGTTCACAAATATTTTAAATCATTCTTTAGAAATTATGTGGCATTTTTAAAAGTTTATTTATTTATTTTGAGAGAGAGAGAGAGAGAGTAGGGGAGGGGCAGAGAAAGAAGGAGAGAGAGAATCCCAGGCAAGCTCTGTTCTACCAGTGCAGTACTATCCAATGCAAGGCTCGAACTCATGAACCATGAGTTCATGACCTGAGCTGAAGCTGGACACTTACCTGACTGAGCCACCCAGGTGCCCCAAGAAATTTTTAAGCTTCAGTCTTTTTTGTTGTTAATCCTCATTACCAGTTTGAGTGGTAAATGCTTTTCAATATCAGTTTTATAAATGCAGACACCGAGACTGAAATAACTCAAGAAAGTCTTTACATGTAAATGATATTCTGGCAAGTCCATTTATACTATATTGTTTCAGGATTCTATTAACAGCCACATGATGGCTAAATGCCCACTCAATGGCATTGTAAGCTTCATATGGTTAAAAATCTCTTGAGGTTACCCACCCACCCCCAGTGCCATCCTGGACATTCATTCACTCTTTTGACATAGCTGAATATTAGAAGCTCCTTATTTGGAATATATCTAACCCCTAATTTTAATGTTATCCCTTAGTGTGATTATGGAAGTTTTAACTTCCTTTTAAATAACATTATTGTGGGGCACCTGGGTAATTCAGTCAGTTAAGCATTCGACTCTTGATTTTGGCTCAGGTCATGATCTCATGGTTCCTGAGTTCCAGTCCTGCCCTGAGGCTCCACAATGGCAGCACAGAGCCTGCTTGGGATTCTTTCTCTCCCTCTTTCTGCCCCTCCCCTGTTCATGCTCTCTTTCTCTTTCTCTCAAAATAAATTTTAAAACTTAAAATTTTTTTTAAATAGTAAATAAAATAAAAAATAAACAAAGAATGTTCTTGTATATTTGAGCTGCCTATATTGGTAAAGCAATCAGGAATTTTCTGTAAGATTTATCTTAATGTGTACCTTTTTAATATAATGAAATATTTGATCAGAAATATGAAATTATTTCAAGATGTGGGTAGATAAATAGCCCATCTATGTATCAACCATACACTTTAAAAATAAAGTATTATATAAAATAATTAGAAGCCTCTAAATAAGTTTGCTTAAGTTTTTCTTCTCCTCCCCAAATTATCTACTCTCCTGTATTTCATGTTTATCATTTGCATGCATTCTGTCATAATTTTAACATAAACCTATTTATCTGTAAACAGTATTGATTCTTTTATAGGCTTTTGACTATGTTTTAAAAGTATATAAATGATATCATACATTATCATCAATCTCCTTTATTGGCTTAATATTGTGTTTGACATTCCTTTGTATTAATATAAATATAAATCACTTCTTTTTGTTTATGCATAATATCCCATTTTTTTCTGTATAACATATATAGTTAAAAGGACACTAATCATGATTGTACATCTCAATGAATTTTCAGAAACTGAACAAATCCATGTAACAAGCATCTACATCAATGTCAGAAGATTACCACATCCAGAAAGCACTTCTTGTGCCCTCTCTGATCACATATCCCCACAAAAGCAACCACTATCCAGACTTCTACCAGGACAGTGTAGTATGACCTGGTTTTGAACATTATATGAATGAATTAATAATGTATATGCTCTTTTGTGTCTGGCTTCTTTTGCCTACCACATTGCTTGTGGGATTCATCAGCATTGTAATTGAAGTTTGTTCATCCTTTAGATTTCTTCTCAGAAATGGCTAATCCTTTATGTCCACAAGTACAACAATTCTTGTTATCTGCGGCAGTTATGTTCTATAAATTTGCTGCAAATACAGAATTAGTGAATGTTGATTCATGACTCCTAACAGAAATACAGAGTTAGGTTATTGTGAGTCCCCAGTCTCAATATTTCCACCACCCCATCAATACATAATTTCAGCTTAAAGACAGCTTACTTAATCTATTTTGAATTTTTAACATTGAATATACAGTAATAGCATTATAACTCATACCTGAATGGAAGTTATCTAACATACATCATAGCTTTCTTCTACTTTGGAACAAGAGATGGCACTTTAACACTACCCTTAGAAATTATTTCAAACAGCTAAATCACTAACCGAAGCACAAAAAAGTGAAAAACAGAGCACTAGATAGACTGTGAAAAGTATGCTTTTTTACAAAAGGAGAGCTGAAACAAGGCAGAGTGTCACTTTGTCTAACTTCAACCAGGAAATTTTGCATTAGGCAACTCAAATTTTTTGCTGTTCTGCACATGTGCATATCCCTGAAAGACTATGAAAGCACTATGAGTATTGATTTCAGAGTTAGAAATACATTTTACTGACTAGACAAATTTACAAATACAGAATCCACAAATGAAGATCAACTGCATGTTTTTTTTTTTTTTAATTCTACTTCCTAAAGGGAAGATAATTTTTCTGGGTATAGAAATCAAAGACTCAAAAATCTATAATTATTGCTGTATGTCATCCAAACTTTTACTACCATATTAGACACCTGAAACCAGTCCAGACCCCAGTCTTTTTAATATTTGTTTTTGTTTGTTGGTTCAATGTATGGGATTTTGTAGGATTTTGGTTTAGTTTACCTGCAACTCCTATTTTACCATTGCAAAATAAAGACATGTCATTAGTAAATATCTAATATAGCTACTTTTTTTGTAATCCTGCTCAGTAACTAAGGAACAAGTTTGGGTGTTTTATTGTTTTTTGGTTTTGGCTATCATGCAATGTTTCTTCTTATTTCTTTATTTATTGGCTATCTTCCTTCTGATTCACTCTTCCTTTCTTATAATTAAATAAATAACAAATTCGCTCTTTTAAATTTCATGCATTCTTCTCTTTTAAAATTTATTTCTCTTTTATATTTTTTCCAGTAGAACACAATTTTTCTGTTGATTTTTTTCTTCACTTTTTAGGATTTTCTGATTCCCTATTGATATCAAGTTTTCTAATTCACAAACCATGTTTTGGTTTATATTTTGAAACAACTTCTATCACAGATCTTGAAGTTATTTTCCTGATATCATGAGCTAAATATCATTGAGAATTAATACTATATCTTAAAATTTTTCCTGTTTTGTCTCAACAGACAGCTGCTTGGATTGTACAGCTCTATTTCTTAATCTATTTATAGTCATAAAATCTAGGTTGTTTACTACTGATAGATAGTATGAGATCCATCAGCAATTGTGTAAGTCAATTTTTAGTGCTGGCCTCTAACCTTAGTGCTGTAGACTGAATGTTTGTGTCTCCCACAAATTCACATGTTGAAAACTAAGCCACAATGTGATGGTATTAAGAGGAGGGCTTTTAGGGGCGCCTGGGTGGCTCAGACAGTTAAGCCTCCGATTCTCTATTTCAGCTCAGGTCATGATCTCACAGTTCGTGAGTTCAAGCCCTGCATTGGGCTCTGCACTGACAATATGGAGCCTAGTTGGGATTCTGTTTCTCCCTCTTTCTCTGTTCCTCCCCCCCTTGTGCACTCTCTCTCTCTCTCTCTCTCTTTCTCAAAATAAATAAACTTAAAAAAAGAGAGGAGGGGCTTTTGGAAAATTATAACATCATGAAGATGGAGCCCTCATGAGTGGGATTAGTGCTCTTATAAAAAAGATTCCAGGGAGCTTACTAGCCCCTTCCACCATGTGAGGCTATAGTGAGAACCAGGAAGCCAGTCCTCACCAGACCTTCAATATATCAGAGCCTTAATCTTAGATTCTGCAGCCTCCAGAACTGTGGGAAATCAATTGCTGTTTAAGCCACCCAGTCTATGTTATTTTTGTTATGCCAGCCCAAAAGGACTAAGACACTCAACATTCAGATATTTCAAAGGCACCTCCAATTCTACATATCTCCTCCAAACTTATCTCTATGTTTACTTTCAGTTATTACCCAAGACAAAAATTTGGAGTTCTGGACATCTCCCTCTTCCTTCATTTTATCTATAACCAGTGCCACAGATATAGATATAGATATATATATAGATATAGATATAGATATAGAAGATACAGGTATAGATACAGATGATATAGATAAATATATTTAATTATTATATATATTATTGCTATTATATATAATTATATATTATTGCTATTACATATAATTATATGTAATATTGCTATTATATATAATTTTATATATTATTAATTACATTATTGTATATATTTATTGCCATATATATACATACATATGTGTATATATATGTGTGTGTGTGTATATATATATATGTACATATATATATATATATATATATATTTAATTTCAGTTCTTCCCTTTCTTTACCTAAATTTCTACCACTAGCCCTAGCTTTCACCATTTCTTACCTAAATTTTTGGCTAGGTCTATTAATAACTTACTCATTTCCCAGGAATTGCTGTTTACTCTCTCCTTACTGTTCCTGAAGCTCCAGATGTTCTGATACAACTAGTAAAGGCACACAAATGCCACATCACAAGCCCTTGTATGCTCTTTTGCTGGGGAATAAAATGGGCCAGCATCTCTTTTTGTGTCATGTCAGTACTACCCTCTACTCTAACTCGTTTTGGATTCAAATGTAATTAGCTACTAAGAGCTATTTATTTTTTGATTTGTCTATTGAGAACACAGTATAATCTATGAGAACAGACCTACTTATTTCAGAACTACTTTATAACTTTCCTTTCTTCCATTATACCATGTGTCACAGTCTATATTAAATCTATTATTTTTTAACTATTTGTCTTTACCACTACTGTATAATTTTCTTGAGGACAAAATATTTCCCATTTTCATTTCGGTGGCCTAATTGATGAGCATCAATAAATATAGAAAAACGTCAACTGACAATGAAGAAAATGAGACTGGCAACTTCATAGGTAACATTTGCTTTCTTGTCCTCTCCCACACACCCAAATATAAACAAAAATCAAAAGTCAGCTTCCAAGGATAGCTCTTGTGCAGGTTTTCTTTTGTGTAAAAGTCCCAGAGATTTAATGTTCATATATTAGGACTTACCCAGTCTAATCAGACATTAAACCAGAGAAATAAATTTTAACAGTTTAGGAGGGAGTCTTTATTAATCTGGTTGCCAACATATTACTTATTTCTGATCATCTCTATACAAAGTAATAGATCTTTATCTTTAAAATTTTTATTTTAAGGCATTAAGCCTAAATTTGTATTTATTGGCTTTTTCCATTGTTCCAAGTTGTTTTAATCCCATGGTTTCTCTGGCTTTAAGTTAAAGCCTTATAATGGATCACTAGGTTTCAATTCTGTCCAGTTAGCATTTATGTAGCTCTGGAAGTTGATTTATGTTATTAGAAATCAGCAATGTTCCCAGACATGGTAAATGATTAGGGGCAATAGCCATAGTTGTTCTCTCATATAAAAGAATAAGAGTAAAACTGCAGAAGGCAAGATTTAAATAAAATAACTGGAAGGACTCTTACTGAGAGTTGTATGACAAAATAGATTTTTATAAACAATTAATGCTATAAACTAGAGTCAAAATTCTGAAGATAATTAAGACTTTGGGAGATTGACAGTTTTATGGAAAATTATGAAAGTACATCTTGAAAACAGTTTCAAGTTGTGTTCATCCTGAAAATGTATTACCTGGAGACGTCTATCTCCTCAAGTCTTGGGAGACTTTTGTTGCCTCCACTTATTTTCTTACCTCTCCCCCCAAAGAATTTTCAACTCTTTCCACTTCAATTGGCATACATTCAAATTAACCTGGCAATAGTCACCACTGATTTCTTTCCACTTTCATATGACTTGAAGACTCTGCTACACCTGGCATCTTTATCATCTCTTCCTTAAGGAACTCCCATTTCCTAGCTGTCCATGACACCAAATTCTTTCCTTTTTGATTCTCATTTTCATTTTTTAAAAAGTTTATTGATTTATTTTTGAGAAAGAGAAATACAGAGAGAGAGCACAGAGTGGAGGAGAGGCAGAGAGAGAGGGAGAGAGAACTCCACGTAGGCTTCTCACTGACACGGCACAGAGCCCAATGCAGGGCTTGAACTCACGAACCATGAGATCATGACCCGAGCTAAAATCAAGAGTCAGACACTTAACTGACTGAGCCACCCAGATGCCCCAACTCCTTTGAAATGTTTTGATTCATAGGGTGCTGACACTTATCATTTCTACTGATTTTTTCCTTGCCATGCCCATAAATATTGGTATTCATTAATATAACCTTCTCAATCCCTCCTATTTCTTCATTATAATATTCTCTGTGAAATAGAATTTACTTACACATCTTCAACTGTCATAGCTATGCTTGAGCCTGTCCTTTCACAAAACACATAGCTATATTTAAACTGTCCACAAATTCTCAGCCAAATGACTCACAGTCAATTACAATTCAGCATATCAGAAATTAATTTTCCATCTTTTTGGGGGGAGGCATAACAGTGTGATGATTAAGATCTTGGTTCTAGAGCTATACTCACACATCCTGCTTTTCCATCTACTTCCTTATTATCACCTTGAGCAAGTTTTTAGCTTCTCTGAATCTCAGTTACTATCTCTGCAAAGAGCAGAAAAAATAGTACTAACTTCATAAAGTAGCTGTATGATTTCAATAAATTAATACAAATTACTTAGTAGAATACATATTAAGAGCCTTATAAAAGAAAGCCATTTTCACTTTTATTGTTTTTATTGTTAAGTTTCCTCTCTCAGTGAAGATCACCACTATATGCCCATTTGCCCAAGTTGAAACTTTGAAGCAATTATACCAACATCCTCATGGCCCAGATATTCAATTCCTTGCTAAATACTTCCTTTTATCCTTTTAAAGATCTCTTGCATCTATCTTCTAGCCATCCTAATGTTAGTACCATAATCATATCACTTGATGTCAGACATTTTTTCAAAACCTCCTAATCAGGGGCACCTGGGTGGTTCAGTCAGCTAAGCATTAGACTCTTGGTTTTGGCTCAGGTCATGATTTCATGGCTCATGGGTTCGAGCCCCACATCGGGCTCTGCACTGACAGTGCGGAGTCTGCTTGGGATTCTCTCTCTCTCCCTCTTTCTCTCCGTTCTCTCTAATAAATAAATAAACTTTAAAAAAACTTCCTGGTCATATTCTCTGTCCCCATTCTCTCTTCCTTGAGTGTACTATTTCTCAAAACAGAGCTGATTCCATTGATTCTATTACTTCTTTCAAAACTGGTGTCTACTGATTGCTTTTAGAATAAATTCCAAGTTCATAGCATGGTGTAAAGATCACAATCCGATCCATTACTAGCCATCAGCCTCTATTGCTATGTCTCCAGTCCTAGTCACTTAAACACCCTTGTAATTCTATGTGCCTGAACCTTCGGTCTAAACTGTTTTATCTACCTGGTAAAGTCTTATTCATTCTTTAGGCCTTATTCAAAATACCTCTTCTCTAATAGCTCCCTGACTCTTGATCATCCACCCCTCCTCCCTCCTTCCCTTAGACAAATTGCTTGCCTGTCTGTATTTTTCATCTTATTAAATGGGTTTCACATTATATCATCATTATTTATTTATCTATTTATTTTACCCTTAGACTTTGGTCCTCTTAAAGGACAGAAACAATGTCTTCTAGTTTAGTAACTAGTAGTTTGGTACTATGTTAGTTAGAGCTGGTTAATTATAACAAAAAGTTCTACATTTAAATAATGTCTCAAACACAATACAGGTTTGTTTCTTGTTCACAAACAATTTCTATGTCAGTAGAAATGTTCTTCTACACACATTGATTTAGGGATATGGATTGATGGTGTGTCTGGAATCTTCAACTCATGGCTATAAAAGCTGGTCATGAAAAAAGCATCCAACTGACAAAAAAGGAAGAGCATGTAAGCCTTAATAGAAATATCTTCTTTGTTGAAATCACAAATCACTACCGCTCACACCATATTGGCTAGAACTCAACCAAATGGCCATACCTAACTGTAAAGGAGGCTGAGAAATGCAATCTGTCTGCCAAGGAAGAAAAGAACAATAATTCTGGTGTGGAGCTGCTAGAATTTAGTGCCACAGACATATGGCAGACACAGGGAAAGAAAGTGAATTGAATGGGAAACTAATTCTTGGAATCAGAATTCTCTATGGAGCTTTTTTAAAATACCAATGCTGGGGCACCTGGGTGGCGCAGTAGGTTAAGCGTCGACTTCAGCCAGGTCACGATCTCGCGGTCGGTGAGTTCGAGCCCCGCGTCAGGCTCTGGGCTGATGGCTCGGAGCCTGGAGCCTGTTTCCGATTCTGTGTCTCCCTCTCTCTCTGCCCCTCCCCCGTTCATGCTCTGTCTCTCTCTGTCCCAAAAATAAATAAAAAACGTTGAAAAAAAATTAAAAAAAAAAATAAAATAAAATACCAATGCCTGAGCCACTATCCTAAACCTTTTATATCTAATATCCAGCTATAAAGTTAAGGAGTCTGTTTTTGCACAGATAATTTTGCTGTATACGAAGGGTAATGATTCTACAGGTAAAAATTAAATAGACTACTGAACAGCCCTTATAACATACACAAATGGGAAGAATTCTTATGGCACAGACTAAATTAGAAGATTTCTTAAAATAGGTTAAATACTAAATAGAATAAAACGGTTGACCTATCTCATTAAAAACTCAACAAAATGAATGTTATACTCAACCCTTTAGAAACTCTACATTGTTTTGCACATTTTCTTAAATTTCCACCTATAGTACACACATATTACATATGATCAACTAAACTATAAACTCTCTGAGGACTTTTTTTTTAATTTCCTTTTGTCCTCTAAGAGTATCTCCAGCAATAATTAGTACTTACTTGGGATCAATAAATATCAAAAGATCAAGTTCTATCATCTGTCCTTTGTTTTCTAACAGGCTTGTGTAGAAGACTACGCATCAATTAGTGAGTGACTTGAGAAAAAGAATGAGCAGCTTTACTTTTTATATCTCTTTGGTTACATTATTTATGTACAAATGAGTCCTCATGTTTGCTTCTGCTCTAATCTTGTATGCCTCAATCACTTCAGGCAACCTAATTGGTTTATAACCTGTAAGCAATTTATCCGTTCACTATCCAATGTGAAAATATTTATTCACAAGTTGCAATAAGTAAAATCATACAGAACACCAGACTATGATATACTACTACTCTGTTCCCTGAATTCTCTGGCTTTCTGTCAGTTACCTCCAATAAACATGGAATCCAGACAGATATGAACACACAAAAATGCAATGGTTTTTAAATAAAAACTAAGTATAAGATAGTCTATGTGTAATGCAAATAATTTTGCTCACTATACTGAAAACCATGAATCAGTAACTGGTTTATTTGCAATAACAACAGTGAGTTATTTGAATTTTTGAAGTGATTATTTTATTTTTATTATTATGAGCTTATTTCAAAGCCTTCAACAGTATTTCTTCACATGGGAACATTTTACTCAGATCTATACTGCTATTTGGATTGGTCCCAAACTTACATAAAGATGGGGTAGGTCAGGTCCTTTGTGAAAACACTGTTAAAATATACTTGTTTCATAGAGATGTGGTATTGATTTGTCATTGAAACTTGAAGGGTTACATGGCAATGGATTGCTACTTTTTGTCTAGATGGTACTAAAGCTGTGGCCATGGAAGCACTTTTTATAAAACACTAGATGTTAACAATAATGAAAATGCTAAAGGAAATTGTAAAAAGATTACTGTAATAGAAAGAGGAGAATCACATTTATTGTTCATCTATGTACCAGGCTTTAGGATACTACTTTGTTTTGTGTTGTTTTAAAACTATTGCAGTTATAATGAAATGGACCAAAAATATTATCTAGGGAGACCAAATCAACACTGTGTTGAAACATCAGAGAGTAGAAAAACTTTGGTCAGTTTCCTCATTTAAGATCCAGTTTTCAGCTTTGCACTTCTAGAAATGCAGCGATTGAACCGAAGAATTGAACAAGTTCACAGAAATTAGTTATGAAAAAAAAGTGCAAATGGCAGATAAGTGTAATAATATGCTAAAACAATATTGTTTTCATTAACTATAGGTACAAGCATACTATAACAAGGCAATTAGATGATTAAAAATTATTTTTCAGAATATCATATGGTATGCATGGATGCAATATTGTTTCATATCTTACTGGTGCACGTACTTATAAAAACCATCAGTATCTACTAAAACTAATCATATGTGTACTCAAATAAGCCAGCAATTTCTTCTTTAGCTATGTACCCAACAAAAAATTTATGTATATAATCAATAATAACAACAAAATGTATAAGAATATTCAGAGGAGCAGGGCACCCAGGTGGCTCAGTCAGTTAACCATCTGACTCTTAATATCAGCTCAGTTCATGATCTCCTGGTTGTGAGAATGAGCCCCATGTCAGTCTCCGTTCTGAGTGTGGAGCCTGCTTGGTATTCTCTCACTCTCTCTCTATATATAGCTAGCTCTCTGCCCCTCCCCCACTCATGCTCACTTGCTCTCTCTCTCTTTCTCTCTCTCAAAATAAATAAATAAACTTAAAAAATATATATTCAGATCAGCCAAAAACTGAAAACAATCCAAATGTCCATTAATAACGGAATTAATAATAAGTAAATTGTTATATTCATACAATGGAATATTATACGGCAATCAGATGAACAAATAATTTACTACATGGAACACCACAGATAAACTAATAAACATATAGCGAACAAAATAATTGAGATATAAAAGAGGACATACTGTATGATTATATTATATAAATTTAGCGACAGACAAAATTCTTGCATGATAGTGAAAGGATAGAGATTCCTTTGAGAACATGAGTGGTCTTCTTGTGAGCTAGTAATATTTAAATTCTTGATTGAGATTCTGAATATATACACATACATATAATGAAAATACAGTAAAATGTTTTCATCTGTGAACATTTATTGAGTTAAACACTCAATGATTTGCAGATTTCTCTATATACATCAATAATATGCTTTAAAAATTTTAATATCTTGGGAGCATGTGGAAGAGGGAAGAAATCCACATAAAACAAGATTGGCCTTGAATTGATAACTGTTGAAAAGAGGTGATGAATGTAAGCAGTTCCCTTAGATTGCATATGTTTGAAATTTTCATATTAAAAATACAATTGAATTTCTAGAAAATTATAGTAATCTTTTGAACTTCTGTTAAGCATTTATCTAAGTTTACATACACTATCAAAAGCACCACGTATTTAAAAAATGATGGCTAGACATCATAGAATTAGAAACTTCTCTTTAAAAGATTCTGTTAAGATAATGAAAAGACAATACTAGCAGAAAATATTTTCTAATCATATATTTGATAAGGGATTTATCCAGAATGGATAAATAGTTCTCAAAATTCAATAATGAGACTATAGACAATTCAATTGAGAAATAAGAATAATATTTGAACAGATAATTCAGCAAAGGTAACATAAGGATGTCAAATAAGCTTATGAAAGGATGCTCAACACTATTAAACATTAAAGAAACATAAATTAAAATCACAAAAAGATACCACTATACATTTATTTAAACAGTTTAAATTTAAAATATGGATCATACCAAATGTCGGTAAGGATGTGGACAATTAAATTTCATGTGTGTTGTTGGGTAGAATGTAAAATGTTCCTACTCCATTTGGAAAACACTTTGGAAGTACGTTAAAATGTCAAATATATGCCCAACTTTTAACTCAGTATTTTCACTCTTAGACATTTCATAAGAGAGGAGAAAGCATAAGAGCGTATAAAGACTTGTACATAAATCTTCATAACAGGTCTGTTTCTGATAGTCAAAAAATGAAAACAACACAAGTATCCACCAACAGATAAATGGATAAAAAGATAGTAGTAAATGCATACAATGGAGTATTCCTCTATTATTTAAAAAAAATGAAGTGCCTATATATGCAACATGGATAATCTGAAAATAATTATGGTAAGTTTAAAAAAAAGCCAGGCAAAATGAGTAAATTCTGCATGATTCCATTTATGAAAAAATATGGTGAATTCAGACTAATTTATAGTTACAGAAAGCAGAAGAGTGCTTGGTGATTGTGGGTAGGAGACAAAGACAGAAGAGAGGGATTATAAGACAGCATGGAGAAAATTTGGGGGTGATGATTATGGTCACTATATTCATCATGGGGGTAGTTTCATGGGTGAATATTTATACCAAAACTTACCAAATAGTACTTTCTAAATATGTGCAGTTTTTAGTATGTCAATTACACTTCTATATACCTTTTAGGAAAAAGAAATAACGGCACGATATGTTACTTATTTTTCTAGTATGATGTTACACCACATGCATTTCTTAATGCAATAAAATAAAATAAAATAAAATAAAATAAAATAAACTTCAAATACTTAGCTATTTTACTCAATTACAATGAAGTCTGGCAATCTATGCCTACTTCTTCTTAACAATCTACACATCTTCAATGCCCATATTATTCAAGTCCATTTTTATGGGCCATCCAGAAAAAAAAATGGAACTAAATTCTTCTTATTTTAATGGTTCAAATAATTCTGTGGATGCTTTTTCTCATGTCACTTTTTTTCTGTTAAACAAAGGCTTAAAAACAGGGATGTCCACTTGCCACTGTTATTCAACATAGTATTGGAAGTCTTAGCCTCTGCAATCAGAAAACACAAAGAAATAAAAGGCATCCAAATCAGTCAGGAGGAGGTCAAACTTTCACTCTTCACAGATGACATGATACTGTACATGAAAAACCCTGAAGATGCCACCAGAAAAACCGCTAGAACTGATTCATGAATTCAGCAAAGTTGCAGGATATAAAATCAATGCACAGAAATCGGTTGCATTCCTATACACCAACAATGAAGCAACAGAAAGAGAAATTAAGGAATCAATTCCATTTACAATTGCACCAAAAACCATAAAATACAAATGTAACCAAAGAGGTGAAAAATCTATACACTGAAAACTATAGAAAGCTTTAAGCTATACTACAAAGCTGTAATCATCAAGACAGTATGGTACTGGAACAAGAAAAGACACTCAGAGCAATGGAACAGAATAGAGAACCCAGAAATGGACCCACAAACATATGGGCAACTAATCCTTGACAAAGCAGGAAAGAATATCCAATAGAATAAAGACAGTCTCTTCAGCAAGTGGTGCCGGGAAAACTGGACAGCGACATGCAGAAGAATGAACCTGGACCACTTTCTTACACCATACACAAAAATAAACTCAAAACGGATGAAAGACCTAAATGTAAAACAGGAAGCCATCAAAATCCTCAAGGAGAAAGCAGGCAAAAACCTCTTTGATCTTGGCTGCAGCAACTTCTTGCTCAACATGTCTCTGGAAGCAAGGGAAACAAAAGCAAAAATTAACTACTGGGACCTCATCAAAATAAAAAGCTTCTGCACAGTGAAAGAAACAATCAGCAAAACTAAAAGGCAACTGACAGAATAGGAGAAGATATTTGCAAACAACATGTCAGATCAAGGGTTAGTATGCAAAATCTATAAAGAACTTCTCAAACTCAACACCCAAAGAACAAATAATCCAGTGAAGAAAAGGGCAAAAGCCATGAATAGACACTTCTCCAAAGAAGACATCCAGATGGCTAACCGACACATGAAAAAACCCTCAACATCACTCATCATCAGGGAAACACAAATCAAAACCACTATGACATATCACCTTACACCTGTCAGAATGGCTAACATTAACAACTCAGGCAACAACAGATGTTGGCGAGGATGCGGAGAAAGAGGATCTCTTTTGCATTGTGGTGGCAATGCAGGCTGATGCATCCACTCTGGAAAACAGTATGGAGGTTCCTCAAAAAGCTAAAAATAGAACTACCCTATGACCCAGCAATTGCACTACTAGGCCTTTATCCAAGGGATACAGGTGTGCTGTTTCGAAGGGACACATGCACTCCCATGTTTAGCATGTTGATAGCAGCACTATCAACAATAGCCAAAGTATGGAAAGAGCCCAAATGTCCATCGATGGATGAATGGATAAAGAAGATGTGGCATATATATACAATGGAATATTACTCGGCAATCACAAAGAATGAATTATTGCTATTTGCAACTACGTGGATGGAACCAGAGGGTATTATGCTAAGTGAAATTAGTCAGAGAAAGACAAATATCATATGACTTCACTCATATGAGGACTTTAAGAGACAAAACAAATGAACATAAGGGAAGGGAAACAAAACTAGTGTAAAAACAGGGAGGGGAACAAAACATAAGAGACTCATAAATATGGGTAACAAACAGAGGGTTATTGGAGGGGTTGTGGGAGGGGGGACGGGCTAAATGGATAAGGGGCACTAAGGAATCTACTTCTTAAATCATTGTTGCACTATATGCTAACTAATTTGGATGTAAATTTAAAGAAATTAAATTAAAAATAAGTAAAAAAAATAAAAAATAAACAAGGGCTTAAAACTGGAGAGTACAACTTGTTTAGCATTGAAATCTTCCAGTGTGCCTAACCATTGAATTATTGTTATATAGGCATTTTCATTTCCTTTGATAAATCTTACTTACATGTGGATTGTCCACAATTTTATTCTCAAATATATCCTTACCCTCAAGTTTTGAGGAATAGCACATTATGCCCTTATGTACTGTCAAAATATGTGTAATTTAAACTTCACAAACTCTGAAGTAGTTATTATAACAAACTTTTTTCTGATGAAGAGCTCAGATTCAGAGTTAAAGCAATTTGCCTAAAATTACACACATGTTAAGTTGCTATGCAAGGACACAAGCCCGGCTATGACATTTTGTCATATTATACCTCTTACCAACAAATTAAAGTTTGGGCACCTCTAAGATGCTAGAATTTTAAAATTTATTTCCTCCTTCATATCATTTTCTCCCAGAATAAAAATTATTTTAAAATGACCCACATCTAAGGGCACTTATATACTACTGCATAATGTTTTGCAGTTAGAAATTCAGTCATTGACATAGGTAGTGTGTTACAATACGAAAAAATTGAAATTTTCTTTTTTTTTTTTTCAACGTTTATTTATTTTTGGGACAGAGAGAAACAGAGCATGAACGGGCGAGGGGCAGAGAGAGAGGGAGACACAGAATCGGAAACAGGCTCCAGGCTCTGAGCCATCAGCCCAGAGCCCGACGCGGGGCTCGAACTCACGGACCGCGAGAACGTGACCTGGCTGAAGTCGGACGCTTAACCGACTGCGCCACCCAGGCGCCCCAAAAATTGAGATTTTCAAATCAGACATATGCAAGTTCAAATCTAGATTTGGCCACCAACAATGAATATATGAGTGACCTTAGGGAAGTTATTTCAAACCTCTAGATTTCTATTGCCTAAATCTATAATATTGCAAAATAAAACTTACCCTACTGACAACTGTCAAGTGTCCAGGTAATGTAAACAGAGCGTGTAGCATGAAAGCAGTGTTCAGTAAATGGCTGTTGTAAAAAAACAGGATTGATGAGTAAAGATACTACTACTTTAAAAGGCAGTCATTAAATATTGCTACTACTTCATAATTTACATTTCTGAAGACATATTCTGAAAATACATTATAAGAACATTGAAGAGGGTAAAAACCTAAGCTGCATGTAACATGCATACACCCCCCCACACACACACACAAACACCCTTATTCTTTATAGTAAAACAAAGATATTTTCCAAAGAAATATTTGGACATTTAGAAGACTCTTCAGATGTGAATCACCACACTCCATTAAATCTACATATTTATTAAGTAAGGTTAAAAAGATAGGATATATCAAGATCACGTTTTCACAACCTCTCCACCATCCAAAGATACTTTGTATGGCTTTGGGCAATTTACAGCCAAGTTTCCACCTATTATAATATGAGATAATAGAGCTAGATGTTCTTTAAGTTTATATTCAAACCCAAAAATTCTATCCTGACTATATTACTCTAATTAAATAATATAAAATTAGCACAGTTTTGAGTATTAATTTCATTCCACAACATTAACATGTAGGATGATAAATTAATCTATGCCAACCACATTCACAGTGCTTATTTTTGTAGAAATATAATGAATCACATTGACTGGCTTTTTCAGGTTAGTCGTTACAGGCTTACTACTGTGCTGGGCAATTTTGAGTTTCGTTCTTAATTTTGCAGTGCACAAGCTCAAAATTATCAATTCAGCCAAAAGAAATCCCAAATTCCTGGGATTAGATGCACTCTCTACAATTTAAACTCTGCAAGAATTCTCTTTTCCTCAGCAGCAATTTTTCTCTGTGGTAGCATTGCCAGTAGCATGCAAACAACCTTGAATAAAATAAACCGTCTCTGGACCCCATGTCCTCCTATAATCACTACCCCATTTCTCTTTCCATTGATCCCAGAGTCGCTTCCCTGTGTTTATATTATTTGGCCAATCAGCAATATTAGACACTGCTGGTTATCCTTTCTTTCTTGTAGCTTTGTTTGTTTTGTTTTCTTTTGTTTTCCCTTCATATATTCAAGATACCTCTTTCCTATTCTGGCTTCTCCACTTCCACTAGACTTTTCACTGGATCTAGAATCCATGATTTTGTCCGTATATTCATTGACAATTTCATTTAGCTCATGGCTTTAAATACAATTATGCACCTTTGCCCTCTAAATGTATGCATTCAGACTTGAGGTCTTAAACTGCAGATTCATACACTGAAGTATCAACCTGATATTTCTACCTGGGGTTCTAATAGGCATCTCAAAACTAACATATCTAGAGAAAAACTGTGTTCACCACCCACTGACCCTACTCTCAAGCAGTTCTGATGAATTTAACTGTTCATCATCTTTTCTGTTGTCACCCAAGTCATCGTCATTCATCTAGATTATTGCAACAAACTTCTAATGGATCTCTCTGCTTCCACTCTTGCCCCTTTCCAATCCATTCTCAACAGAGCAAACAGAAGGATTTTTTAAAATATAAATCACAGTGCTTTGTTCCTCTGCTTAAGAACAACCAAAAGTTTCCCTTTACACTTAGAATATAACATAGGTACATACAAGAGACCTCAGTATCTACCCCTACCAACTTCTGACCACACCCACCATCACTCTGACCCCAACTCAGTACACTATACTATCTTTCTGTCCTTCAAATATAGCAGTTTCATTCAAATCTTAAACCTTTATTCTAGGATATTTGAATGGCTCACTCTTCAAAATTCAGGAATTAACTTTAATGTTGTCTTCTTAGAAAGGCCTTTCCTGCCCACTTCATCTCTAGCACATCATCCTGTTTTACACTCAAGATACTATACTAATTATTTTGTATTTATCTGTTTGTTGTCTGCCTTGCCCACTAAATATAGTCTTTACACAGAGCTTCTTCTATATAACTCAATTTTTTATACATAATGCTTAAAACAGTGTTTCCCATTAGGAGACTTTCAATACATGTTGAAGGAGCAAAGTTAAATATATGTAGTTGTAGCTACTCACAATAGGGATGAAATGGCATCAGATATTTAAGTAGAGCTTAGAACATCTCTTCAAGAAATTAATAAAACGGCAGCTTGGCTTAGGCTGAGAAGCTTTATGTAATTTAGTAATAACCAGAAATCAGTAATTTTCATACCTATGGACAGCATAGCAGTTATCAAGCTTGTGTCTTTAGAATTTATATATATTTCCTGACTAGTACATCTTTCCCATACCAAAGTAACTCTAACATGTAAGCAGTGACTGAAAGCATAGGTATTAGGGTAAAAGCAGTGTCTGAAGGCCAGTAACTGTTGGCCTGTGAATGTCAGCATATAACTGTAACTTCTAAGTTAAGTCTGTGGCTCTAACTTAATTTGAATGGGAAGAACTAAATAAGACCAGTCAGTATACCCATTTATGCACAGATTACACTGATGGGTTCAGTTTTGGAGAGCTCTAGACACAGGCCTGACAGTTCCATTATTTCAGAGATATATGTGGACACAACACCAATCCTGGAAATTGAGATTAGGCCATGTTTCCTAGGCCAATAGTCAATTTTTTTCTTTTGTTTCTTTTTTTAATCTAGAATTGGATCTATAATTTATACCTCTGCAGTTGTATTTTTAAGAATTACTGGTATGGTAGGTCACTGTTTCCTTAGGAATATTCTAAAGGGTTACCACAGTTAAACTTAGGTATTGGAAACCATATGTGTTCAATCCTGTGTCTTTAATGAGCACAGACAAACCCCTTCCCTGCTGTGTAATTCATAGCCACACTAGGCAAAGGAAAACACAGGCAGGAAAAGGTTAGTCTTTAGTGACCTAAATCTTCCAAGTACTTGCTTGAGTGGCAGTCATGCGACAGAGGTTGCATCCCTGAGGATTCAGGGACATTTGCCTATTTGTAGATTATCATCCCTGTGGATAGCTCACTGCCAGACCACCATTTCAATAAGTATAATAGGGCAAAGACACCTATCTTTTATTTTCACAGAAAAATTCTTTCTCTCATTTTTTTCTTCACCAACAGAAACATACTGCTAATGACAGAGTTCTTGAACAAGTCTAACCTCATTTATCACTATATCTGCTCTCATTCGATTTATTTAATTATTTTCCATTTTGCTAATTGTGACTATCCAAGTACCACAATTTATCATATTTCTCTACTTTTTAAAAGACTCATTTATAGTTCTTGTTCTTTCATGGTTTCTTATTAACATTTATAATTGCAGCTGCTTTACAGGACCTTTCATATCTTCTTTCTTTCAAAGTGTAGCACCATTTAGCTTTAGTGTCCCCTAAACCATTTTTTTTCTAATTTTGCTATTTCATGTTGCCTCTGTAGGTATATTTTAATCCAGGCTTTTAGACAAGGGAAATTTAAACCTGTCATTGATTTTCTGTTAAGAAAATAATGACATAAACATTACCTTGTAGAAAAGCAAAAGAAGATAACTTAAATGTTTTATTTAATAATTAATAAATGCACTGGATTCAATCAAATGATTTGAATTAAAAATAGACCCTAAATAAATACATAAATAAAAAACTAAATTCTGCAAAAGAAATGTAGGCTTTGCAGAACTCAGCATGAAAATTTTCTAACTTCACATTTATTAGCTTTTACCCACTTCTATATTCAAGAAACACATCATTCACCCATGAGATATAGGATGCTATTTTAAGGGGTAATTAAAATTAAAGATGAGTTTCTATATTAAATATGTAATATCTTATAGATGTGATAAAGATATAGAGCAATTTCAGGAGGATGCAATATGCCTTAAGAATTCAGCAGACGTTTCTTCTACTTAGGAAAACCATGGAAGACTTTTAGGAAGGGTGATATTTGAGTTTGGATCTTAACTGAGATTTAGAGTATTTGCATAATAACTAACATTTGCACCCCAATAAAGCATATAAACAGAAAAATATAGGATGTGGTTTGAGGATAGTAATATAGTAGGGTTAGAGAAAACATAGTAGGGTTTGTTGTACAACCAAGCCTAATTGTAAGCTGGGCTTCCATCATAGAGAACCTGAAGTGAAAATTTATCCCTAATATGCAATAGGAAAGCACTCAACAATTTAAGTTTGAGAGAAATCTGATTGACTGTATTTCCTCTATAATAGCAAAACTAATCTTATAATGGAAGGCACTCCAGTTATAAGACTATTACAATGGACTAAGTCAAGCTTGAACTAAGGTGGCAGGAGAGGATATAGAAGTCAGCTTGATTTAATGCTAACTTTAGGATTTAGAATAAATATACTGGTAACGAATGAAATTAGAATAAGGCTTAAGCTAAAGCAAATCCAGGATTCTGCACCCAAGTAACTAACAAAAATTAAAATGATGATATCAAACACTTACTGTGAGGCTGCTAAATTTTAAGTTCCCCAAATGTATTCATTTATTTAATCCTCAGACCATTCCTATGAAACTAAGGAACCAGTTTCCTTCCTATGAAACTAAGGACTGCCATTAACAGAAATTAGAAAATTTGATGGGGCAATAGTTTTGGAGTGAGGGATAATGAGTTTCATTTAATGTTGTGGTTTTAGATACAATTTTAGCCAAGACAAAGTAAGTGATGCTGCAGAAAGTTATCTCCTGTATTTTAGAAATCAAATACAATAAAGGCTTATTTTTCACACTCATTAAATGTCCCACATGGATTGTCTATGGACTCTGCTCATACAGACCTAGGCTGATGAAGTTTCTGCCATCTCAACTGGCATTTTCTTTTTTTTTTTTTTAATTTTTTTTTTCAACGTTTATTTATTTTTGGGACAGAGAGAGACAGAGCATGAACGGGGGAGGGGCAGAGAGAGAGGGAGACACAGAATCGGAAACAGGATCCAGGCTCTGAGCCATCAGCCCAGAGCCTGACGCGGGGCTCGAACTCACGGACCGCGAGATCGTGACCTGGCTGAAGTCGGACGCTTAACCGACTGCGCCACCCAGGCGCCCCTCAACTGGCATTTTCAACATAGCTCCTCTAACAGCTCCACAGAAGGAGAAAAGGAGACTAGAGTAACCTCATACTCTTTACTGCATCAGCCCAGACAGGACTGCCGTAACTTCCACTCACAGCTTTTTGTACAGAACAAATCACATGGCTTAAACATAACTGCAAGGGAGGCTGGGATATGTAGGGGAGCATGTGGATTACTTGGCAAGCATTACTATCTCTGCCACAGGTACCATCTGCTCATTTAAAAGATATAGTAGTATAATAGAACTGGGATCCAGAACTAAGTGTAGAGTTCCAAACTATTTTTCCAGTCATGTGCTAAATTATTTATAGGTCATAGATTCCACTATTTTTTTAATTGTACTTTTGTTTTCTACCATGCGATTACATTTGCTGAAAATTCCTTCCCTTCCTTATCCTCCTAGTTAAACCATACTCATTCTTCCAAATACAATTCAATACATTCAAGAAACAGTGCTGTGGTAATTAGCTATCTATACTAAAGAGAAAGCAATCATCTGAAATACAAATAGATTCTGGGTAAAATAAAGAGTGAATATAATTTTAAAAGACACAAAATGCTAGAAGAAAACATAATATTTTGAGTGCGGGTATAGGAAGAATCTCAAAAAAGATCAATTGATTCAACTACATAAACATAAAATTTCTAGACATAAAATATATTGGAAGATTTTTAAAAATAAGGAAAAATACTTGTAAAAAAAGTAAATATTAAAATATTTTACATCTCTGCCCCCAAACTACAAAGAACAAGCCAATTCATAAAGAAAATATAAATAACCATAAGAAAACTTTAGAAATAAAAAATCACTGATTATTAAAGAAATCATTTTAAATTATTAAATAACTCTTAAAACGCAATAGCAACGAGGTTTACTTTTACATTTCTAAAATTGGCACTCAAAATTCTAAACATAAGTTATGAAAACTCATACTTTTTGTGAGTATCATTAGTAGGGAATATTTCTGGAAAGTATTAACTAAGTTCATGAACTCATTCCACAAATATTTGTGTATCTACTCTGTACTTGACACTATCATAGCGATTTGAGATACATCAATTAAAATAATAGTAATAGTAGTAAAAGAAAAAATCCTTGCTTTCATGAAACTTACACTCTAGTTGATGTCCTAGTTTTTGTTTTGTTTTTTTTTCAAAAGCAGATCCTGAGTTTGAGTGCAAATAATTTATTTAGAAGTAGATGTTTTGGAAGGTATAATAGTAAGCAATTGAATTAGGGATATGAAGGCAACCAATCAATGACAAATTGTTATGTCAATTATCATAGTAAGAGAGTCAGTATTGGGAGAAACTCTGGGAAATAAAAATTAAACAGTCTTGAGAATTAGGCACAAAAGGCTTGAGAGAGCTGGCATAATTGCGGACTAACTCATGGAAGTTGTTTGAGAGCTTCTTTCAGATTGTTACTTTCTCCACATATTCAGTCTACCACACACAGAACAGTTTTCTACAGATCCAGAGGGAAACTGTCAAGCTCAAAGATGCAGAAACTGGAACTTAGGTATGAGCAGAAATATAGTAAAATATCTGCTAGGTATATGTAAGGCACTTGCAGGTATGCTATACTAAGACAATAAAGAACAAACATTTTTTAAAAAGTTAGCTACAAGAACATTAGAAGGTAGCAAATGTTGTTGGCAAAAAGAAAAGACATGGAATAAGATAAGAGGGATTGGTACTTCCAGGCAAAGGAAAGACCAGTTTCCACTATTAAGTAGTTGAACAGGGTAAACCCCTTTGGGAGGATGAGATGTATATACAGATTTGAAGGAGGAGGGAGAAAATCAACCAAATATCTGTGTGAGATTATTACAAGCAGAAAAGACATCCAATCCCATTGGATTTTTGCCTGGAAAGTTTGAGAAACAACAGTGAACCTAATGTAACTGGTATTATAGCCACAACAGAAAGAGAGGTAATAGTTGGCTTGGGAACGATAGTATGTGAATTAGGTAGGATCCTAGAGACTTGTAAGGCCTTTCACTGTAATTGAAATGGGATCCAGAGCAAGGTTTTGAAAAGAGGAAGACATAAAATGTTTTCTGTTTCAAAATGATTGTTTTAGCATTTTCATTTCTGGTCATGAGAAAGTAACTGGTGTCAAACTTACCCTGCCAGAATAAACAAATAAGACAGTAGACAAAATAGACAAGGTAACTGTTTTCATAATTGGAGAACAGACAGCCCAAAACTGTGATCCTTGAGAACAAAGGAAATTTACAAGCTCACATAAAAACACTTAGAAATAGATTTAATGAATGTCAAGCACAGCCTCTACACTAAAAACTACAAAACAATGGTTAAAGCAATTAAAAGAGGCCTCAATAAATGGGTAAATATACCATGTTCATGGATTTTAAGACACAATATTGTTGTGATATCAATTTCCCCAAATTGACCCATATGTTTCAATATAGTCCCAATCAAAAGCATAATAAAAATTTTGGTAGCCACTTAGAAGCTAGTTTAAAGTGTATATAGAAATGCAAAGATCTTGCATAAACAAAATTATTTCTTATAAAATTTCCCCAGCTTTATTGAGATATAATTGACACAAAACTTTGAATGAGTTTCAGGTATACAACTTGATGATTTAATAAATGAATATGTTGCAAAATGATCACCGCAATAAGGTTAATTAACACATCCATCATCTCATGCAGTTACAATTTGTATTGTGTGTTGAAAACTTTTAGGATCTACTCTCTTAGCGACTCTAATATACAATCCAGTATTGGTAATAACTAAAATCACCATGCTGTATATTACATCCCCAGAACTTATTTATCTTGTAACTGAAAAAAACTTTTTTTTAATTTATGTATTTATTTTGAGAGAATGAGAGAGAGAGAGAGAGTGAGCATGTGTGCATGTATGGTGCACATAAGTGGAGGAGGGCCAGAGAGAGAGGATGACAGAGAGAGTCCCAAGCAAGACTCATGCTGTCAGAGCAGAGACCAACTCAGGGCTCAAACCCATGAACTGTGAGATCATGACCTAAACCAAAATCAAGAGTCAGAGACTTAACCAACTGAGCTACCCAGGTGCTCCTGGAAAAACCCTTATTTAAAAACAAAACAAAACAACAACAACAAAAAAACATTTGAAAGACTTTCACTGCCTGATTTCAAGAATTTCTAAAAAGGTATTATAATCACACTGTGAAATACTGGTATAAGGAGAGAAAAATAATTCAGTAGGCCAAATAAAGTTCAGAAATGGAATTTGCAGAAAGTTCAGAAATGCAATGCAATTCATTGGGGAAATGGAAATCAACAAATGGTACTGAAACAACCGGATAAACATATAAAATGAGATACATAGCAGGAGCTACCTCACACTATACACAAAAATTATTTTGAAATTGATCACAGACCTAACCCTGAAAGCTAAAAGTATAAACTCCTTGGTACATTCATGAGAATATCTTAATGGTTATGAAGTAGACCAATATTTCTTTGAAAGGACACTGCAAATCATAGCTATAAAAGTTATAAATTAGGCTTGATCAAAATTAAACACACAAATCTCTCTTGAAGTATAAAATGATACTACTTTGGAAAACTAAAAAAATTTGTCACCGACACTGCACCTTAATAATTTCACTTGAGTATTTACTTCAGAGGAATTAAGACACCTGCACACATAAAAAGAGTTGCACAAAAATGTTTGTAGCTGCTTTATTCATAACAGTCACAAACTGGCAACTACCCAAATGCCCAGCAAGTGAATAAACGATATATGGTGGCGTATATAGACATTATAATACTACTGAGCAATTTACAACATGAGCTATTAATCCAGCCAATACCATGGAAAAATCTTTAAAATAATTATGCCAAACACAAAAAAGTAATGAATCATCATTGTGCTTGAATTATATATGCAACAAGAAGTCGGAAATGTCTGTGATGTAAATTCTCCTTAATTACAGGTCTACACAAGAGAAGGAGAAGATGACTCTGAAGTAATTGAGAATGTTCTTTCAGATCAGATTATTCAAGTACATTGTTTCTCAACTCTGCAATTATGATGTCATAGAAAGTATTAAAACTGCCGAAAAGAAGAGTAGAGTTATGCATTTTGTTGTTGTTATTGCTTTCTCTCAGCATGGCAATACTTGCCAGACTTCTGCAGTGTCTAAAACTAATTCTGCCTCCTGAATGTCATTTAGGGGATGACTCAAGGGACATCTGTGCCGTTCTGCAGTTCTGAGTGCAAACCTGATGGTATTAGAACGTTGGGGAAAGCCAGAGCAGCCCAAAGAATCCTAAGTGTTGAGTTTGGAAGTTTTTGCCTTTCTTGCTGAGATATATATGACTATTAACTCATTTCACCACAATTCATGATTGGGGTGGAGTTTTTGTTGAAGGCAGAGGAAGGTGTGATCTACTTTGGCTCATGAGCCTGTGATTCTCTGGCATAGTTCTTATCACAAACCTAAATTCCAGATGGACAGTGTGACATTTTTATAAAAAGAAATGGCTGCTGAAGTTGGAAATAGAAGTCTCTAGTAAAGTCTTATTTAGTGTGTTCAGATTTGGGCTTAAAAGGGGCAGCTCTGTTAGGAATGAAAACATCCTTCATATCTATTGTTTCCAGTGTGTTCAATATGACCTGAACTGGGTGGAGCTAGAGTTGATGTAAATGATTCTAAACTCCAGGGACAAAAGCTAACAAACAGGATCTTTGGATCCTCCCAGAGGGTCCACACAGAACATATTCCTCACTAAGATCGAAACTTTTCCTCCTATTCTGCCTGGTTGTAATAACTCTGAATAGGGATTGGAAGATCAATGGAGACTGTTTCAGGTATATTCTGTGGCTCTTCCTTCTGAGTTCCTCTCCCACTGAGAATCTTAATTACTCTTAATTACAGAAAACTTAGTCTGTCCACCATTCACTGTATTTCCCAATTGAAAAGCTTTATTATGTAAAGCGTTCAGAGGAGGCCCACATAATCCGGAAATGTAGGCAAATATGACTCAGCTCTCTAAAACTAAATTCTTGATGGGGGAAAAAAAAAAAAAAAAAAAAAAACCTCCCCTGGAAAGAAATAAGAACCAATGCTGCAGCTACCTATAAAATCTGGGAAAGTATGTTAAGTGGGTGTCCTTACAAGGAGTTAGATGGAAACACAAACTGTGAACACAATGGGGTTTGCTTTTGATTTCCATGTAGTTTTAGCTGTTGCTATTTTTAGCCCCACAGGTACTTGCACAGGTGCTGCATCAAGGAGCAGCTGAACTCAGAGGGGTCCATGGTTTACTAGAGTATATCCGTAAGAGTATATTTCCATCAACAGAGCTTAGAAATTTCAAGGGCTTATGACTGTCAGTAGCCATGTTGACATTGCTCAAGATTGCAGAGACAATCACATCAGTCTTCTGATGCTTCTCTCTGTTGTTCCATGTCCACTGTGTCTTGGGAGTGCAAGGCCATTGTCACTGGTGAACGACATTCAAACTGACTTACTGGTTTTCTGCTGGTATTTAGACTTTGGCTTCCCTGTATTATTGCCAAAACACAGGTTTCTTCTATGTGTCCCAGTGTATTCTGATGTTCAAAATGACCTGAACTGGAGAGGTAGAAAAAGTGGGCAAAGAAGTCCATCAGGCTATAAAAGACACTTTTAACTTTATGACAAGGGGCTGCAAAAGTTCATCAACATCATCCTCTTTTTTTATAACTCAATCTAAAAACTTTATTCCTCACCTAATACAACATTCTACAGAGTTTTAATAATTAGAAACCTAGTGCCGTCTCTTACCAGTCTCAAAGCCTCTACCCCCCCAGCAAACCTTAACTAAATTTCTACCCGTCCCTCCCCTAATGAAAGTGTGACACAAAATGATCATCATTCTCATTCTTTCTGTTTCTCTCCCTTTCTTTCTCGCTTTCTGTATCTCTTACACACCTGCGCAATCCTGTTCAAAAAGCTAATATTTTTTCTTGAATATTTGTACTACCGTAGCAGTAGCACCAGCAACATGGTCCTAAAAAAAGGTACATCTAGGAATATGCATGTGAACACATCTCAATCATGTCCTTTCACTATGAAAATTAAGATTTTGCTCGGTTTTTGTACTTACAGCACCCAATTCCCAGTGGCATTGTTCAGGTTTTCCTCAAAAGGTGGCGGCAAACACAATGCTATCATCCCTTCTATTAACTGCTCAATACTGTGCTGGGCTGACATAGTCCATGAGGGTGGGGATGGGGAATGGTGCCTAATCTTGGCCAGTGTGGATCCCATTACAGGGGATTAGGTTGACACTAATGGGCTTGATTCTGCAGCCTGTTCATCCTGTCTGCCAATAGTCAGAGTGAGCAGCCAGAGAACAGCACATCTGAGTGTCTGTGCCAAGACAACTGCAGGAACTGAGGCTTGCTGCTATCAGAGCCCCCGCAGAATGGAGGCAGAAGGGAATGCGGACAAGAGGAGAGAGGAGGCCAGCAGCAGGGGTCTCAGATTCGCCTGGCATGAAGAAGGGACATAGAATGTCAGGTGACGTGCTCTGCTGTCAGCGCTTCCTGTTTAGGAAGAGTTGATGCTCACTCAAGTGTACCCCTCAGGCTATAAAGGTTGGTTTACGGGAAAGCCCAGGATGATCACAGATTCAATAAATAATGTTTTCTGCTATGCTTAAGAAGAACTGTTTTCTATATTTGGTGTGTTACAGATAGATGGCTTTCATCTTTTTTTTTTTTTCTTGGCACAAAACCTGACGAAGAGGTAGAATTTGTGCCCCAAATGGAAAGTTTCCTTCCACATGAAATTTCTTTGGTGCCAGCTGGTGCAGCCACAGCTGATATTCACTGCAGGTAATAAGAGCCGATTCTCAGAAGCAAAAACAAGGGACAAGTAGGTCCAAAAGCAGTTTCTAAACGTCTAGTCCCTCAAACACACAAAGAGGTCACAGAATCATTGACAATATATGGTCCTTGATTTATTTTGTAAGACAACAAGGGGAGGCTTTTACTCAAAATCAGAGAACCAAGCTAATAGTCTCTTGATTGGAAGATTGGCACTTTCGTTTCTGTTCCTTAGATGTCTCTATATTGTCCCACCTGTTCAACCTTGTTGAGAGAGTTAAAACTAGCACACTGTCATGTTAATATTGCTTCAAATATTAGAAATGATCATTTCTAATCTCTTTAAAATGTTTATTACGTGCCAATTACAAAGTGCTTCAAGTTTATTATTTTTGTATTTAATTTCGGACCTAAATATTTGCATATTACTTTAGTCATTTTCTTGAAAGTGCTATTCAAGGGGCGCCTGGGTGGCGCAGTCGGTTAAGCGTCCGACTTCAGCCAGGTCACGATCTCGCGGTCTGTGAGTTCGAGCCCCGCGTCAGGCTCTGGGCTGATGGCTCAGAGCCTGGAGCCTGTTTCCGATTCTGTGTCTCCCTCTCTCTCTGCCCCTCCCCTGTTCATGCTCTGTCTCTCTCTGTCCCAAAAATAAATAAACATTGAAAAAAAAAATTTAAGAAAGTGCTATTCAAATTTGTCAGCCTCCACTCAAATCTTGGTGTCAGTAATTATGCCCATGACACAACACTTTTTTTTTTCCTTACAATATCGAGGCTACCAGTATTATTCAAGGATAACTGTGTAAGATGAGGCAAAGTACCTAACCTCCAGGAACTAGCAATCCAAATGGGAATTTATGCTAGACTAATGGTTCAAAATATATATGTCTATACGCACCTGAATACAGAGAGATGTTAAATAAGGCTGAATTTGTAATTCCTACACTTGAGATGAGAAGGAATGAACACAGTCAACAAAAATTTAATGATGTGCCTAGACCCTTTCTTATACGATTTAATTTTCTTAATTATACACACTTAAATATTTACCAATGTAGCAATCCTTATCCCTCAAAATATTTTTAGTTAGATGACTTCCTATTTTTGCCAAAAAACGTATCATGTAAGTAGGGCGAGAATAACTATTTTACTGTTTTAGAAGAAGAAACACGTTCAGAAATACATTCAGAAATATCCCTCAGTACCGATTCCTTTTCTAATACTGTCATCTTTTCATCATGTTTTCTTCTGCCCTGAACCCTTATTATCATGTCACTCATTACCCTCCCTGGTCTGCAACCAAGAACCTCACCGGGCAATTCAAGAATATACGAATGTGTGGCTAGAATGAGATCACTATTTAAAAAAGAGGATTTGTTTTGTTTCATTTTTAACCAAAGAGCTGAAATTTGTGCCTTTGGGATCCACATCAGAAGGCCACTTAACTCCTTCTTCCCATAGCTCTACGGGCTCTTTTAGAAACTGAAATATAGCCTGAAATATGCCTTAGACATTTTAATTAGCCAGTGATTCAGTCCTTCTTTGTTAGTCACAATCCAGTCCGGATGTAGAAGTCGCATAAGCTATGTGAACAGAGAGAATTTCACATAAATAAGTGCTCACCAGGTATCAGAGAACTGAAAAGGAAAAAAGAAACATGGAGGTTTCAGGAAGTAGTAACTGCAGGAAGCTAGTGCTAACCCAGTGCCCGGAGAAGAAAAGGACAAGGTTGATATTACTAAAGTTTAGAATCTTGGCGAAGGGGCCCAGCAGGACTGTGAATCAGATCTCTGCAAAAGGATCAGGGTTCCAATATTATTGGAGCCTCAGAGGAGGAGGGACCCTAAGGAGTTGGGATTCAGAACTCTGAGAAGGATGTCTTTAATGAGACTGGTTCTGCTATTGCTGGAAAATCTGTAACTCAGAATTGGCTTCTTCAACTGTAGCAAACTGCTGCCTTTAGGTGAAGAGATGTTGCATAGTAATATCCTAAGTCTCTTCCTCCACCTCCAACCCTCTAGTCTCCCTGTGTCACCCCTACTGGCAGAACTTAACAGGAACCAGCTGGCAAAGGAGAAAACCTAGTTTCCAGGGTTTCAGCACCAGCTTTACAAAGCAGAGTATGAAAGGGTGGTTTGGAAGCTGAGAGAAAACAGTTTAGTAATTATCACACATACAGAGGGCATAAAGAAGTAATATAGATCTTCTGATAGTTTATTTTGCCCGTGTTTATTCTCCCAATTTCACAGAGGGGGGCTCAAATCTGAAGGTGCATGTTTAAGAACACAAAATACTTATTAATGAATTTCAAGTGGTTCTCAAACCTGGTAAAACATTATTAACCCCTGAAGCAGTTTTTCTAAAAAATGCCAGGGCCTACTCTGGACAAATTAAATCAGAATTTTCAAAAGCAGGACCTAGATATTAGTTCCTTTGTTTTTTTTTTTTTTTTACTTAGAAGGCTATTTTCATGCTCAACCAAAGTTAGAAATTATTGGTAATAGTAGATCAAAAGAAGAAATATAGATTAGCAACAGAAATAAGACCTCAAAATAAATAATAAATAATTCAACCTCCACAATAAAGAATTCAAAGTGTATACGGTATTATTTTTTTTTATCCAACAAATTGGCTGTATTTCTTTTTGATGTAATCTTGTTTTATTCGCTGAATGTTTGAAAACAGATACTCTCATCCATTGAATTAAAAGTTAAAATAATATTTGTGAAAGATGTTTAGTTGTTTGCTTCAGGAGACAAACCTTCATTACATTTGGTCCAGAAATTCTACTTCTAAGAATGCATTCTAAAAATGTCCATTTATTTATTTACTTACAAAATATTACCGAAAGACTACTATGTTCTCAATGCTGTTATAAGATATAGGAACATGGCAGGAGACAGCAATGTCACTACTAATATAGGGTTTGTATTCAAGAAGGCAGAGGCATAAAAAATGCATAAACATATACATAATCAGATAGTATAGTACTTTAATGAAAATTAGTTCAAATAATGGGTATAGAATGAAATTACTTTAGATAATAGTCAAGGATGGTTTCTGAGGAGCTGGTATTTAGAGTCAAATCCAAACAAATCTGTTGTAGTTGAAGTATAGGAAGAAGTTCAATGTGGCCAAACTCAACAAAGGGCAAAAGAGGTGAGAAAGAAAGTCAGAGTTACTCAGGAACCCGTTCAAGTAAAGCCTCAAAGGCCACAATAAGGAGTTTGAACTTTAATTCCAATGAGAAATAACTTGGAGAGTTTTAAGAGCAAAGTGACACAATCTAACTTTGGTTTGAAAATGTCACTCTCAGTTCTTGGCGGGGGGAGGCGGGGGAGAAAGGGGTGGTAGGTACAGAATTAGGATGACTGGTGAGAACAGTATTAAAATTATCCAGGTACAGGCCTTCTGGCTAGTTCAGTCAGGAGAGCATGTGACTGTTGGTCTTGGGGTCATGAGTTGGGCCCCACATAGGGTGTAGAGATTATTAAAAAATAAAATAAATAAAATAAAGTTATCTGGGTGGGAGATGAGAGTGGTTCTAGCTAAGTAGTAGTTATGGAGATGTAATAAGTGGATAAATAGAAAAAATAAATTTGAGGAAAAGGACTGGATAATGAATAAGTAAAAAGGAAAAATACCTAGTTTTTTGTTTTGTCTTGTTTTTTTTAACTAAGATGAGATACTAAGGCAAAAAAAAAAAAACTTAGGGTGAAAAACTTTTAAATACTTATTGTAGATTTTGTTTGGGAGCAGATGCCAGCATAATGGCTGGATAAAAGAATCTATCAATGTAGGGAGTAGATTATAAGTATGTATCTGGGGGTCCTTAGCAAATAATGGTAATCAGGGATGCTAATAAATGTCTTCACAAGGTCACTCATTGGAAAGTTTTTTTTAATGGAAAACTGAAAATAATATGATAAAGATTAGTGAGGGAATATAGTGTAGATAGAGAATCAGATTGACTTCTGGTCTACAGCTACCATCACATTTTCTCTACTTAGACAAAGTTAGAGTCGAATAACACCCTTGTGTGGCTCTGAAGCCACATATATGATTGTGACTAAGAAAGAAATCTATGTGGCTTATTAATGTTCATTCATGATCATATAAAGATTAAACAATGAATGCAGAGACACCCATGATCCGCAGGAAAAAGTTTTCTGTAAACACAACTATACTCCATATACTAATGCATCATAATTAGAAAGATTTTCATTCTTTCCGGCACATCTTGGTTGAAGTTATGATCCAATCAATAGCAGTTAATGTCACACTATTTTGGACTTTAAGTATAAAATATGGGCCCTTCTATTTGTTTACATTTAGATCTAATTGTTCAATTCTGCCTTCATCTATTACTCTTTATTTGGAATTACTCGTAACAAAAGCTCTCAGATGAAAAGGATTCACTGTGTAAGTGCCAGTGTATATTTCCTGACACCAAGCAACAGACAATAGAGTTCTCACATGTGTTTTTGTTTTTTTGTTTTCTGTTTTTTTTAGCAGCTTGAAACAATGCAAATTTCTTATCTCACCTTTCTTGAAGTCAGAAATCTGGTTTTGGCTTGGCTGCTTTCTCTGCTCCAGGTTTCATAAGACTGAAATCAAAGTGTGGGCCAAATGGGCTCCTTGGAAGACTCTGGGAAGAATCTGCTTCCAAGCTAACTTGAGCTGCTGGTAGTATCCCTTTGCTCATGACTGTTTCTTCACTGGCTGTCAGCTGGGAGTCCATGTCTGTTCCCGGAGGCTACTTACATTCCTTCTAATGCTTTCCATGCAGTCCCTCTCCAGCAGTTGATTGAATTCCTCTCATGCTTCAGAGCTCTCTAATTTCCCTTTCTGACACATATCTGACTGACTTTTTTACCTTTCCCTTCTGCTTTCAACTATTCATGTGATTACATTAGGCCCACCCAGATAATTCAGGTTAATCTCCCTGCTATAAGGTCAGTTGATTTTGTTTTTTAATAATAGTAATGTAATTCACCTTTTTTTACTTTAAAATTCACACCTGACCTCAAAAGTAAATTACTTACCAATTTGAAACCAATCTAGTTGAAGTAAATTCAATGACTTCTCAATTACACATTTCTAATGATTTTCTTTCAGCACATGCCAGTAGTTAGATAAGATTAACCCACATCTTAATGCTTATATCTGCTTTTATTTTTATTAAACTATTCGTGTGAGATCATTATTATTTAATTATTTTTATATGGATGTCACAGCATAATAATAAATATTATAAAATTCTAATATGGACCTCTTCATCAATGAGCTATTACGCATACAAGTCTTTTGTCTCTCCTAATGTTTAGTAGCTGTGGAGGTGGAAATAAGTTTGCATACTCTCCCAACACTAACCAGAAACGATTTACGGTAAAATACTTTGTATTAGCCTTATTTCAGTCCAAGTCAGTACTAACTTTTCCCTGATTAAAATATCGATACAGACTTTTAGAAAACAGTCCTAGGTCACATTTTCCTCCCTCTAAGCACAGACTTCTAAAGAAAATAAAGAGAATATATACCTCTTGCAGAGAAGCAACCTTCAAAATCAATAATGAATTAATAACAACAAGATAGTAATAGAAATAATGAGTAAAGAAATAAAATAAAGCATGACACATCGGAAGCAAATCAGGATGTAAAATAGAATGATGTTTCTTCTGATAGCTTTTTATTCCCCATTTTCCCCAAGATGCCCTAAATTAATCTTAATCTCGGTGAAGACAGTGGGAAAACAAGAAAAGAGAGAAGGACAAAGTGAAAGTTTCTTATATATTTGGTATAGTTTAGATGGCACAGAAACAGGAAAGACGGGACAAATTTCTAATTGTCCTATATTTGGAAACCTTGTGCATTACTGGTGGGAATGTAGATTGGTGCAGCCCCTATAGAAAGCGGTATGAAAGTTCCCTCAACAAAATTAAAAATAGAACTACCATATGATCCAGCAATTTCACTTCTGAGTATTTATCCAAAGAAAATGAAAACACCAATTTGAAGAGATACATGTGTTCCTGTTTTATTGCAGCATTATCTACACCAGCCAAGATACAGCAGTAACCCAAGTGTCTACTGATACATGAATGGATAAAGAAGATGTGGTATATGTGCGAGTCAATATTACTCAGCCATAAAAATGAATAAAATCTTGCCATTTGTGATAACATTGAGGGACCTAGAGGGCATATATTAAGTGAAATAAATCAGACACGAGGCACCTGGGGGGCTCACTCAGTTAAGCAACCGACTCTTGACTTAATCTCAGGTTATGATCTCACAATTAGTGAGATCAAGTCCCAGATTGGGGCTCCATGCTCACTGTGGAAGCTGCTTGGGATTTTCTCCCTCCCTCTCTCTCTATCCCTCCCCTGCTCACTCCTTGGTGTGCACATGCACATACGCTCTCTCCTAATAAACAAACTTTAAAGAAATTTTAAAAATGAAGTTATTCTCCTTGTTTTTCAAATGAGCTTTTAAAAACACAATAGCTTCATTAAGCAACTTGAGGGATCATGCATTTTACTTTAAGTATCATATTTCCTCTAACTTAAAAACTATCTTTGTAAATGAAAGCATTTGAATTACAAGCAGTAAAAAAGAAAAAAAGAAAGAAAAATGACCTCACTATGTAAATAGAACTATCCCTTTCGTTATATTGGCCCTGCCTCTCTATCACATATCCAATATATGATAGTTTTCCTAGAGATACTTTTACATATTCTTCCACATACCAAATAAAGAATGAAAAGTCTGTATCAATTGATTCAGAAAGGAAATATGATACGCTCTTCATTATATTCAAAATATTGAGAGATTATCATTCATGTATATGCACACACTATACACTAACTCTCTGAGCAGCTCAATCCCACAATTCTGTAATAGTAATTCTTTTTTTAATTTTTTTTAGGTTTATTTATTTAGTTTGAAAGAGAGAGAACGTGCATACAAGTGGGGTAGGGGCAGAGAGAGAAGGGAAAAAATATCCCAGGCAGGCTCCACACAGCCGGTGTAGAAGTCAAAATCCGACACTTAACCAGCTGAGCCGCCCAGGTGCCCCTATTAATGGCAATTCTCGTCAATTTTTCTGTAGTTTCGTAAAAATTCTGATTCACCACAGGGTTATGAAAACACTGTCACAGTTCTCTTAATGTAGTGTTAAAAAGTTCTTCATACCTAAAATACCCATAGAATGCAGAAAAAACTGCTTTTGGTGTTTCAGAGCTAATTTCACCAATTCCCAAACAGAATGAAACAGAATGACTGGGGGAAAACAATTCTTCCTTAACTAAGCATCAAACTCTTGATATTAAAAAAAGAGGTGGGGGTGGCACCTGGGTGGCTCAGTTGGTTGAGCTTCTGACTTTGGCTCAGGTCATGAGGTCATGATCTCGCTGTTCGTGAGTTCGAGCCCTGCCTAGGGCTTTGTGCTGAAAGCTCGGAGCCTGGAGCCTGCTTTGGATTCTGTGTCTCCCTCTCTCTGCCCCTTCCCCACTCATGCTCTGTCTCTCAAAGATGAATAAACATTAAAAAAAAATTTTTTTAAACTTAATAGAAAAAATAAATGACGTTGGTGGGGGTGCTGCCTGGGTGGCTCAATTGGTTAAGGGTCCGCCTCTGGCTCAGGTCATGATCTCATGGGTCATGGTTCAAGTCCCAAGTCAGGCTCTGTGCTGACAGCTCAGAGACTGGAGCCTGCTTCGGATTCTATGTCTCCCTGCCCCTCCCCTGCTCATGCTCATCTCTCTCTGTCTCTCAAAAATAAATAACCATTAAAAAATAAAAAATAAAAAGAGAGAGTAACAATTTAAGTAAACTTTCAACGCAAGTAAAATATTTATTTTATTCATTCACTTGTTGAACAAAGTAGTGACTACTGAGGTTTTTTCGGTGCACAATGTTATGGAAAACACAAAATAGAAGAAATGTCCTATTCTCAGTTTAAAATCTGGCTGAAGAATCAAAACAGTGGAACATAAATGAATCAACTGGAAAACAAAACAACTGACACCGTAAAAAATACACATAAATGTGTATGAAATATCAGATAAATTGTGGTTATCGCAGACTGAAATTCAAGATAAAATGATTTGGGGCAGAAGGAAATGTAATATTTATTCATTCATATAACCTACCTCATTAAGTACAATTTTGATGATTGTTGGATTTTTGCTAACCCCGGATAATACCAAACTGAATAGAAAGTAATATCTAATTTATACATGTAAACTAATTCTTTTTTTTAATGTTTATTTATTTTAAAGAGAGAGAGAGAGCAGGAGAGAGGCAGAGAGCAAGGGAGACACAGAATCCTAAACAGACCCCAGGCTCTGAGCAGCCAGCACAGAGCCCAATGCGGAGCTCAAACTTTCAGACCATAAAATCATGACCTGAGCCAAAGTCAGATGCTTAACCAACTGAGCTACCCAGGCACCCCTTGAAGATACTTTAAATGAAAGAGATTTGACTGGCAAAGCCCACTACACATATATAATATGGACTTAGTATGTATATTATTTTATATGGAATATATATAATATATATATAATATGGACTTAATGCCTTCCATTTATCTACTGCAAATTCACTACTGATATTATTGGCAATTCTTTCACCTTCTATTTTCCACTGGTAAGTTTCCTTGTTTTGCCACCTTGAAATGGTGGCATCAGGAAGACATAACCATTGTTTTATTTGGATATAATACATCATATTTCCATTGAGATATTTATCCATGGCATTTATTTATTTGTTTATCCATGGGAAATATTTTCACAGAACGTTGGGAAGAAACATTTGGGGGGAAACATTTAGCCCCCAGAGCAGAGCTGCAATGAGACAGGCAGAGCCATTTTTCACAATCGCAATGGGAATGTATACCCAGTATATATATGATACTTGGAACACATAAATCTATGCCAAAACCTCCCTCTATTCCACTCTCTACCCCTGAGCCCCCAAAACCCTAGCATATTTATCTCTTTTCCCTTCTTCCCGTTTCCAGAATGTATGTTGCTTTCACAATTCTAGCTCAAACATTCCTGTCTCATTTAAGGGCTGAGTACCTAAGCAAATAAGAAGAGTATAAAAGAGTGAGAATCATAACATACTTGAACCAGTATGCTTTACTAAGCAAAGACGATATTCCTTAATCAGAGGGACTTCTAGTATTTTAACATGATTCAGAACAATTAGAGAATATCTTTCTGCAAAGTGGAGATTATGAAAGAGTTGACACTTTATAACTCCTAAATTATAATTTCAATACAATTTGGGGTTCCTGGGTGGCTCAGTCGGTTAAGCGTCCAACTGGGGCTCAGGTCGCTATCTCGCAGTTCATGAGTTTGAGCCCCTCATGGAGCTCTGTGCTAACAGCTCAGAGCCTGGAACCTGCTTCAGATTCTGTGTCTCCCTCTCTCTCTGCCCCTCCCCCACTCATGCTCTGTCGCTCTGTCTCTCAAATATAAATAATAAATTTTTTAAATGTTAAAAAAATAAAGTTAAATACAATTCGGGTTTCATTTTCTAATCGAACACATTGTTCGGTACTATACATGTACTTTCTCCTCCTCATAATTATCTTAATAGCATTTCCTTTTCTCTAGTTTACTTTATGGTAAAAATAAATTATGTAATACATATAATATACAAAATATATGTTAATAACTGCTTGTGTTATTAGTAAGGCTTCCAGTCAACAGTGGGCTGTCAGTAGTTAAGTTTGGGGGGAGTAAAATTTCATATGCAGATTTTGACCTGCATTGTTCAAGGATCATAACCTTCAAAAGGGACCAATTCTGCCAACACCTTGATCTCAGACTTCCAGCCTCCAGCACTGTGAGAAAATAAATTTCTGTTGTTTAGGCCAGTCAGGTTGCAGTACTTTGTTCATCAGTCCCACAAAACTAATACAGTTGGAAATAATCCCAAAATTGATCTCCTGATTCAGTACAATTCCAATAAATACCCCGGCTGCTTTTTTTTTCTTTTTCAGAAATTGACAAACAGATCCAAAAAGTTTATACAGGAATTCAAGGGGTACTATATATCCAAAACAATCTTAAGAGGAACAAATTTGTTTCTGGTCTCAAAACATACTACTAAGGCATACTAATAACAATGTGGTACTGACATAAGAATGAATATATAGACCAATGGAATAGATTGAGAATTCAGAAATAAATCCTTAAATTTTGGCCAGCTAATTGTGACAAAGGTGACAAGATAATTCAAAGGGGAAAGACCAGTCTTTTCAACAAATGGTGCTAAACAAAAGCTAAAACTATAAAACAATTAGAGGAAAACATAAGAGCAAACCTCACGGATTAGGTAATGGTTTCTCAGATATGACAACAAAAACACTAATAAGAAAAGATAAATTAGATAAATAAAACTACATAAAAATTTAAAACTTTTGTACTTTTTTTATATTTAATCTTTTCACATGTATACATCTCTCAGATTATTTTTGATCATAGCCAAAAAGTTATTATGCACAAAAATATTTAATTACTCATCCCACCATCACAACATAATTATTTTCATCATAACCTCTAATTTTAGGTTTATCTATATAAGGGAAATTATGATACATGCAAGTCGATATTTTTGTTTTATATTTGCATTTATAGTATGTATTTTTGTCATCATAACAACTGTAATAAAGTGAACAAAGAAACAGAAATAACGGCCTAGTGGTTGGGTCTTTTTAATCATGTATCTGATAAAGGAATTGCATCTACTGTATATAAAGAAACATTGCAACTCAACAATAAAAAGACAAATAACAAATTTAAAAATTGACATTGAATTGACATTTCCCCAAAGAAGATATACCAATGACTAACCGGCATTTAAAAGATGTTTAACATTATTAGTCACCAGGGAGATTATATCAAAACAACAATGACATGCTACTTCACATCTACTAGGATGAAAAGACAGATAAGAACAAGCATTTGCAAGGATGTCGAGAAATTTGGAATCCTCAGACATTGCGGATGGAAATATATAAAGCTGTTGATGTTTTGGAAAACAGTTTTCCAGTTTCTCAAAAAGTTAAACATAGAGTTGCCATATGACCTAGCAATTTTACTCCAAAGTACACACTCAAAAGAATTGAAAACATATGCCAATACAGAAATTTGAACATAAATGTTAATAAGCAGCATTATTCATAATAGCCAAAAGTGCGAAAACAACACAAATTCCTGTCAATCTATGAATAGATAAGTGAAATAGGATATATTCATACAATGGAATATTATTTGGCCTTAAGAAGGAATGCAATTCTCATATTTGCTACAACATGGATGAACCTTGAACACATTGTGATAAATTAAAGAAACCAGACAAAAGGACTATATTACATGATTCTACTTATATGAAATGTCCAGAACAGGCAAATCCATAAAGACATAAACTTAGATTAGCATCTTTTAGGAACCATAAGAAGGGAGGAATGGGGAATGACTGCTAATGTGTGATGGGTTTCTTTTGGGGGTGATGAAAATGCTCTGGAATTAGATGATGATAGTTGTACCACTTCATTAATATTCAACACATGTACATTTTAAAATAATGCAAGTGAATTGTACACTTTAAAATTAATCATTTTAACAATAAATAAACTCTTAAAAAATGCCAGCATTGGGCACTACTCCAGACTCATGAAATCAGAAGTTCTAAAGGTAAGCTGATTGTTAATTATTTTGGCAGCTCTTACATAAAAACAAAAGGTTACAAGTAGTTCACTTCCTTATAGCCAAATGTATAGGACTCCTTGCTCCATAATTACTTTGAGACATTTCTTTTCTATATGAAGATTATTTATTAAGTATTTATTTAAATTCCAGTTAGTTAACATACAGTGTAATATTACCTTCAGGTGTTCGACATAGGGATCCAACAGTTCCATACAACACCATGTGCTCGTCACAGCAAGTGCATGCCTTACCCCATCACCTATTTCACCTACTCCCCCCTCCCCCCACTTCCCCTATGGTAACCATCAGTTTGTTCTCTATTATTAAAAACCTGTTTCTTGGTTTGCCTCTTTCTTTCTTATTTTTCCTTTGCTTGTTTGTTTTGTTTGTTAAAATCTACACTGAGTGAAATCATATGGTATTTGTCTTTCTCTGACTGACTTATTTCGCTTAGCATAATACTCTCTAGCTCCATCCATGTCGTTGCAAATGGCAACATTTCAGCCCAAGTGTCCATCCACTGATTAATGGATAAAGAAGATTTAGTGAGATGTGATGTGATATATATATATATATATATATATATATATATATTTCACATATATAATTTATATATTATAAATATACTTCATATATTACATATATAATGGAATATTACTCAGCCGTAAAAAAGATTGCTGTTTTCATTTTAAGGGAGAAAAGGCTATAAATGCTCAAAAATGTTCAATTACTCACCATTCCACCTTATAACACAATTATTTTCATTTTAACATTCCTTTCAATCCTTAACCTTTTCCATATAAGGGATGTTATGATACACACAAATTTTTTATGTTTTCATTATTACATGATTATAATGTAATAAAATTAAATAAATTATCCAGTGCTAATTAAGGTAACAATACTTCAGTGATAAAGATAATGCTAAAACTAGAATCTCAGTACACACAAATTTTCTTTCTGCTATTGACTTTTTTTTTTTTAAGACTATCTTCCAGAAGTGGGAATTTGGGGTTTTAGCATTTGTATGGTATTCCACTCTGCTTTTCAGAAAAGGTAGCACTAATTTTGTTTTAATGTTCGTTTGTTTATTTTTAGGGGGAGGGAGCAGCAAAGGGAAAGGGAAAGAGAGAATCCCAAGCACTGACACTGCAGAGCCCAATGCAGGGCTTGATCTCACGAACCACGAGATCATGACCTGAGTGGAAAGTGACCCAAGTAGTCACTTAACTGAGCAACCCAGGCACCCCAAGGATGATACTAATTTATGTTGGTGCTTATGTAAAAATTTTTTTCACACTTCACAAGTGTGTCATTTTATTATGGCGATCAATTTTTTTTTTTGCAAGTTTAATGCTATAACAGTGTTTAAAGGTCAAATCTCTATTCTTTGTTGTGTTGTTGTTGTTTACACAGGAGTGAAGTTAGTCCCTCCTACAGTGTTACTCATCTAGTGCCAGATGATAATATGCAACCACAATAGTAGGTTAATTAAACTAGCAGTACTCCAGAATAATTTTTAATACCATCTGTTTGGGGAATCATCACAGCTGAACCTTCCAACCTACATACTACATTCACAAAACCTTCATTAATGGGCCACATTAAATTTATTTCACAGCCACCCTGTGACATTCACAGGGTAGTTCTGAGTAAAAGTATAAAAACTGTAAGGATCGATGTATCCTATAAATGATCTCTTCCCACTTAGTGGCCCTCTTTTCTCCTCACTCTATTTTTTATCTTCATTTTTTTATTATCACCAAATAAAACATTTTTTATAACACAAAAAATAATGAAAAAATATATAAATCTTTAAAATCATTTATCCATCCCTGCTATTCAGTCAAACCCCGACTTTATGATAACCAATATTAACAGTCTAGAGTGTATCTTTCAATTGTTTCCTTATGTTCATGCAAGCATATATTGAAATGTTTAACATCTTTTCTTTTTCCTCTATGACTCCTGGGACTCTCATAATCATTCCACAAGTTCCCACTAAAAAATGTCCTCCATTTTTTAAATTTACATGAATGACTAACCACTTAAGATATTAATCTCCCAGTAATAATTATTGTTAACAGGCCAAAAAGCTGTAAATAGAAATTAAATTCTGACAGCAGAATTGCAAGCATCAGTCAGTGGAAAAAAGAAGATTGTGGACAGTTGGACTCGTGGAAGGGTCACTATGTAGCCTTCCTAAACCTCAGAAATATCTTTGAGTTCTTAGCCTTTCTTACATGTAAGGCAGTCTTTAAGCAATTCTTATTCGTTCTGGAATAACGATCTGGAAAGTTTCAGTTTACAGAAAGATGTTGATATAATCTCACATTCACATACATACATAGACATGTACCCAGTTACTCTTTCATCCATTGCAGAATATACTAGTCCTTGCATGTTGCTGAAGAGCTATACACGCTCATCAATGAAAAGTGTCTGTTGTTTATGCGTTGACTTTTTATATGAGGACAAACCAGGTGGAAAATAACATGTAATGTATTAAACAATAAAGATGATTATGAAATAATAGAAAATAATGAGGAAAGAATGAGGTAACACAACAGCAATGTTTAGGCAACTCCTCTCACCCCAACTGCCCCAGGTAATATGTGGGAGAAAGGAATGCAGGCAATATCTAAGGTTTGCTTTTGTCTGGATCTTTGAAGTTCACACCTGCTTGTTATACCTCTATTCATTGAGCTGTAGAGCTTAATTGAAGCACTTACTGGGATTAGAGAAAATATAAAACTTAACTAGACTACAATATTAATATAAAATATTAAGTTTTCCTGTAATAAAATCAAAATTTCAAAATACCATTGGAAAAAAATACCATAGTTCTAGAAACTGTAACAGAGACAGTTTAAGTATTGAAATAAAATCTTACCAAGTGTCATGGGAACATTGTCAAGAAACTCTCAAGATAGATAATCTCAGAAGAGAAATGATTAACATTTCAAACATTCCTTTAGAAATATTTTTATTTATATTTCTTTGGAGAAGAGAGACTTCATGAGACTAATATTATTGTGCTCACATAAAATCAACATGAATTCTTGACATAAAAGGTAGCTGAGTTCCCTTTGGTTATGCATGTTTACATTCTAAATACTGAAGCAACATTTCAGCACTGAGAGTCTATGGTTTAATTTTGTGAATTACTTTGTGTATTATTTCTCTAAAATATTATTGGGTGTTTCAATCTTGCATCCATTTTCTTATCTCTCTTGCTTAACACAAACCTATTCTGTTTTAAGGAAACTAGTAGAAATCTTAGTCAAATAGGAAAGCCAAAGATGAAGACAAGAGAAACAGTACAAAAACCCAGGTATGAGGGATGAAGTAAGATCCAAGACATTAAAAGTGTTCATGAAATTAGCAGCTGAGGATTTTGGAAATAGGTAGGAAGAACACAAACCAGAATAGGGTAGTAGTTAATATTGGCGATCCGGAGCATTACAAAAGAGGCAAAAGAAGGATTTTATTGTCTGGCAGCTAACCGCCCTGGGATGGACCTTAAAGGTTAACATAGCTATAAAACTGGATTTCTATGTTAGATTAGGGCACTATTTGTGAATATCCACTATTAGGCTTACTCGACCTAATATTTTACAGTCATTAGCATATTAAAAATTGATTTATTATGTAATCTTTGGAAATGGGACACAAAGTATGTCGTAGAGGTAAAGGTTAGAGCCAGAAGATAAATCAAACATACATAAAGTGAGATATCTAAAATCTGGTACCTGGCAATTCCTGGGGCAGCATAAGGCAATTGGTATCTCAAAGGACAAAATGCAGACATGATTAAAGTTATCTTATACTGAGCATAAATATATATTTTACTCAATGTAGATAATAATAAATTTTCTTGAATATTTTTAGAACTGAAAATGGTCTTAATAAAAATCTCATCAGATTATAAAAAGAATTAGGGAAAATAATATTTTTAAAACATGAACAAATTTTCTAATATTTTTTTAAATCAGGTGTCAGATTTAAATATATCCTCATATTTTCGGAACGTATCATAAAGGTTTTAAATATCATGAATTGTTTTCCAAACAAAACAAATAAAAATATGCAGATAATCTAGTATAATTCTGCCTAAAATTAGTGAGTTCATGATTTGATGAAATATAAAATTGAACTAGAAGATACATGTCCACTGTCTTTATGCACAAAATTATTATGAGCATTAATGCTTCACAGGAGATATAAAAAAAACATTATTTCCTGATAAAATACATGTCATTATCTAAATTTTAATTTATTCTGATCCATGGGAGGGAAATGAACACCCAGAGGCCGATGAAGAATTACAACAATAAGAAATGTTAAAGTTTTGGGGCGCCTGGGTGGCGCAGTCGGTTAAGCGTCCGACTTCAGCCAGGTCACGATCTTGTGGTCTGTGAGTTCGAGCCCCGCATCGGGCTCTGGGCTGATGGCTCAGAGCCTGGAGCCTGTTTCCGATTCTGTGTCTCCCTCTCTCTCTGCTCCTCCCCCGTTCATGCTCTGTCTCTCTCTGTCCCAAAAATAAATAAACGTTGAAAAAAAAAATTAAAAAAAAAAAGAAATGTTAAAGTTTTGACAAGGTTATTAGATTTTAGACAATAATGAATGGACCACTATGATGACAAGTATGATTTGTTTAATTTCTGAAGCAAAATAAATATTAATTATACAGTCCAATTTTTAAAATTGTTAAATATTTCTAGTTTTGATAAGCTAAAAAGCCTGCATATCTGAAATTACAATTTCTTAAGTTTAAAAGATTATTTCAAGAAATTCAGCTGTATAGCCTTTAAGAAAATAAGTTAACAAGAATTGCAGTTTAATACGGTTAATAAATAAACTGTATTTATCATACCAAGGAACTACCTTGTCACGCCTAGGATCAGATCTCAGTGAACTGATCTGAAGTACTAAAAAGCAGTTGGTTCTTTTATAAAGGTAAACACTGCCCTTGACACTGCCTTAAGCTATTTGCTTAAAACTCCTCCTCTTCACAGTTAGGTCTAAGTAAGCCATAACTAACCCTTGTTCCCATTATCACAATTAGAGACGTTCCATGTAGTGAAAAGGGCACTGAAAGGAAATATTGGAGAAACACCTCAGTGCAGGTCATTGCTTATTATAAGTTTTCTGTAATGCTTTGGTCACATCACCTAAATCTTCAACTCCGATTATTTTCATCTCAACAGTGAGTGAATTGGGTAACAGAATCTATTCATATTCTTCTAGCCTAACTGATAATGTACTAACTAATGAAAAATAACTGTGATAGACTGCTACTTGATTTAATACTCTATCATACATTGATGCTCTAATAAATCAACCAAGACAGTTGGTAGTAGATACAGTGTAACGTAAGACGTATGCTTAAACTTTAATAGTTGTTTAGTATATTTTAACTATATTCAACTGTCAGCTTTTGTTAGAAATATATAGCCCTAAACTTTTTTTTTTTAATATCTAAGACAGAGGTTAAAAACCAACAACCAATGAGTTAAACCTCTTTAGCAGTTGATGTCCAGTGTTCCCTGTGCTTAAAAGAAAGAATACATCATTTTTTTTAAGTTAAGAAACCTATGACTTAAAAAATACGGATATCTGAATATCTAATTTCTTTTTTAAAAAATGGAAGATTTAGGAACACTGGTCCACTCATTAGAGGAGAGAAACAATTGCCTGTTGGTGACTAGCTGGGGCCCTTTGACGGGGCGCCCATTTCAGCCCCCACCCAGTCTCACTTTCTCACTTACTTTGTAGGCTTTTGTTTTTTAAATCTAAATCTATTTCAGAGATTCATCAAAGGACTAACTGAGTTGTGAAAATAAAATGAGACTTGGTCGACAGAGAGCATTTCTTTGGGGAGAGCTATTCTTCAGGATTTTGAGCAGAATTCTTGAAATCAGCAACAGTGACTATTGCTTTTTGCTATTTGACTATACCTTTTGCTGTATGCCACCAAGAAACATATCATCCTAGTAGTGTGCCATCAAAATGTCTTCCCCCAAATATGTGCAAACAAAAGGGAGTCTGCCTATTTTTTTAAATTTGTTGGCTAGAATATACACCCAAGCCGCATACAGTTTTGAATTGTAGCTGTAAAAAATTAGCTGCGTGAACAGGAACCAAGAGACAGACTGTGCACTATATTTCCTGCTCATATGTTGTCTCAGCTGTTTTGCACTTTACAGTTTCAGCTGAAGAATGTCCATTTATCACGTAATGCTAATCAGTTATCATTCTACTCTACATTTTGTACAAAACGTTGCTGGGAAGTCTGTTCTGGATTTGATGGATAGCCAGAATGGGACAGCATATAACCAAAAAAGGCATAAATACTCACAGATGTCTGGTCATACAGATGAGTTAAAATCAAAGAAAATTAGAGCTGGGTAAGACAGACGTGATCATAGAGCACATCAGGGGAGCATAAACTTGCTTTTTCTTCACCTTTCTCATCCAAATGGGCTTTCTTCTCATTAAAATAAATATTCAAACCAGAAGGTCTTTCATTTGTTTCCTTAAACTAGTAGGTTTTCCCCCAAAATGTAAACCCTGCATCAAGAAGACAAAAAGCAGAAATCCTTTTTATTACCAAGGACTTCCAAAAGCTGTCCAAATCTAAATTAGAGCATATGGTGCAAACTCCCCCCTCTTATATCCTTCAATATTCCCTACACCACCCCCTCATCCCACTATTGTTCTGGTTTGGGAAATCTGTTTATATTTTCTTATTCGAGAGCCACTGAATAAAAGTCATTTTTGCTGTGCAAACTAATTGGCTAGCTAAAAATAAAGCAGTAATTTTCTGTTCTCTTATTCCATCAATGGTTTTGTATTTTTGTCAAGCAAAATCTGATTATTACAAATGTTTCTCACATATTAATTTTTATTGTTGAATATTATTATTCTCATATGTTGTTATCTGTGTGTCAGCCTTTTGTTTGTTTATTCCAGTGGTGTCCTTTTCACATTGCTTACCAACCATTACTCTTATAGCCACCTATGAAACTATTCCACTATAACTAGACTCAACCAGATCTTATTTCTGTATGTTTATTACTTTTGTCTATAAAAATAAGTATTGTTTTCTTTTGTATTCCTTTCACGAGTAAAAATTTAAAACTAAAGAATGGCTGTTCTTTATTGTTTTGTTTATTTATTTTTGAGAGAGAGAGAGCCTGCACACACGCGCACATGCACATGCATGCACATGTGCATGTGCTCTTATGCATGGGGGAGGGCCCGAGAGAGGGGGGGACAGATGATCCAAAGCAGGCTCTGTGCTGACAGCAGCGAGCCCCGTTCTGGCTGCCAGCAGCGAGTCCCACACAGGGCTTGAACTCAAGAACCATGAGATTATGACCTGAGCCAAAGTTGGGGGCTCAACTGACTGAGCCACCCAGGAGCCCAGGAATGGCTATTCTTTAGTTAGAAGACAACAGTGGTTTTCTTCTTTGGCATCGTCCTGTCACATTGAGATACTTCAAAATGCAAGGTAGATAGATTTTATTTGGATATTCTGTCATACAGTTAATTTTCAGTTCACCCATAAATATAAAGTTGGCCCTCTTGAAGTTGTATTGTTTTTTTTTCCATTTTTTGATTGACTTATAATATTTAACTAAATAGAAGATAACTTTAAAGTACTGCACCAATTTGTCTAACAAATGTCAAAAATGCCAAGATTTCAAATCAAGTGATGACGGCAATCCAAGGAAAAGGTTTGGTGATTAGGGGAGTTCTGCAGATTGAACTCCTCACACTAGATTTTTTAAAGCTTTTTTTTCTTTAAATGTTTTATTTATTTCTGAGACAGAGAGAGACAGAGCATGAGTGGGGGAGGGACAGAGAGAGGGGGACACAGAATCAGAAGCAGGCTCTAGGCTCTGAGCTGTCAGCACAGAGCCCGACGTGGGGCTCAAAATCACAAACAGTGAGATCATGGCCTGAAGTGAAGTCGGACACTTAACTGACTGAGCCACCCAGGCACCCCCTCACACTAGATTTTTAAAGGGCAGTCTGGTAACTTCCGCAGGCCATTAATAAAGACCGAGGTAAGTGTTGTGACAGAGAATTCTCAAAGTAATCATCCACTTCAAATTGATGTCTTCAGAAATAATTTCTAAGAATAGATTTTCTAATATAAATTTCTCTATGTTTTATTTTAAGTGCGAATTGCTAGCAGGAAATTGACTTTAATTTATATGAGTATACTATCTTTCCAAAAACAAACGAGAACATCACATTATTAAGCAGAAAAAAAGCACCATTCCTCAATTGAAGCAGCCCATTTCTCACATATATAACCACTAACTCTATTTCCATTTTTAATAGAATTGTACAGTTGTTGCCAATACATTTGCTAAATGAGTTAGTAAATAAAAACCAGTCCCCCCTCTTTTAAATTCAAATATCTAAAAAAAAGATAAAGGGGAAATTATAAATTATAAAATGCTGACGTCATGTTCTACGTGGTAGTAGCAAACAAGAAACATAGCAAATGAAAAAGAATCATATAAAAATCTAAAAAAAAAATTTAGACTCATCTTTTCAAAATTTAAAATAATCATTTGATGATTTACATATATAACTCTAAGACATAGCCTGCTTCATTTATCCATCTAAAATTTTTATTTATTCAGTACACAAATATTGAGTAACTCATGTCTAATTCACTAACATGTGAAAACATGTTATTAGGACCTAGTATCCTAGAGTCAAGGCAAATTAATTTTAGCTTGATTTAAAGCCACAGAGAATATACCTTATTGTTCCCTGTTTGAGAAAGAATAGGTTTGGAGCAATCAATAATATAAATTCAAGATCAGTATTAATTCACTAGACCTGGATATGTGACCAATAAAGCCTAGCAACACAATTTCTTATGCATAAAGGAGTGCAGTTAACTTCATTTGTCAAAACTTGGAGGAAAAATAGATACCCCCAATGCTTCATAATAATGGTTTTTACTGTTTTGACAAACTTCTTAAATGTATTAATTCATCATTAATTTTGTTCACCAATGTTTATGGGACACCTAAAATATGGCATGTTTGTGTGCTAGCTGTGACAAATAAGTATAAAGATACAACAAACTACAGAGAAAGACAGAAAACAGGCAATGTCAGTATAAAGTGATGAATTAAGGGAGGCGTCCCAGAGAAGATGGAGGGGAGGGGCCATGCTTAGGGACTTCAGGATTTATCCTGAATGCAATAGGAAGGCACTGAGGGTATATAAGCTAGGAAGAAATTTAATATATTTTGTATTCTTAAAAGATCACTCTTAAAGTTTGAAAAAATGGAAAATCTAATAGAAAAACATAAGACTAATGCAAGAAGACCAGTTGGAAGATTCTTTCCAGAAATAAGATGAAAAAAGAATTAGTGTCTGGAATTAAGGCCATGATTATAAGGATGGAAAGAAGTGATTTGATAGGAAGTAAGAGATAGAAAAGATATGCTAAAGTGATCAATTTGATGTTGAGGTCGGTGAAGAGATTAGAACTGGCATTGAGGAATCTGCACATGATTCAAATTCCCCATATGCAAGACTCATTCATTTCCATGAATAGTCATCACATATATTTATAATTTCTACCAAATTTCTATACCAAAAAATTATCTTACTAATGTGATATATAATTTATTCCTCCTCCCAAATTCAGATATTGGTCTACATTTATGCATTCATTCAGTTATTAACTTGTGAAGCATTTATTAAGAATTTTCTGAGTGTTCCACACTGTATTAAGATAAATAGGACATAACCAGTTGAAAAGAGATAGAAGAATGGAGGGAAAAGCATGAGCAATTGTGACTACAGGGACCACGTGTACAATGAACTAAAATAACGTAGTAGATTAGAACTGAAATTGAAAGGAAATATGATGCAGAAAGGAGCTGCTTGAGAGACCATACTGAGACCTCTATTCAATACATTAATTACTATTAATCTAAGAAAAACTGGTAAACTTCAAAATTTTAAACAGGAAGAAAAGTAGTCCCATTACTATATTTGTGTTTTGAAAAGGTTATTCTGACTGTGGTGTCAAAAAATGGATTCGGGTTGCTAGGATATAAATAGGAGAGTGCTTTTTTAGGAGATATATTTAATGGTAATTAACAGCAGGATGATGAAATGAAAGATGCAGAGAGAAATAGATGAAGATATTTAGGAGATAAAAGCTACAAAGCTTGGGGAAAATGTAAAAGGAGGACAAGGGGAGTATATAGATTTCTATCTTATTCTGTGGATAAAAGTACCATTCATTGAGTAGGTAACATTAGAAGGGAGGTAATTTCATTTGGGGAAATGAAACTTCACATTTCTAAGGTTCTTTTGAAATCTACAATATGAAAAGTCTTCCAGACAATTGGATATGCATGTGTGTTCCAAATAGATTGGTATGCCAGACCTGAAAAAGGTAAGTGATTCTATTTTCCCTGTACAGGGGAAGATAATGGAGCAGGAATGGAGCAGAAAACAAAGGAAAGTGGAGTTTGTGAAGGGTAAAAAATAAGTTTTTAAATAGTTGGATGACTGAATTGGCGAGAGAAATATAATAAGGTTGGCAGTCATTGTGGACGTAAGTATCACGCACTTCTAGTGGAATTTGTTTTCACTGGAATTTCTCTTTCCATGCTGGGATATAGACAACATATAGCTGGGTTCATCCATGGTAGGGGAGTTGTCACACAGGTATGGTTTAAAAAAAAATGAGAAACAAGACATTTGGTATATTTGTAAGAGTACAAATGAAATTATGAACCATGGAATTTAATTTGGATAAGGAGATAAATGAAGAAGAAACCTGACATATTGGGGAAAAAATAGAGTTATAAATGTTTTCTCATGATTCTGAGAAAGAGTTAAACTGGCAGTCGTAGAATATGCAAGGTGGAAAAGAGTGAAATCACATACTTAATTGTGAGGATAATGCATGTATAGGTGATGATACGGTTTAAAGTGTGAATGTGGAAGAGAGAAACCAAAGAAAACAAAGAAATGCATAGAGAAAACAGATTATTGGAGGGTGAGACATTGAGGGTGGCTTTGGAATTATTAAAGATGAGAATAAGTCTTGTAAATAAGGAGCTTACATTTTTGCTAAATAAAGAAGAATAATCAGGTCAGAGATTGTCAGTAACCAAGAGAAAAACATGATAGTAGAAGCTTGATTTCCAAAGGTGCAAGAATGAGTAGAAGGGTGTTATGAACTGAATTGTCCCACTCCCGTCACTAATTCATATGCTGAAGCCCTAATTACCAGTACCTCAGGATGTAACTGTATCTGGACATAAGGATGTTAAAGAGACAATTAAGGTTAAATGAGGTCTTTAGAGTAGGTCTTAATTCAATATGACTGGTGTCATAAGAAGCAGCAATTAGGTCACAGATGCCCACAGAGAGAAGATGATATGAAGAACCAGGGAGAAGACAGCCATTAATACGTCAAGGAGAGTGGCCTCAGAAGAAACAACTCTCCTGACACATTGATCTGGCACTTCTAGCCTCCAGAACCATAACAATAAATTTCTGTTGTTTAAGCTGCTCAGTCTGTGTTACTTTGTTATGGCAGCAAAGGAATATAGAAGAATTCAAGGAAGAATGGCCGGGAAGCAGCAATAGACAGCTGCCAACCCCTATTCTTGGCCCTGAGTTCATGGAATATCGTAAAAGAAATTACACCCACTTAAAACAACTACAGAGAAAATTAGTTCTCAATAGGGGAAATGACCCTCAATATGAGTACCTTTCTATTTCCAATAACTAGAACTCAATTCCAAGAAAGAAAGCAATCAAAAGAAATCAAACTCTCCTCGCATCTGAGGTCAGGATATAAGCTGGTGTGCATCAACACTTCTAATAGACACTGCTAAGTACAAACTAAGTAGTTTAATTAAGTGCACTCTTTAGATCAATCCAGATTTAGATAGCCAGTTTAGATAGCAGCTGGTCTGGCATAGAATGAGAGAAAACCAACAATCTCCATCTTTCACATTTCTTCTATTTTCATACTGACTAAATCATGGGATACATTTAAAACAAACAAAAAATGTGTTATACATTCTCAATAAGAATAATGGGAAAGGGAAATAAAAGTGAATGCAGACACACTAATTGACCTGTGGAAAGACAAATTTTCTTAGGGGAAAGGAATTCTTAGATGCCAAGCTAGACAGACATGAAAAGCAAACAATGAAATACCAATTACAAATATTTTTAAAGAAGATTATAAAAAAAGTTAAGATATCTTAATTGTTTTCTTAGACCATGTGCCCAGGATTGAAGATGATTTAATAGAATGTGGAAAGACTTCATAAAGTAAATTGAACTGATTTCCCAAGAGGAAGACAAGATGAAGAAAATATTTACGCTGTCCTGAAAGGAAAGAGTTAATAATTGATGCAGTTGGGGAACCTATTCTTCATGAATGGGTCAATTTCTTTAGATGTGAATATATTTGAAAAAGAAAGCTAGAAAGATCAGATAAGAATACTTCAGAAACCATTTAGTAGTTTCAAAGGAATCAAGTTATTGTACCTGGGAAGGCGGTTCTGCCCTGTGTTTAGGGAAGGTGAAAAGAAAATTCAGGAAAGATTAAATCAACAAAATAAAAAAAAATAAAAAAAAAAAGAAAAGAAAAAAAGCCAGATGAAATCTTATAAAGTCTTTTATAAAAATCTATCTCCTGTGTGAAAATGCCACAATCAGGAAGAGGGTAGTGGGAAAGTGTTTCATTCTGTTTTATGTTGTTTGTTTGTTTGTTTGTTTGTTTGTTTGTTTAAATTAACAGATGATTTAGAGAGACCTCCTAGTCCTTGGCTCTTGAAGAAACTGAGGCAAAATATAGAAGAGTATGCTCAGGGAATAAATATCCAAACCTGAAACAAACAAACAAAATAATAAAAAATAAATTCTACCAGCAATATTTGTTCTTCCTATCAAAAACAGAAAAGAAACATGTGCAATTGAAAAGTAGTTATTTTTTTTTAATTTGAGCTTTTGGGAGGATTGGGGTTAATTGGGAAAATTGAAGAGTTAAGAAAAGGAACCTTGGCTTTAGAAAGTAAAGGAGGTCGAAAGTGTTTTCCTCATTTCTCTGAAATGACTCATAAAAGATACTATGGCTTGGAAAATTAAAAACTCTGAAAGGAAGCACAATATGTGGAGCAGCCAAAAAAAGGTATTTTTTTTCATCCCCTGAGTTGCTGAACATGTAAGTTTAGAAATGTCAATAGCAGCACCTGAAATTCAGATATCTATTAACAATGGCTCTCTCATTCATTCAGTGAGGATCCCAGAAGAAAGCCTTCTCAGAAGGTAGCAGTGATAGTCACTATAGCACAGAACAAAACAAAACAAAAAAAAAAAAAAAAATAGGGCATCCCATCTGTGTTGAAAAAATACAGACAAAAGCCTAAGTTTGGTCATGTGTGGAATTAAGGCAACTGATGTCAGCGGACTTGACTGCTACAAATGGAGAGTGCCCTATTTACAGTGTAGGTAGAAGCTCTAACACCAGGAAGCGCTGGCAATAAAGCCAGCTTTGGAGTGGGAAAGTGATGCAGAACGGTTTTTATTTCCTATTCACCCATGGGAATTTTGGAACAGTGAAAAAACACAACAGTTCGGAGATGAGAATTTATTCCCTTTCGGAATGGGAGAAGGTTTAGCATATAAACGAGACCTCTGTTGCTGAAAGGGTTAATCGGTATGCACGAATTCAGGGTTTAACAGCTTTGAAATTTAATTTCTCTAATTATGAGAGGAATTTTAATTTTATATTATGATTTCTCTCTGAAAATGTAATAGTGAGGTTTAAGTCATGTTACATGGTATACATTGGATTTATTTCTGGGCTCTCAAGTTTTCTGGGGGAGCAAGACAGGTAGTAGGACTTCAAAAGTTGAAATATTTAATCCAATGGGGGTTAAATGTTCACCTAATATATAATACTTTTTGAATTGATATAATTAGTCTTATTAAGTTCTGTTTCAAAACTTCTGAAAAGTAGACTAGACCTGTTACCCATTTTTGTGTTCTCAATACATATATTTCTTATTTATATTTATATGTATCTATTTGCAACAGGAAAAAAAAAATACTGGAAGAGAATGGACATCTTTGAGGATGTGCTTCTCTAGACCTTGGACATTCACTGGTATTTCAACATGGATTATATGAAATTAAGTAGTCAATATTAAAGTATTTTTATAATCTCAGAAAGACAAGGAAAGGTATGTAGAACAAGTCAATTTATAAAAGGGCAAGAAAACTGAATGTTGGCTAGTCCTCGGTGAAGAAGAAAGAACTAAAAAGGAGATATATGGTGGTGTTAAGAGAAGTTTAACTATTGTTAAGCTTTTATTGTTATTATTATTATTATTATTATTATTATTATTAATTTGCCTATGTCCCAATTTTTCTTGGTAGCTAGGCTTACTATGTAAGTCTTGCAACATTCACAGTAACCCTTAACAAGCCAGAATGAAGAGAATGGACTCCTGGTATGAAAATAATAAGCTGGTATAGCTCTAACCTATATATCCCACACTAGTAGTAAAATTATGTAAATTGATGTCTTGCTTTTGTACCTGTTACTGGAATGGAGCATCCAATTCCTGGCATTTTTCTGATATCCAAAGTTAGCACATGTCACATCTGCAGGCAGTTTCAACAATAAAACAGCATCAAGTAATGTAATTACTGCATTAAAAAAAAAACTGAAAGAGGGGTGCCTGGGTGGCTCAATCGGTTGAGCGTCTGACTTCTGCTCAGGTCATAATCTCATGGTCTGTGAGTTCGAGCCCCTCGTCGTGCTCTGTGCTGACAGCTCAGAGCCTGGAGCCTGCTTCAGATTCTGTGTCTCCCTCTCTTTCTGCCCCTTCCTTGCTCATGCTCTGTCTCTCGCTGTCTCAAAATTAAATAAAAACATTAAAAAAAATTTTTTTAATAAAAAAAGCTGAAAGATACAATTTAAAATCTTACAAAAGCAAATAAAATGTAAAAAAAAAAAAAACTGTCCCACCCAATTACTAGCTTCTTCTTACAGTTATGTTCTCCTTCCCTGTTTGTATCTTACTATCAAAAAAGTTCTATATCTAGGGGTTCCTGGGGTGACTCAGTAGGTTAAGCATCCAACTTCGGCTCAGGTCATGATTCGTGTTTTTTGAGTTCCACCCCGCGCATCAGAGTCAGAGCCTGGAGACTGCTTCGTATTCTGTCTCCCTCTCTCTCTGCCCCTCCCCTGCTTGCTCTCTCTCTCAAAAATAAACATTAAAAATTTTTAATAAAAAAAGTTATATACCTTAAACTCAAAGCAAACTTAAACTATGTACTTGTAACTAAAAGCTAGCCTTTCACTTCCTGTGACTTCCATATTTTATGCATTTTCCTTTTTTAACAAGTGGCTTTCATTTGTGCTAAATGACTAAAATTAAGCTCTCATTATAAATCACTTGGCGTGTGTGTGTGTGTGTGTGTGTGTGTGTGTGTGTGTGTGTTTAATTTAATGCATAGAGTAGTACTGGGTATGTAAGATAAAATATTCTGTTCATCACAAGGCTTTTAAAAGCCACTGGCTCTAGAGTAAATGTTTAATACTTTTGTCTATATGGCAAATAACTTTGACTAGTGTTAATAAATGTTATAAATATCTTCTCATGAACTAGTCTTTAAATCTGCTTTACCATTCCAAATTGTCCAGATATGCAAAGGATTTCTTATTTGGAATATAATACTGGGTAACTATCAAGCTGCATATGATGTAGCCAAAAAATACAAATAGTTCCACTTACCAAGGCCTCTCTTGAGGATTTTAAAGACCACAATTTGCTGCCTTCTAATTCTGGATTTCTGGCATAAAAATAAGACAACTTTGGAATGGGGGAGGTTTATAATCTATCTGTAAGGCTATTGCCAGAAAATAAAGCATATTCAATTTCATTTAACATTCAAAGTGGCATTGCTTTATGAGAAATTTAGTCTTATGAAATTATATGGCAATGTTTTGTTGAGTTTGAATCCTGTAGGAAGAGATCATTCCACTATACATTCATTTGTCTAATTGAATATTTTCCACTGACAGTCAAACTAAGATTATATTATTTGGCCAACAGCCAGATGTAACTTTTGAAGTATTGTGTCACATTCAGAACCCTCCAAGACTGCACTAAACTTATGAAGCCGAGTCTTGCAAGACTGACATGGGCTCAGGAAATCCACTGCTGAAACTTAATGACCTGTAGTAACTTCTGTGTTCTCAAAATATGAGCTACGTGAGTCTGGACAAAGCTATTTGCTGTATCAGGAAAATATTGTTAGAAGTACATTCCAATAATTAAAAGAAAGTCTGAATTTTTTTCTTAGATGCATATTCCTAAACCACAAAAACATACTCATTGTACATACACATATCCATACCCATATGATGGGTGGAGTGTTACATGTGGTGACGTCAAAATATGTGTGTGTGTTTGATTCATCCTATATTTTAAAGTATGCGATACACACACACATATTATATATATATATATGTATGTATGTATATATATACATGTATATATATATATATATATATATATAAGCATGTACAAGCATAGATAATTCTGGATAGATACACTAGAACACTAGAAATCATTACATAAAAAGTACTCTGAGAAGTGTGACTGGGGAGTTGGGGATTTAAGAGAGAAAATTTCATTTTTCACCATATGCTTCTCTGAACTATTAATTTCATTTTGAGCAGCAATAACAATTTTATAATTGTAAAAGCTAGTTATAAATATTTACATCTGAGATTAAAGAAAAGATGTTATTAATCTTGACTTTAGATAAATATATAATTAATTTTCTATAAAAATCAAGAAAAATTAATTCCCCATAGAAATTTTTGTCATATTTACAGATTTAAACGTGCTCAACAAGAAATTCAGTCTGATTTTTTTATGTTGCATATACACCCTTAATACAAATGTAGTCTTTTTCAAAATTTTATTTGAATTTTATAGGCTATTTAACCCAGAGAGCACAGACTCACACAAACAGTTAGACATACTGATGACAATGTTCTCCTGCTGTAGCTAATTTAGCCATCTTTTCTAACAGTGACGTAGTTACTTTTGATCAACACTGGAACTTTCATCCCTTGCAGAAGACTCACAAATGAATTAATGAGGGATCTCCAAGATCAAATTATTTTAAATAGTCTAAGGACTATTACCATAAGAATCTGGCACAAGAGGGATAAATATGGTCTGCATTGGGCTACAACCGGTGAATTCCAGCAATCTCAAATCCTTTCATAAAATACCCTGAAGGGTAGGGTGCAGACAGAAGTCAGAGGGGTGTGCCATTATTTCATGGAATATGCTGTTTGCTTTAAGAGGCCAGTGAAGGACATAAAAATGATTTCCCTTCAGATAATCTGTGAAGAGATTGTCCAAAGTGCAGTGACAAGAATTGAAGAAGTGAGACCTCATGAAGGCAAGGAAACCAGACTCCAGCGTGATCCTTTGCCACAAGGTTATAGTCCACCAAAACTCAACCTGGAAACTAACTCTTGTGGTAGACCCCAGAATCTCTGTATCAGGCTGGTGGTTGACTCTGTGATTAGAACATTATTTCCAACTAACAAGACTACAAATTTATGAACTTTCTTTTTTTTGTTTTTTCAGAGAATCCCCATATAAACCTTATCTCCCTCCTCACGGTTTCCCCTATTGTTAACATGTACTGTGGTACATTTGTTACAATTGATGAATAAATACTGATACATTATCATTAGCTAAAGTCCACAGTTTACATTAGGATTCACTCTTTGCTGTAGTTTGATGGGTTTTGACAAATGCATGATGTCATTTATCTACCATTACAATATCATACAGAATAGTTTCACTGCCCTAAAAATCATCTGCGCTGCACCTATCCACTCTCCCCTTCTCCCTCCTTCCTCCAAACCTCTGGCAATCACTGATCTTTTTACTGTATCTGTAGTTTTACTTTCCCCAGAGTGTCAGGCAGTTGGAATCATACCGTATGTAACCTTTTTAGACTGGCTTCTTTCCCTCTGCAAATATGCATTTAAGCTTTCTGTGTCTTTTTATGGCTTAATAACTCTTTTCGTTTTATCACCGAATAATATTCAATTGTATGGCTTTGCCAGTTTGTTTATGCATTCAGTTTTAGAAGGACATCGTGGTTCCTTGCAGATATGTGCACTTTTAATAAGTACAATTATCTTTCTGCCAGCCCTTCTCTGAGTTTAACTGGTGTTTCAAGTGGGTGATCCACAGCTACATTATTCTTTCTTCCTGTCTTTTCTTGGGAAACTGAGTTATAAAAGATGTAGCTTTAGTTTCTCACATCCAATATTGCCTGTGTTTTCATTATCCTTTCTGTTTTTTGGCACCTTCTGAATGAAACGGTATCGCAGGATACACTTGGTGCTCCACAGACCACTTCCTGCATCTTAACACTTTATAGTCTATGCCTGAAATGGGGGTAGATCGGCTCCTAAGAGTATTTCATGGAAAGAAATAGAATTCCTAATATTACCTTTGGCTTTACAGATTTAGATGCATCATCCATCTATGCTCATGGAAACCATAAAGACAAGTCTTAAACTTGGAGATCTTAAATCAGGAGTGTAGAATTTGGACCCCAAAAATTCTGGGAGGGAGAAATAGAAAAAAAGAAACAGCATAAACTTCAAGTTTCTCATACAGATCTTAAATAAAAGAAGTTTGGAGCTAATAGCCCTGTGCAGAAAGTGGATCACATTATATTACTTATTTACCCTCTAAGGAATATATATGAAACAAGCACATATTTTAGCACCAGCCAAGTTCCTTAATAGATAAGATTATTTTTGAAGGTATAGACCATTGTTAATATTGCTCTAGATATTTTATTAATATTAATATTAGTACTAAAATAATATTTACTAATTTTCTATGCAAATTAATTTATTAAGATATTTTTAAATTATTTTCATAAGTAAAGTTATATATTAATAGTAATGTCTTCATATCTGAATATTAAGACATTATTATAACTTTAAGTTTTTGTGTATATCTAACCTCTAATTTGAAATTTCTCACAGGATGATGTCAGAGAATTCATTTAATAAATATTGATGACTTATTTATCCTTTTGGTCTTGCATTTAAAATCTGCCAAGCAAGTAACAATAGCTTATATTTGCAAACTGAAATTTTCCAATTGTCAGGAAATCACAAAAATATTTATCTGTTCATATGTTACTTTTGTATAGTATAACTCAATAATGGGCAATTAGAGACAAAAAAAAAAAAACCCACTACAACACTGGGGAAAAGGCTGTGGTAGGCAGAATACACCCCCCCCCCCCCCCCCACACACACACACTCCACCCAAATAAGTGATAAAATCTTAATTCCTTGAACCTATGAACATGATACCTTGTATGGCAGTAGTGACCTTGTAGATGTGATTAAGTTAAGGATCTTGGAAAGGGGAGAGTAGGGATGCCTGGGTGGCACAGTTGGCTAAGCATCTAACTTCAGCTCAGGTCATGATCTCAGTTTGTGAGTTTGAGCCTCGTGTAGGGCTCTGTGCTGACAGCGTGGAGCCTGGAGCCTGGAGCCTGCTTCGGATTCTGTGTCTCCTTCTCTCTTTCTGCTCCTACTCCACTCGCGCTGTCTCTCTCTCTGAAAAAATAAATAAACAATTTAAAAAAAGAAAAAAAAAGGGAGAGTATCCTGGTTTATACAGGTAGGCGCAATAAAATCACAAGAGTCCTTATCGTAGGGAGGCAAAGGGTCATAGTTTAGAAAGGAAGTGTGAAGATGGAATCATAGATGAGAATGATTTGGTCACAAGCCAAGGAATGTAGATAGCTTCTAGAAGCTTCAAAAAGCAAGGAATATATTCTCTAACGTCTCCAGGAGAGCTCAGCAATTAATTTTAGTCCCCAGCAATTAATTTTAGTCCCGTAAGACCCATTTTGAATTCTGGCCACCAGAACCGTAAGATAGTAAACGTGTTATTTTAAGCCACTGAATTTATTGTAATTTGTTATAGCAGCAACAGAAAACTAATAACAAAGAATAACAGCTTCTGCCAGTTATCTCCTTGTTTCCTCTCAGAATCATGGTCTACTCTATTTCTAGCTCTTTTTTCTCCAGCTTCTAAAGAAAGGTAGCCAACTAAAGGATGGGTGGGTGACTAGAGAGTGGGAGAAAGGAAGGATCCAAAGGACTCTACTCTCTGATTAAGGAGAGTTCCCTCCAGGTCATTCCTCCTCTATGATGCTAGCATCTTGCAGGATGGTTCATCCCTATTTATTTAAAATTAGAATTAATAATTCCTACGGCCCAGAAAGATGAGACCAGGCATTTTAAGGCACTTATAGATTTGTTTTAGTACTAGTTTATTAGCTGTCATATAATTGTATATATAATTATTTTAAAATCTGTAATTTTAAATAATTTTATAAATTATAAATTATATATATATATATATAAACGTAAATTATAAAAATTATAATCCCAAAATCAGATGCTTGTGCTACCTAATGTTGGATTTTTATAATTTGTTACTAGTTCTCAGCTCACATTTTAGCTTGAAATTTCCAACGGCCCTTCCCAATTGGAGCTGAGTTTTCACAATCTGGCCTATGCCATCTCCTTTCCATTGTCACACCACCTTTCAACAGACCACATCCTCCTCAAATTTGACTTGGCCACACTATCGGGCTACCAGTCCACTGAACGTTACCTCCAGCTTTCATTCCGGGTGTTCTATTAAGGCGATTGGTCTTAAAAGCTATGACACGTGCAATTTTTTAAAAAGATATAGAGATATTTCTCATATTGTACAAGCTGTTAATAAAAGTCTAGAGCAAAATACCCATCAATCTCATAAAATTATGATAAAGTGATGCAAATGTGCCACTAAATGTTTCTTGATATTTTAATAGATAACTATTAAATATGTATTCTAATAGACATTTTAATAGAAAACAATGAAGAGCAACACCAGTTAAATTAAGAGAGCAGTAAGTCTGTAGATGTCAATGAGTTGTCCATGTCCTACATTTTTAAGCGTGTTTGCCCTGATTTTTTAAAATACTAAAAAAAAAAATTCCTTTGAAATATCAATAATTTTTTAGTAAATTTTTATTCTAAATATTTTCAGAAATTTTTACAAAGGAAATATTTTACCAATAATACAAATGAAACATTTCTACCATATTTTTCTACCATATAAAAGCATTTTTAAAAGTTAATATTATTTTATTTTTCTACTCACAAATGACTAATAGCCTTCCCAGATATGAATTAAAATTCTATAATATCTTCATAATATGGAAGAATGCATTAACTCACAGTCCAAATATGTCATCAACACCCTCTCCACTTCCTCTCAAAGTGAACTCGGGTTTCACAGTAGTATACTCTCACAAATTATTTTTTTCCTCCATAAGCCTATATGAATATATTACTTGCAGGCAAAAATAAAAGTAACATTGATCTGTATTCAATTTGAGTCCAATTGGAAAAAAACCTCCAGACAAACAGTATTGCACAATTTGCATAGTGCTTTTGGAAAAGCAGCAGGATGTCCAAGTATGATTGAGATTGGTCCCCTAAATCACAAAATTACATCAACTCCAGGAGTTATGGTTACTTTCATCAGAAAGGTGAAAGTTGCCTGCTCAGTCAGATTACTTTCAGCAATATGCCAGAGCTTGTTGGCCATATGTTTCAAGTTGTAAGATGTCCTCTTAGAGTTATGGATGCAGTTTTGCACTCAGGAAAATGACAGATTTCCCTCCCTTGAAGACATTAACTTTATTCCACTTTGTTCTAACACTGTGTGCAGACAATGAGAATGATATAGTAGTCCCCTGTTTTCTCAATGAATATAATTCAAGATGAGCCTATTGCTACATTCTCACATGGCTCCTCTTTGACCTGATGAATTCCAACTTACTCTCAGCCTTGTTTTCTACCAGTGTTGTCTCACTTATGTCACTCTCTTTCATTTCTTATTCACTCAGTAATAATGAATTGTTCATTTGATAAGAAAAAGTATTATTTATTATTATTGCATGGTAGCCATATTAAATATACACTTAAAGTAAATATTAAATATATTTAAATATAAATATAAATTTAAATATAAATACAAACTTAAAGAGTCAACTAAAAAACACAACTTATAACTGTTCTCATACAGAACACTTTGCACTGATAAAGAAAGTTCAAAATTTGACAATTTTTTAATACCACAATGTACATTTATATATTAATCCACAGAGGTCTCTTTCTTTCCATCCTAAATGATGAAATTTTTTCTTTAATCCGAATGTACTTATCCTTTACTTACATTTTAGGTCTTTAATTAGTCATCCTTAAATGAATATGCACTTAAAGATTTCTTGACCCCAAGATCATGCCAGCTACCCAATCTTTCTATTCTACTTAAACATCTTTTTTTCTTGCACTATTCTATAAATTTTGCTTCTTTGATTCATGTCAATTAACAAATATATTTTAAAAATAAAAAATAAAATTTTATTTCTTTACTAGACTGAAACAAAGATCTATCTCCTTTCCTTTTTCTTTCCATCTTTTATTCAAATATAATTAAAAAATGAAAATTCCATACTAAAGTGTGCAATATAATATTTTAATATGCATATACTCTATTTCTTTTTCTTAAATCATTTCTTTTTATTTATTAGTCCTTATTTTATTCATTTAAAATCATAAACAGCTCAAGAGCACAATCATATAGTGATTTTCCCCAGCAAGTCCTGTGTTTCAGCAGATAGTTAATAAATGGAGTATGATCATGATGAAAAGCAACCTTTAGAAGAAATATTGAGTCATCCTGGAGTATCAATTCATTTTATTCAATAAGTACTGAACACCTACTAGGTGTCAGGCACTGTCAGAGTCATGGTAAATATGGCAGAGAAGATGCCCCGCCATCACAGAGCTTACATTCTTACATTCTTGTTGTAGAAGACAGACAATGAACATAAAATGGATCATATAAAATCATGATGGAAAAAACAGTTCAGAGAGTAATACATGTTAGAAGAACATAAAACAAGATGTTGTGATAGAAAGTGAATGGGATTGGGATGCTACATTAATCTGAGGATGAAAAGATGCTTCTCTGAGAAGATGACAACTAAGCTGAAGCGTGAATGATACAAAGATGTCAACTATGCAAAGACCTTGCAGATGAGCATCGAGATAATAAGAAAGCTAATAGAGAGAACCTAAGGCAATGTTTTTATTTTTTTTTAATTTTAGATAGGGAGGAGAGCATGAGTAGGGGAGAGATGCAGAGGGAGAGAGAAAACCTTAAGCAGGCTCTACGCTCAGCATGGAACCCCACAGGGAACCCGATCCCAGGACTCTGTGATCATGATCATAGCCAAAATCAAGAGTTGCTTGCTCAACAAACTGAGACACCTAGGTCCCCCAGCACTGTTTTCAAAACAGCAACCAGGCACAAAGCCAATATACAAAAATATGTTGCATTTCTATATACTGATATTGAAGCAGCAGAAAGAGAAATTAAGAAAACACTTCCTTTTACAATTTCATCCAAAAAATAAAATACCTAGAAATAATTTAACCAAGGATGTGAAAGACCTGTACTCTGACAACTATAAAATACTGATGAAAGGAACTGAAGATGACACAAATAGAAAGATATCCTATGCTCATGGATAGGAAGAATTAATATTTTTAAAATTTCCACACCATCCAATGCAATCTATAGGTTTAATGCAATCCCTATAAAAATTTCAATGGCAATTTTCACAGAAATAGAATAAATAATCCTAAAATTTGTACAGAACCACAAAAGACCTCAAATAACCAAAGCAATCTTGAAAAAGAGGAACAAAGCTAGAAGCATCACAATTCCTGATTTCAAACTACATTACAAAGTTATAGCATCAAAACAGACTCATACAATGCAAACTGGTGCGGCCACTCTGGAAAACAGTGTGGAGGTTCCTCAAAAAATTAAAAATAGACCTACCCTATGACCCAGCAGTAGCACTGCTAGGAATTTACCCAAGGGATACAGGAGTACTGATGCATAGGGGCACTTGTACCCCAATGTTTATAGCAGCACTCTCAACAATAGCCAAATTGTGGAAAGAGCCTAAATGTCCATCAACTGATGAATGGATAAAGAAATTGTAGTTTATATACACAATGGAGTACTACGTGGCAATGAGAAAGAATGAAATATGGCCCTTTGTAGCAATGTGGATGGAACTGGAAAGTGTGATGCTAAGTGAAATAAGCCATACAGAGAAAGGCAGATACCATATGTTTTCACCATATGTTATGTGGATCCTGAGAAACTTAACAGAAACCCATGGGGGAGGGGAAGGAAAAAAAAAGAAAAAAAAAAAAGAGGTTAGAGTGGGAGAGAGAGCCAAAGCATAAAAGACTCTTAAAAAACTGAAAACAAACTGAGGGTTGATGGGGGTGGGAGGGAGGGGAGGCGAGGTGATGGGCATTGAAGAGGGCATCTTTTGGGATGAGCACTGGGTGTTGTATGGAAACTAATTTGACAACAAATCTCATATAATAAAAAAAAAATTAATTAAAAAAAAAGAAAGAGAAAAAAAATCAGCCCACATCTTTGATGAATACGTTACGCAGCTGCATAAACTCTGATCAACCCACTTCTGATCTCATTATTACAGCAGGAAATAAACCCCTTACTTTGAGCCATTGTTTAAAAAAAAAAAAACAGATTCATACAGTCATAAAAACAGACATAAATCAATGGAACAGAATAGACATCCCACAAGTAAATCCATGCATACATGGCAATTAATTTATAACCAAAAAAAAAAAAAAAAGAATATACATGGAGAAAGGACAGTATCTTCAAGAAGTGGTGTTGGGAAAAGTAGACAGCTACGTACAAAAAATGAAACTGGACCACTATCTTATATCATGCACAAAAATTAACTCAAAATGGAATAATGACTTGAAAGTGAGACTTTCAACCATAAAACTCTTAGAAGAAAACATAGTAAGCTCCTTAATATCAATCTTGGCAATGATTTTTTTGGATTTCATGTAAAAAGCAAGGCAACAGAAGTAAAAAAAATAAACAAGTGGAACTACATCAAACTAAAAAGCTTCTGCACAGCAAAACAAAACATCAGTAGAATGAAAGGATAACCTACCAAATGGGGGGAAATATTTGCAAATTATATATCTGATAGGGGGTTAATATCCAAAAAATATAAAAACTCATTTGGGGCACCTGGGTGGCTCAGTTGGTTAAGCGTCTAACTTCAGCTCAGGTCATGAGCTCATGGTTCATGAGTTTGAGCCCTGCATCAGGGTCTGTGCTGACAGCTCAGATCCTGGAGCCTGCTTCTGATTCTGTGTCTCCCTGTCTCTCTGCCTCTCCCCTTCTCGTTCTCAGTATCAATCTCTCTCTCTCTCTCTCTCTCTCTCTCTCTCTCTCTCAAAAATGAATAAAAACTTTAAAAAAACTGAATTAAAAATGGACAGAGGATCTGAATAGATATTTTTCCAAAGAAGATATACAGATGACCAACAGGTACATGAAAAGGTGTTCAATCAGCATCGCTAATTATCAGGAAAAGCCAATTAAAATCACAATGAGTTAACACCTCATACCTGTTAGAATGGCTATTACCAGGGGCACTTGCGTGGCTCAGTCAGTTAAGCATTCACCTTCAGCTCAAGTCATGATCTCGCACAACATGGGCTTGAGCCCCACGTCAGACTCTGTGCTGACAGCTCAGACCCTGGAGCCTGCTTTGGATTCTGTGTCTCCATCTCTCTCTCTGCGCTCCCCTGCTCACACTCTGTCTCTCTCTCAAAAATAAATAAACATTAAAATGTTTTTAAAAGAATGACTCTTACCAAAAATACAAAAGATAAAAAGCATTCGTAAAGAAATGGAGAAAAGAAAACCCTTGTGCACTCTTGGTAGGAATGAAAATTGGTGCAGCCACTATGGAAAACACTATGGAGGTTGCTCAAAAAATTAAAAATGGAACTACCATATGATCCAGCAATTCCACTTGTGGATATTTATCTGAGGAAAATGAAAACACTAATTCAAAAAGATATATGCATTATTTACAATAGCATCACTATTTATAATTGCTAAGATATATTAACAACATAAGTGTCCATTGATGGATGAATGATCAACAAAATGTGGAAATCTATTTAGAATACTATTCAGCCAGAAAAAGAAAATGAAATCTTGTCATTTATGACAACATGGATGAAACTTGAGGGTATTATTCTAAATGAGACAACTCCAACAGGGGACAAATACCATATTATCTCACTTATATGTGGACTCTAAAAAAGGTTTTTTTGATTTAAAAAAAAGAGCTCATTTATACAAAAACAAAACAAAACAAAACAAAAACAGATTGGTGGCTGCCAGAAGTCAGTGGAGGGAAGGGTGTAAGAAAAATGGGTGAAGGGGGCAAAAAGTAAAATCTTCCAGTTATAAAACAAAGAAATCATGGGGAAGTAATGTACAGCATGATGACTATAGTTAATGACACTGTGTTGCATATTTGAAAGTTGCTAAGATGGTAGATCTTAAAAGTTCTCATAACAGGGCACCTGCATGACTCGGTTGAGTGTCCGATGTTGGCTCAGGTTATGATCTCATGCTTCACGAGCTCGAGCCCCGTGTCAGGTTCTGGTCTGACAGCTCAGAGCCTGGAGCCTGCTTTGGATTCTGTGTCTCCGTCTCTCTGCTCCTTCCCCACTCATGCTCTGTCTCTCTCTGTTTCAAAAGTAAAATAAACATTAAAAAAATAAAGTTCTCATCACAAAAAAGAAATTAGTGACTATGTATTGCCACAGATGTTTACTAGACTTACTGTGGTGATTATTTCACAATATATACAAATATCAAATCATGTTTTACACTGAAACTGATATAAAGTTATATGTCAATTATAGCTCAATAAAAAAATGAACGCATAAATGAAAGAAAACAGCAGCCAAACAGCTCTCCCTGAAGCCTAGGAGGCAGGGGAAGAGTGACAAAACAGTAATGATTTCACTTACATGTGGAATTTAAGAAACACGACAGAAGAACATAGAGGAAGGGAAAGAAAATTAAGATAAAAACAGAGATGGGGCGCCTGGGAGGCTCAGTTGGTTGAGCGTCCGACTTCAGTTCAGGTCATGATCTCACAGCTCCTGAGTTCAAGCCCCGCGTCAGGCTCTGTGCTGACAGCTCAGAGCCTGGAGCCTGCGTCGGATTCTGTGCCTCCCTCTCTCTGCCCCAACCCACTTGCATTCTGTGTCTGTCTCTCTCAAAAATAAATAAACATTAAAAATTTTGAAAAAAAAAAAGAGAGGGAGGCAAACCATAAGAGAGTCTTAAATACAGAGAACAAACAGAGCATTGCTGGAGGGCAGGTGGGGGGGGTGGTAAATGAGTGATGGCCCTTAAGGAGGGCACTTGTGATGAGCACTGGGTGTTGTATGGAAGTGATGAATCGCTGACTTCTGCTCCTGAAACCAATATTGCACTGTATGTTAATTAACTGGAATTTAAATTAAAATAATAAGATAATAGTAAGAGTGGAAGAGTAACTAGGTAGGGTTCCTAAAAAGGCTTACAGTGCATAGTAAACAGTTAGGTTTATTCCACATGTAATAAGAAGCCTTCAATAAAGTGAGGTGACATGATTTGACTTCCTTTAAAAAAATCAATGTTTATTTATTTATTTTGAGAGAGAGAGGCACAAGCAGGGGAGAGGGGCAGAGGGAGAAAGAGAATTCCAAGCAGGCTCCATGCTCAGTGTGGAGCCCAATGTGGGGCTTGATCTCATGAGTGGTGAGATCATGACCTGAGCAGAAATCAAGAGTCAGTCACTTAAGGGACAGAGCTACCCGGGGGTCCCTCGACTGAATTTTTAAAAGGATCACCAGAAAATGAAAGATATGCAGGCAAGATTGAAACAAGCAAGTCAATTAAGAAGTTATTATAACGACCAAAAAGTTTAGTTATAAGAGAGATTGCAAAAAATGGAGAGGTACAAATTATATTTCATTGCAATGCTCTTGCAAACTCTAAGTCGTCAGCACTGGGCTATATTACTCTCTACCTTTGAAGACTTTCATTGGTTAATATGTCAGTAATTCCTCTACATCCTAAATGAACCCTTTTTGGTTGTCTTATTTATCCATTTTCTTCCAGTGAAACAGTGGAATACTTGCGTCATAAAATTATGTTTTAAAACTGCATCATCCTGATATAAGCATTTTGTCCTTTCTATAGATATATGGAGTCAGTTAAATAACAGCAAACCATAGGTTAAGAGCAATTAAAAGGGGAATGCCCTGCTCAGTCTCCACTTTCAAGTTTGGAACTGCTATCATATCTACCCACATTTTAGAGCTGTGTTTGAGACCTGATTTTATCTATTTTTAGGTGTGCTTCCATGTATTTCATACGCAATTAGAACCCTGACTCTTCCTATTAAGCTAATGTAGTTATTATTAAATAGTCTTTTATAAAAAAAGAGTATTTTCTTTTAAATTTGTGTTTTTGGTAAGAAATGGGTCTGAAAGCAAGATGGCGAAAATAGTTTTTTTCGTCTAACAGTCACACTGAAGATAATTGTATTGATTTAATGTGGTGACATCAAACTGAGAACAAACTGAGGGCTGATGGGGGGTGGGAGGGAAGGGAGGGTGGGTGATGGGTATTGAAGAGGGCATCTTTTGGGATGAGCACTGGGTGTTGTATGGAAACCATTTTGACAATAAATTTCATATATTAAAAAAAAATGTGGTGACATCATTATGCCTCCAAAACACAGGATTATTGGAGAGAATTCCGGAAGATGGCGGCGTAGGAGGACGCTGGGCTCACCGCGCGCCCTGCTGATCACTTAGATTCCACCTACACCTGCCTAAATAACCCAGAAAACCGCCAGAGGATTAGCAGAATGGAGTCACTGGAGCCAAGCGCAGACAAGAGGCCCACGGAAGAAGGTAGGAAGGGCGGCGAGGCGGTGCGCGCTCCACGGACTGGTGGGAGGGAGCCGGGGCGGAGGGGTGGCTCGCCGGCCAAGCAGAGTCCCCGAGTCTGGCTTGCAAAAGCAGAGGGGCCTGACGGACTGTGTTCCGACAGCAAGCGCGACCTAGCGTCTGGGAGGTCATAAGTTAACAGCTCTGCTCGGAAAGCGGGAAGGCTGGAGGACAAAGGGAGGGAGAGCTGCTGAGCCCCCTGACGACAGAGCTCAGTTTGGTGGGGAACAAAGGCACTCGCGAGCGCCATCTCCCCTGCCCATCCCCCAGCCAAAATCCCAAAGGGAACCAGTTCCTGCCAGGGAATTTGCTCCCTCCCCGCAAAAACCCAACTCTGCGCTTCTGCGGAGCCAAACCTCCGGCAGCGGATCTGACTCCCTCCGGCTGCCACAGGGCCCCTCCTGAAGTGGATCACCTAAGGAGAGCTAAGCCTGCCCCTCCTGCCCCTGTGCACCTTGCCTACCCACCCCAGCTAATACGCCAGATCCCCAGCATCACAACCCTGGCAGTGTGCAAGTAGCCCAGACGGGCCACGCCACCCCACAGTGAATCCCGCCCCTAAGAGAGGGGAAGAAAAGGCACACACCAGTCAGACTGTGGCCCCAGAGGTGGGCTGGGAACAGACATCAGGTCTGACTGCGGCTCCGCCCACCAACTCCAGTTATACACCACAGCAGAGGGGAAGTGGCCTGCAGGTCCACACCACTCCAGGGACTATCCAAAATGACCAAACGGAAGAATTCCCCTCAGAAGAATCTCCAGGAAATAACAACAGCTAATGAGCTGATCAAAAAGGATTTAAATAATATAACAGAAAGTGAATTTAGAATAATAGTCATAAAATTAATCACTGGGCTTGAAAACAGTATAGAGGACAGCAGAGAATCTCTTGCTACAGAGATCAAGGGACTAAGGAACAGTCACGAGGAGCTGAAAAACGCTTTAAACGAAATGCATAACAAAATGGAACCACCACAGCTCAGATCGAAGAGGCAGAGGAGAGAATAGGTGAACTAGAAGATAAAGTTATGGAAAAAGAGGAAGCTGAGAAAAAGAGAGATAAAAAAATCCAGGAGTATGAGGGGAAAATTATAGAACTAAGTGATACACTAAAAAGAAATAATATACGCATCATTGGTATCCCAGAGGAGGAAGAGAGAGGGAAAGGTGCTGAAGGGGTACTTGAAGAAATAATAGCTGAGAACTTCCCTGAAGTGGGGAAGGAAAAGGCATTGAAATCCAAGAGGCACAGAGAACTCCCTTCAGACATAACTTGAATCGATCTTCTGCACGACATATCATAGTGAAACTGGCAAAATACAAGGATAAAGAGAAAATTCTGAAAGCAGCAAGGGGTAAACGTGCCCTCACATATAAAGGGAGACCTATAAGACTCGTGACTGATCTCTCTTTTGAAACTTGGCAGGCCAGAAAGAATTGGCACGAGATTTTCAGTGTGCTAGACAGAAAAAATATGCCGCCAAAAATCCTTTATCCAGCAAGTCTGTCATTTAGAATAGAAGGAGAGATAAAGGTCTTCCCAAACAAACAAAAACTGAAGGAATTTGTCACCACTAAACCAGCCCTACAAGAGATCCTAAGGGGGACCCTGTGAGACAAAGTACCAGAGACATCACTACAAGCATAAAACATACAGACATCACAATGACTCTAAACCCATATCTTTCTATAATCACACTGAATGTAAATGGATTAAATGCGCCAACCAAAAGACATAGGGTATCAGAATGGATAAAAAAACAAGACCCATCTATTTGCTGTCTACAAGAGACTCATTTTAGACCTGAGGACACCTTTAGATTGAGAGTGAGGGGATGGAGAACTATTTATCATGCTACTGGAAGCCAAAAGAAAGCTGGAGTAGCCATACTTCTATCAGACAAACTAGACTTTCAATTAAAGGCTGTAACAAGAGATGAAGAAGGACATTATATAATAGTGACAGGGTCTATCCATCAGGAAGAGCTAACAATTATAAATGTCTATGCGCCGAATACCGGAGCCCCCAAATATATAAAACAATTACTCATAAACATAAGCAACCTTATTGATAAGAATGTGGTAATTGCAGGGGACTTTAACACCCCACTTACAGAAATGGATAGATCATCTAGACACACGGTCAATAAAGAAACAAGGGCCCTGAATGAGACATTGGATCAGATGGACTTGACAGATATATTTAGAACTCTGCATCCCAAAGCAACAGAATATACTTTCTTCTCGAGCGCACATGGAACATTCTCCAAGATAGATCATATACTGGGTCACAAAACAGCCCTTCATAAGTTTACAAGAATTGAAATCATACCATGCATACTTTCAGACCACAATGCTATGAAGCTTGAAATCAACCACAGAAAAAAGTCTGGAAAACCTCCCAAAGCATGGAGGTTAAAGAACACCCTACTAACGAATGAGTGGGTCAACCAGGCAATTAGAGAAGAAATTAAAAAATATATGGAAACAAACGAAAATGAAAATACAACAATCCAAACGCTTTGGGATGCAGCGAAGGCAGTCCTGAGAGGAAAATACATTGCAATCCAGGCCTATCTCAAGAAACAAGAAAAATCCCAAATACAAAATCTCACAGCACACCTAAAGGAAATAGAAGCAGAACAGCAAAGGCAGCCTAAACCCAGCAGAAGAAGAAAAATAATAAAGATCAGAGCAGAAATAAACAATATAGAATCTTAAAAAACTGTAGAGGAGATCAACGAAACCAAGAGTTGGTTTTTTGAAAAAATAAACAAAATTGACAAACCTCTAGCCAGGCTTCTCAAAAAGAAAAGGGAGATGACCCAAATAGATAAAATCATGAATGAAAATGGAATTATTACAACCAATCCCTCAGAGATACAAACAATTATCAGGGAATACTATGAAAACTTATATGCCAACAAATTGGACAACCTGGAAGAAATGGACAAATTCCTGAACACCCACACTCTTCCAAAACTCAATCAGGAGGAAATAGAAAGCTTGAACAGGCCCATCACCAGCGAAGAAATTGAATCGGTTATCAAAAATCTCCCAACAAATAAGAGTCCAGGACCAGATGGCTTCCCAGGGGAGTTCTACCAGACGTTTAAAGCAGAGATAATACCTATCCTTCTCAAGCTATTCCAAGAAATAGAAAGGGAAAGAAAACTTCCAGACTCATTCTATGAAGCCTGTATTACTTTGATTCCTAAACCAGACAGAGACCCAGTAAAAAAAGAGAACTACAGGCCAATATCCCTGATGAATATGGATGCAAAAATTCCCAATAAGATACTAGCAAATCGAATTCAAGGGCATATAAAAAGAATTATTCACCATGATCAAGTGGGATTCATTCCTGGGATGCAGGGCTGGTTCAACATTCGCAAATCAATCAACGTGATACATCACATTAACAAAAAAAAAAGAGAGGAACCATATGATCCTGTCAATCGATGCAGAAAAGGCCTTTGACAAAATCCAGCACCCTTTCTTAATAAAAACCCTTGAGAAAGTCGGGATAGAAGGAACATACTTAAAGATCATAAAAGCCATTTATGAAAAGCCCACAGCTAGCAACATCCTCAATGGGGAAAACCTGAGAGCTTTTTCCCTGAGATCAGGAACACGACAGGGATGCCCACTCTCACCGCTGTTGTTTAACATAGTGCTGGAAGTTCTAGCATCAGCAATCAGACAACAAAAGGAAATCAAAGGCATCAAAATTGGCAAAGATGAAGTCAAGCTTTCACTTTTTGCAGATGACATGATATTATACATGGAAAATCCGATAGACTCCACCAAAAGTCTGCTAGAACTGATACATGAATTCAGCAAAGTTGCAGGATACAAAATCAATGTACAGAAATCAGTTGCATTCTTATACACTAACAATGAAGCAACAGAAAGACAAATAAAGAAACTGATTCCCTTCACAATTGCACCAAGAAACATAAAATACCTAGGAATAAATCTAACCAAAGATGTAAAGGATCTGTATGCTGAAAACTATAGAAAGCTTATGAAGGTAATTGAAGAAGATTTAAAGAAATGGAAAGACATTCCCTGCTCATGGATTGGAAGAATAAATATTGTCAAAATGTCAATACTACCCAAAGCTATCTACACATTCAATGCAATCCCAATCAAAATGGCACCAGCATTCTTCTCGAAACTAGAACAAGCAACCCTAAAATTCATATGGAACCACAAAAGGCCCCGAATAGCCAAAGTAATTTTGAAGAAGAAGACCAAAGCAGGAGGCATCACAATCCCAGACTTTAGCCTCTACTACAAAGCTGTCATCATCAAGACAGCATGGTATTGGCACAAAAACAGACACATAGACCAATGGAATAGAATAGAAACCCCAGAACTAGACCCACAAACGTATGGCCAACTCATCTTTGACAAAGCAGGAAAGAACATCCAATGGAAAAAAGACAGTCTCTTTAACAAATGGTGCTGGGAGAACTGGACAGCAACATGCAGAAGGTTGAAACTAGACCACTTTCTCACACCATTCACAAAAATAAACTCAAAATGGATCAAGGACCTGAATGTGAGACAGGAAACCATCAAAACCTTAGAGGAGAAAGCAGCCGTAGCAATCTCTTACTCGACACATCCCCAAAGGCAAGGGAATTAAAAGCAAAAGTGAATTACTGGGACCTTATGAAGATAAAAAGCTTCTGCACAGCAAAAGAAACAACCAACAAAACTAAAAGGCAACCAACGGAATGGGAAAAGATATTTGCCAATGACATATCGGACAAAGGGCTAGTATCCATAATCTATAAAGAGCTCACCAAACTCCACACCCAAAAAACAAATAACCCAGTGAAGAAATGGGCAGAAAACATGAATAGACACTTCTCTAAAGAAGACATCCGGATGGCCAACAGGCACATGAAAAGATGTTCAGCGTCGCTCCTTATCAGGGAAATACAAATCAAACCACACTCAGGTATCACCTCATGCCAGTCAGAGTGGCCAAAATGAACAAATCAGGAGACTATAGGTGCTAGAGAGGATGTGGAGAAACGGGAACCTTCTTGCACTGTTGGTGGGAATGCAAATTGGTGCAGCCGCACTGGAAAGCAGTGTGGAGGTTCCTCAGAAAATTAAAAATAGACCCACCCTATGACCCAGCAATAGCACTGCTAGGAATTTATCCAAGGGACACAGGAGTACTGATGCATAGGGGCACTTGTACCCCAATGTTCATAGCAGCACTCTCAACAATAGCCAAATGATGGAAAGAGCCTAAATGTCCATCAACTGATGAATGGATAAAGAAATTGTGGTTTATATACACTATGGAATACTACGTGGCAATGAGAAAAAATGAAACATGGCCTTTTGTAGCAACGTGGATGGAACTGGAAAGTGTGATGCTAAGTGAAATAAGCCATACAGAAAAAGACAGATACCATATGGTTTCACTCTTATGTGGATCCTGAGAAACTTAACAGGAACCCATGGGGGAAGGGAAGGAAAAAAAAAATAAAGAGGTTAGAGTGGGAGAGAGCCAAAGCATAAGAGACTGTTGAGAACTGAGAGCAAACTGAGGGTTGATGGGGGGTGGGAGGGAGGAGAGGGTGGGTGATGGGTATTGAGGAGGGCACCTTTTGGGATGAGCACTGGGTGTTGTATGGAAACCAATTTGACAATAAATTTCATATATTAAAAAAAGAAAAAAAAGAAAAAAAAACGAAAAAAACCCCACAGGATTATTAATGTATAGCTTTGTGGAGGAGGAAATTAATTGTTCATATGTAAACACCACCCATAATCTTGAAAATTTTTCAATTTTTTCTCAACCATTTAATTTTCTTGTGAGGTTAGTTTTTTCTTTGAACTTATTGTTTTAGGGCAGACTGATAAATCAAATATTTGATCTTGAAACCAGCATGAAGTTTCCAACTTTCATTCAAATCATCCAATCTCATAGGACAAGACTGGGGAAAGGAGACAAGCCTGGATAATGCCTAAAGCCAAGACCCTCCCTGACATTCACAGTGATAACTAAACCAAAGGAAATATCACAGTCCTAGGGATGTGACATTGAGTAGGGTGGTGCATTTGGGAACTAGGGACAAACGAAGAGGAAGGGCCTTTGTAGTGAAGGACAACACAACTGGATTTAGTTACAAAGCCCTAATGAAGGCCAGGAGTCCAGATGGAGGTCAGTTCTAAGGAGCAGTAACAAATTATATGACAAGATTTCCATGACTTCCTCCCTACCGCTGCAATAAAGAATTTGTTGCAGCTAAAATTCAAACAAGACTAAAGTATATTTGACCTTCTCTGAGACCCATCATCACCCTATTTTCCCTGTCAGATACTCAGAACTCAAATTCTTTCATCTATCCTTCCTGAGTGTTGACAGATGGGGAGAAGAGACATCCCCCATTCTTAAGTTCCAGTCACATGCAGATCTGGAGGAAAAAAGGACAGTAGCAACTACACAGAACTGCTTTCCAATGTGACAAACACACCACGTTAAGAGCCATCATCTGCCTTTGTTTCTGCCCTGAATTTTAATAAACAAAACTAGAGTTTTGCTCATCTACCATGGTTGGTGTTGTATGCTCATTCTTCTGAAAGAAATGTTAAGAAAGAAAAGTCACAGAATAGGCTAATTTTCTGAATATGCCTTATTTAGAAGGGATTCTGGAATATGTCTGTGACTTGATTTCTGCTTCTAATTCACTCCTGAGTTGAGGGAAGGGGAAACAAATGCTTCAACTTTTCTTTTTCTCTGGTTGATGTCAGTGGGAAAGGAGACTTTATAAATGTCTACGGCAAATTAGTTGCTGACACAATGGTGATGAAAGTTGGTCTTGTTTTATGGCAATACAAAATGAGTTTTTAAAATTACAAAGCCAATATTTACTAATGGTAAGATATAGTACAAAGATGTATATAATGTTAAATAAACATTCTCTATCTTCCCTATTTCCTTCACATGACCTCCAGTCACATAATGGTAGCCTTTAATAACACCTCCTAGTGTGTTCTTCCAGAATTTTGCTATGCATGGTCAACATATATAGGGATATTTTTCTATTTAAAGAATGATATTCAAAACACTTTGTTCTTCCAGAATTTTGCTATGCATGGTCAACATATATAGGGATATTTTTCTATTTAAAGAATGATATTCAAAACACTTTATTCAAATACTTTGAACTTGTATGTTCACTGATAACATTTAAAAACATAAATGCTTCTATTAATTGCCAAATTAGAGGTTGCATTTATTTATAGCTGTATCAAAAGACAATTGTAAAAACTCACAAATTCATTGAAATATAGGTGCTTTCAATATTTAAAACTATTTATAAAATTTCTTAAATTAGTAAATAATTGAAAGGAAAAATAAAAGAAATTTGAACTTTTGGCTCAGAAAATAACAAGGAAGAAAAAACAAAAATCCAACCCTTCACTCAAAATATGTCTATATATTGGCAAATTTGGAAATAAGTAACAATATGGAACTTTTAAGAGGAATATTATTTTTACTGGGATTGAAAAATAGTTAAATAGAGATATTGGCTAAATGAAGTGAGGAAAAGCTAATGACTCCTTTGGTTAGATTCTCTTAGTCCATAAGTTACTCTCCAGAAATTTAAGTGTTTTGACAGGAGCATAAACTCAGCATCCTGCAGCTGGAACATAGTCCCAGGAGCAAAATTTACACACAGAATTTCTGGCTCACCATCAAGAAAACTTTTATCCAAATAAATCAAAAAAATTACAGTGCTGGAAGGGACAATAGAATTCCCAAAAGAGATATAGCCCATTCCCCTACATCGAGACATTCCATACCTTCCGAAAGCATTTACCTTCCTTGCTTTTAAAAATCACCAGCATCAGTAATTCTCCCATATCTTTGTGTGATGCAGTCCATAACCTCAAACCCTTATGGTTAGAATCGTATGGTTTTCTGGAAGTCTAATTGCAAATTATTTCAGCCATAATTCAGTCAATTCATCCTCCGCTGTTAATGAAAGAGAACGGAACACAACCTCGCAGTTCATTTAGTCTAAGAAGATTATTAGCATGTGTTAGTCTGCAATATTCTCTAGAGAAATATTTTTTCCAGTTTACCATCGTGCACCTAAAAGTTTTAGCAATGGTTTTGTAAAAGCATGTATCTGCATTATTTGCATGTGCTCCGCACAGCTGGGTGAGAACACATTTTTGATCACTGTTCTAGTATCCCTTACATGGCAAGAAGCAGGACAGAGTGTATCAAATGAGAGATCTCATCCTTTCCTGAGCTCTGTTTACTCTGCGGTAGGGAAGAGGTAAAAGTCATTTTGAAATGTTTGTTTGTTGCTGCCCCCGAAGAAATAGGTTTGAAATAAAATAAAACAGCTGAAGAGCCTTCATTCTGAATGGAATGTGGATCTGTTGGTTCCAAAACAAAAATCTTACAGAAGGTCCTTAAAGAGCAGCCAAACAAACCCCAGGAGGAAGAAGGCACAGTGGGATAAATGTGTGTTCTGCTACAGGAAATACATTGAAAAACGGACTTGTAAGTGGGATAAAGCCAAGAAGAAAACATAAAGTATTCATGGGTTGATTTCAGGGAATTCAAAGAAATAAACTTTTATGTGAAGTTGTAAATGAGCCATATGAAGGACCAGGGAAATGGAGAAAATGATCAAAGGAAAAAAAAAAAAGGTACCTAGGATATTAACCTTGCAGAAACAGCCTGTTTGATTTAAAGAACACACGAAAACGATCCAGAAAGCAAAGGCAGAAAATGAAACGGGGACTACAAAGGGCATTGAGATAGAGAATAAAAGGTTTTACAGATAAATAAAGCAGCAATAAGCTTATGAGAGCCATGGTTGCCTCTTGAGAAACCAAAAGGCAACTGGGTAATGGAACAGGGAGATAGCATGGGATGAGTTATCCCTCCTTTCTCCATCAGAAAGCAGAAGAAAACAGCTGAAAGTAGATTCATTTCTACCAAAGGCAATGAGATACTAAAATGAAATAATAAAAAAAAAAAAAAAAAAAAAAAGAAAGAAATTGAGTGTAGCTCAAAAACATGTTAGGAAAACCAATTCTTAAGCCAGCTGAAGCTAGAAACCTAAAGAGACTACTAGTGATAGAAGAAGAAATAAATACTTGCATAAGCTGACTAGTCCTGGAAAGCCAAATGTACAGTGGGTACAGTACAACTTCACATGGGCTAACAATTTTCTTCCATTAAACAGTAATATTTTTAGATACAGTATGAGATGTGTTAGCTGAATGAAATATAATTTCGTTTCTATTTGAAAGAAATGGAAATAAAGAAAAGGTTGATGAAAACATCATTTTTGAAGTATCCACATGACATAGTTTTACTTCAAATTTGGTACACCTCTAACATCTTGCACCATAGCAATGGTATAATCTCATGACAATCTGGAAAAAAAAAACTTAAATTATCAATATAGTTCTTGTAGAGATATCGTGGAGACATGCTTACCAAATATCTTTGCTAACTGCTTGCTAACATCATTTCTATTATGCTAAATTGTTTAGAAAATTTCTATAAATATCTGAACACTTTCTGTTCCTCAGCATTCCACTTTAAATTCGCTGCAAAAGTAAAGACAGTCAACATTTTATGTCAGTATGGTGAGTTATATAGAAGCATATTCACACATTCATTCCTGTCAAATGCATACAGATGACCAGAAAGAGTTATGCAGTTAAATCTGAAGAGCAATTGCAAAAACAAGAATAGGCAGCTTATATGCACAATCTCTAGTGCACATCTCCACATCCTCAAATTCTCCGTATCTGATGGCATTCATATTGTCCTTCTCATTTTAGAATTAATTTTCTACTTTAAATCCAGTGCTGTGTACACCACTTGCTAGATCCAGGTCACTGAACCTAGATATGTAAGATTATCTCCATTACTTTGTATCCACCAGAAGGAAGAAAGGGAAAGAAGTTTACAGGTTCTCAAGTTATTACCCCTTTTGTAGATTGAAATTAATTTATCACCTTATTGTTACAACATACAAGTCCAAGAAGGATCTATTACATGGTATTCTCATATTTTAAAAGTGTCACATCAATTGTATTCTCTTCATGACACTATGAGAATACTTCAGATATATACCAGAGTTAACAGAAAACTTGAGGAAATAACTTTAATGTGCTCTTCTGAGTGTCACCTCAACTCTCACTAGAACATTACCAGAATGAGTGGCTTTTCTTTAGTAATAAGTTTTACAAGCTATAGAGAAAATGTTTTCGATTGCAGCATAATTGTAATAGAAACACAGATAGGAGGACATTAGTTCTTTCATCTGTCAAACATGAATAATTTCACTAAGGCTTAGAAGTGTTGCACTCCAAGAGAAGACCTCTGTTGACCATTCAATCTTATATTATTTCCCATCAGTAAGTGCTCTATTAAGGTAATACGGTTTATACAATCTACACTGCAGCACAGTCTTGATTTTAAATTGATTCAATTGTATAATGCATACATTACCAGCAAAACAAGTATTCCAAAAGGGAAAGACTGATATAATGCAATGCCTTATTGATATAATTAACAACATAAACAATTTACCCTGCAATATCTAACCATGCAGCTAGAAGAGTCTGAATATATAAACTGATCATCTTCTGTGATGGATGATGAGAATCTGATTTCTGCCAAATACAGCATTAATTTCAGTGCCAAAGTGACACATAGTGCCAATTCTTTAGTAATATTTACTTGACAATTAGCTGACTATCAAGAATATAAAATGGTTGAGGAAGGTGTCTCTTTTTCAGTGAATAGTGTCATTCAGACTTCTCTGAATTTACTTTGCCTTTGAATCAACAAGTTTAACTCCACCTTGTAAATTAAATATCAGAAACGAATTAAGATGTAAGGTATCTTATTCTCATGTCTTTCTAGCCTCAATCAACTTAATAGGATACGACATAAGGCTGACCTTGTCAAATTACTTCAAACTTAGAGAGATGAATTTTTAAAAACAGGGTTTTTTGCTAAAACTAGTTTATTTGCTATTAGCAAAACTATTTAATATCATGGTGAAGAAAAAACAGTAATTTCTCTTGTATCTTTGCAAAGTATATCAGAAATAATACTATCAGTTAAAAAAACAAGGGCAATAGAAATTATCTTATTTTTGTATTAAATTTTACTTCCTTTCACTAGGTTCTAGATTACTCTTAGTTTCTAAAGATATATATTTAACTAAATATGTTATTAATTTTATATAACTGCTACCTTTGTACTGATTCACCCCCAAACAAGCAAGGCAAAGACATTACCACAGTTATCTTTTAAAGCCCATGCATCTTTACAGTGTGAAGAAAATACAGGGTCCAAAATATTTTAGAATCTGCCCAACTGATGTGTTCCACATGGTACGAACCATGTTTACCATGTACTCTGTGAAGATGCCAAATAGTCATGGACTGAACAGAAGCAGATATGTTATTTTAATAAGGTAAATTCTAAAGAATTCCTGTGATATTTCTAAAATTAAAATCACTCTCAAATGAGAACATCCTCCATTGCCTTTGACATTCCAAAGGCTAAGTTCAATATTTTGCATATGATGCTCAGCATATAAAATTGATGCATAGGAAAGACCGTATCTGCTTTTAATACCAGAGGGCAATTATCGTGGAAACTCTGGTTGGATACATAGATAAGACTAAGAGAAAGTAGAGAGACACCTAGGCAGTTTCGAAAACAAATACTGAATAGATAAATACATATACAATTTAAACTAAACCCATAGAAAGTGTCTGGCAATGCTAATGTTTTCCCACAGCTTTGTGGTTAAAAGTATTCATTTAACATAGGTCCAACTTTAAATGCCAAACAAAGAGAGTGACATTGTTTCCAGATGTAGCTTTTAGCAGATCATGTCTTGAGTAATTAAGTGCAGTCAGATCTGAAAAGACTAGTAATTGAAGCAGCATAGAATACAATTTATTGCCAAATAATCCCAGACAGTAGGAAGAAAGTAGAATTAAAGTGATTCAAACATGAGACTCCATGTTCTTGGAAGCTGATTTTATGCCTTGAAGTAACAACATTCATTTTCTTTTAATATGCAAATGCACACATGCATATGCACACACACGCGCACACACACACACGCACACACACACACACACACACAATAAATAATAAATGTATTTGACTTTAAGAGATAAGGGAAGTTCCTGGAAATATGTATCATTCACCCCCATCTTGGGGGCTATCCATTGCTTTAGTTTTACTTCGTTTTTATTTGTTGTACATATATATGATATTATTTAGGGCAGTTAATTGCACACATAATGAAAACCCTTTAGATGCCCAATTAACCCAGCCCTACTTAGTCCAAAGGACAGACAGTTTGACTCCAAACATGAACATCATCAGCTCTTAGCTCTCAGCTCTGATGTGCTCAAAATAGTTTATGCCCATGTATAAACTGAACCATCAGAAATAGGACCTCAATCCATTAAAACGTCAGAAGATCAAGTTCACAGTGAGACGATGGCTACATTTCCAAGTGCAGAGCCTGCATCATTGTCAGAATCTCAGGATTATTTAGGTGAGTTGATTTACTAACATGGCAGCCAACAAGATTTGTGTTCTTGGACATTGATTTATAGATTGAATTCATTGTGTGCCACAAACTGTAAATAAGGTCTACTTAGAAACAAAATTTCAAAAAGACCACTTTTCAATATCAAAAAAGCATACAAAAGTCCTCAAATGTATTATTTCTGTTCAGTAATGGATGTGAGAGCTGTAGGCCAAATCTGTTTTAACACATTCTTACTGGACTAAAGTGATGAAAATAGATTTTTCTATTCTTTATAACTGTCATTTCTCACTTTGATGCTTTTGAAAACACAACTGACCATAATATGTATAAGAAAAATTTTCCACTTTATTATACTCTTAATATTTGCTACATTTTTATAATTAAATACTAATATCTCTCTATAAACTTCTGGGAAATCTAATCTATCAAAGGCCAATGTATTATTTCTTCTTATAGATGTAATGATTTCAGTCCAATTGGGCTGAGTCTATATTCAATTTTTTTTCACATTCAAAAGTATTGGGAAAAGGTTAAATTTTAATTTTTTCCTGGAATTTAAGTTTTGCCTGGTATTGTGGGCCAACCATATGCATTGTTTAAATAATAAATTTGGATTTGAGAATTTTTATATTTGTCTCTCGTACATAAAAGATGAAGATGTTAATTCATACTTGTCAACACAGTAGCCATTACCTATATATTATGAGTTGAACATTGTAAGCAAAATGTACATGAGTGATATAACAAAAATTATCTATTAGAGTACATTTGTCAAAACTGTTAAGGAATTAAATTATTCATTTAGCAAAGCCTTAATTAAAAATGAAACAGCACCGGTTTTAGGCAAGAAATAGATAGGAGAAACATGATTTGCCCTTTATTTCTAGTATACTTTTGTTTTCATCTAATAGCGTTCCTGCTCTTCTAAGGGAAACCTTTTTCTGTACTTCAGCCTTACAAATGAGCATATGACCTAAGGCTGAGAGAAGACAAGTATTCCTTAGGGAGGTTATTGGTTCAAAAAAGGCAGGTAGCCAATGCAGGTGCATCACAATCCTCCTTGGTCCAGTCCACCTAAGATATTCAATAAACTGTTTTTTGTTTGTTTTGTTTTGTTTCTCCTCATATTACAAGCTTGACAGTATGTAACTCTTGGGGAATGAGAGAATTTTTATCTCATCATGGCAATCAAGAGTGTCCAACAGGTGAGGAGAAAAATGGAACGCTGGTGCTCTTTGAGCCCTGGATCCAGGCATACCAGAATTAAATCAAACACTGATTTATCTCACTATGTGAAACAGTAAATGTCAACTTATTTTCTTTTTGTTAACTAGAATTGGGTTGATTTTTCTTGTAACTGAAAGAATTTTGACTTATACTAATATTAGGATATGTGATACCTAAATATCAGTTCCACATCTTAATTGGACCATCCAAAATTCCTTTTTACTTATGGCTTTGCTGATTACTAAGTTTGCTGGGGGCTTCTTTGATATGCTTTTTGGGTGGGATACATTATAAGACAAAAGGAATTCACCCATCCCATAATAATTATTGATTGCTGACCAGAAGCCAAATGAACTACACCAGCGTGGCCTCCAGTTTCAAAGAGCTTGCATTCCAGTGAGGAAGATAGACCAAATCAAAAACAAGCAAACAAAAAAAAAAAAGTACTAATTTTGTAAGTTTTATGAAGAAAACATGAAAGAACATATTTAAAGAGGAAGATCAGCAGAGATCTGTCTGAAACATTCATACGAAGGATGAGCTAAAACTCACCATTTGGAAAGAGGAGAAAAAATATTCCAGGTAAAAGGAATAATGTATGCAAATATCCCAAGGCAGAATAGAGAATGTCTTGTCCCAGAGCAGGAGAAAAATCTACTTGACTGGACACAGTCAGCAAAAGAGAAAACAATAGGAAAGGATGATTTTGGAAAGTGAATGAGGGTTCACAAAACAAACCGGATTTTGAGGATCATCATTATTACTTTGGAATATTTTCATTCTTAGTACATTGCAAAATTATTGAAGATGTTTAAGCATGGAATAACATGATTAGATTTATGTTTAATAAAACCACTGCTGATACTGTACAGGTGAATTTCAGTGAGTAAGTGTAGGGATAAATGAGGCAAGTCAGAAAACTGTTACATAATCTAGGTGACAGATGATAGAATAAGGATCCTAGAATAAGGAAATAGTTGTGCTCTATAGGAAATATCTTGAAGATGAAATTAGTAGGATGTGTTGATAGATTGGGATCTTAGAAGACAGGGAAAGGACCTAGATTTCTAACCAATGTAATTATGGGGTTGCTGGTATCATTTACTCCCATAGATAATATGCAGTGAGGGGAAGATTCGGCGTAAAGAAGTATGTAAGAGAAACACGAGAGTTTTAGACCCAGTAACTCGGAAGAGTGTATACTTACACTGATTGCTTACCAGAACCAAGTAAGTTCAATGTTTATGTTATGGTGAGGAAAAGGGATTCCTGAGCGACTCAGTTGGTTAAGCGTCTGACTGTTGATTTCTTTCATTCATGGGATTATGTTCATGGGATCAAGCCCCATGTAAGGGCTCTGTACTGGCAATCCATGTCTCCCTCTCTCTCTCTGCCTCTCCCTGACTTGTGCATGCACTCTCTCTAAATAAATAAATAAACAAATAAATAAATAAATAAACAAACATTAAAAAAATATTGTGAGGAAGATCAAAACAATACAAACAAAAACAAAAAATGAAATAGCTATGAATTTTGTAAGTTTCATGAGAAAAAATAAAATTTGTAAGAGAATGAGGAGTGGACAGGTATGGTGAGGGTCAAATTGAGAGACTTGGCCTGAAGATATAAATTAGAGAATCATCAGCATGAAGATTATGTTTGACTCTGTTGCACTGAGATCACACTAGAAGAAGGGGAACATGGATCAGAAGAAGGGCATAGAGAATGCAACAAAGAGACACTGAAAGAATAATTAGCTTCTCACATGATGGCTAAAGCTATGCACTCAAGTTTCCCTGAGTTTCTGTCTGATAATTGAGAAAATGAGAGTCAAAGAGTAAACTTTTTTGATAGAGCTTCAGTCTATTCAATTGCATTTTCATACTGTTTAATCCTTGCCCAATTAAAAGGTACACCATATGTATTATTTTATTATTTATGCCTCTTTAACATATCAGGTCTAGATGAATAAGGTAGTCATAATTTGTCTAAGAGTTCCCAACGTGTGAGAGATCAAGAACCAAAACAAGAACTCTGACATCACACTCTAATGTATTCATTGCCCAGATTCCATATATTTTTGAGCAGTTTTCTTGCCTCTATTAAAGACAACTAGATAATATCTCAATGAGTAGTATGAAAGTTCACTAAGCCTTTGTGAGATACCACTGGTTGCTTTGGATATTTACTTAGGAATTATTGTGAATCATAGACTTAAAACTGATCGATGGCTTGGTTTCTGAACATACAATAATTATTGGTGCACTTTTGGAAATATGACCCTTCTCACTGAGTGGGAAAACCACCATATATATATTGCCAGTATTGATTCACACTTACAGAATCTGTGCCCTTCACTTCAAACCATGAAAACTAAGGCACAGAAATATTGCAGACAGGTTTGAGAACAAGATTATATATGTGGTGAGAAATATATTTAACTTTACAATGTGTCACCATTTAAAATATGTATCATTTTAAGCAATACCAAGTTTGAACATAATCTATTTTATATACAAACCTATAATATCTAAGAAGCCATTTAGAAGATATAAATACAACTGACTATTATCCCATGTATATTATTATAGGATAAATTTTTTTTCTTCCTTGATATCTCTATCTTTCTATATAAGGCCATTACTATAATCACCTTTAGAATAAATAAATAGTAATAACTCGTCTTAAATGCACTAATTTGCTTTAGTGTAGAATTATACCACAAAAGCTTGATAGTAACTTTTAAATTGAATCACACATATTATAATTAATTGGTAGATTCTCATTATAGATAAATCCATAAAACTGAAGCTGAATTAAATTATGTTTTCAGAGAATGCAAAATAAGTTTTTTTGCTCCCATGATGTTGGGTGAGGTTTTTTTAAAGTACATTTTTAAAAGTGAAGCAGAAGATATTTGGGATGAATTTTGAGGATTTCTTATCCACCTTCCCCCTAAAATGAAACTGACAAATGGTAGGCAGTAATTGGCTATTGCTAAATTTGAAAAAAAAAAAACAGTTGATGATGAAAGAAGTTTTCACTCTTAAAAAAGACTTATAGAGAGTTGTGTTTTACTTAGGAAGGTGCTATATGTTATCACTCACTCACTTTTATTGCTGTCTATATTCTCAAAAAGTCAACTGAGACATTCCAATCAAGTACGTAACAATGATTGTATTTTGCACAAACATGTCTATGTTTTGTTTTCTGGTGAGCAAAATTCATAATTGTTTAACTCTCATTACACCTCACCCAAAAGCTTTATCAGAGGTTAGATCTGATAAAACATGACAATTGAGTATACTAATATATGATGTCTATTCCTGAGCCAGATTCTGATTAACTAGAGGTAGAAAAGGTTCTTTGATATGCATCCTGAGTACAAGACAATGTCAAAGTAAGTTTCTAAGGCAGATTAGATACTGCTATGAACACCAATATAAAATCCATAATGCCTTAAAACATTATAACAGCACACTGTATATTGTTTTTCATTTCATGCTCCTTAAACACTGGACTCATTTTCTGAGTCAATCTTCTTCACTCCTTTATATGCCTTTGGCAGATATTGTTTTTCTTCATGCTATTTACAAGCTGAATTTCCTTGCTTGTCTTTGAGATTCTCAGGTTCCCCCCCACCTTTGGTTTCCCTCTGCCTTATTTTTTTATTATTAAAAAAAAATTGTTGAATCAAGTATATTTGAGCTTGTGTAATAAAATGCCTTAAATATCTTGATCATAAATAGATTGAAACCTAAAATAATATATGAATATATTTTCAATCTATAAATACATTAATAAGGTACACATTTAGGCATTTATTCTAGATAGCATATAAATATATATCTATACATTTTGCCTAATTCATCTTTCTCATCACACTAACAAAGTTTACTTTAAATCTCTTATGCAAAATCCATTTTCTCATTTTATTCTCATCAAAGTAAGCATTAATTATTTATGCTATGTTAATAATACTAAATTCCACCTATGCCTTTTGTTCCATAGCAGTATTATCTTTGAGAATTTTGGCTCATAACATGGGGTCCATAGGAAAATGCTAGATGCTGCTATAAGAGAGAAGAGTTTGCAGCAATTGGCACTTCAAAGCCAAGATGAAACCTTTTAGGGGCTTATCCAGAGTAGGTACTCAATAAATATATTATTATTATTATTTATTACTATACACACATTTTATGTTTTATAATACTGTGACAGACACAGTGCATATTTTCAGAAAAAAAATCCTTATATGTTATTTCACAAATTTTCGAAACTTTTTTGAAATGTAGAGGCAGATAATCTACCTTATCCTGGTCCTCTATTAATTCTCCTCAAGTGCAGGGACAATATCATAGCCAGAGAAGTATCTCTATCACCTAATCACATGACAAGTTACATGACAGTTCAAAATCAAATAAATAAATTTAATTGAGGACGCTAACACATAGGAAAAATAGTTTTGTCCATGGTCACACTGTTTAAAAAAAGGAGAAAGCCAGAAGGTGATTACAGAAGTGCAGACACCCTACCTTTCTCTCCACTAGACACCCTACCTTTCTCTCCACCCTACCTTTCTCTCCAGTTATTTATCTGTGGGGAATGGGCAGGAAGAATTCATTGCCTAGCATCTGAAAATATATATGTATCTCATGTCAAAACCCAAGAAAAATGTAAAACTGTGTTGTCAACCTAAAAATCCAAAGTTGAATGCTTTTTGTGCTGTTATCTCCTGCTGAATTAAGAATACCTTACCAAGGAAATAATTACTTGTTTGGGGATTGCCTTCAAGTTAATCAATCTGCTCCCAGACTAGCTGACCAAGGATGTGTCTCTAATTGTGAAGCATGACAACAGTCTTTGACTCTACAGTGGACTGAAACTCTATGGCTGTATTCACATATCCAGTAGGGTCCATGCTCCTCCCATTGGCCATCCTGGGATTGTTGAATTAATTAGAAAGTTGAAACACTAAGAATAATCACTCTTTCCATCACTCTTTGAAGACACAGCTGTCATCAGGCATTAGAGAATCCACTATCCTATAGTTTGTTTATTTTCTTCTTATTCTTTTTGTGACTTCTCATTCATAGAAAATAAAGTTATTTACTGTTTTTCTTGCTCAAATTATACTTCAACTGTTATTGGTTGAAACCTGAAATTGACATTTTTAAGGGCCAAAAATATAGTTCAATCTAAGATGTTTACTTAGTACCTGCTGATTCAACACAAAGATTCACTTCATATGTTTCATACAGTCATTGTTACAAGCATACATCTGAAATTAGACTGCCTGAGTTCAAACTCTGGGTTCCCTACTTATCCACTGTGACTTTGAGTAAAGTGCTTGATTTACTATGTGTAAATTTTTTATGTACCAGTTTGTTTTAAAATGAGAATAATAATAGTCTTTACTTCATAGGATTATTTTAAATATTAAATGAGTAAACATTTGTCAAACATTTAGAACAATACCTGGATTAAAAGTATTTGTTAACATGTGCGTGTGTGTGTGTGTGCACGCATGTGTGTGTGTGTGTGTGTGTGTGTGTGTGTATGAGAGAGACAGAGAGGGAGAGAGAGGGAGAGAAAGGGAGAGAGAGAGAAGGAGAAAGAAAAAGAGGTTACATATATACATATAATATGTAATTCATTTCCAGAGATATTAACCCCATTTGATAGATCTAAAATTGATAACTTGACGATGAATCAATTAACCTACTCATTCATCAAATTTATATTGACACTTTAAATTCTAAATACCATGGTTACTAAAATGTTTTTACAGAGTAGTGGTGCAGTTATGTATTTTTTAAGCTAATTTTATGAAGAATATGAGAAAGAAACACACACACAAAAAAAGTAATCTGCACGGCAACTCAGAAAAAAAATATTTTTAGTATATGTGCTGCCGAAGCGAGCACAAAAAAATATTTTTAATGATGGGTACTGAAATTCATGAACTTTCTACTATCACACAATTGTCAGAATATCTGCCTATCTATATTTGGCACAATCTAAATGATTATTAAACAACACAGAAATCTGAGGGAAAATTGGGCTTCCTGGCAAAGGCCATTTTTGTAAACCATCTCTCTACATGAGAGACCTCTACAAGGTCAAAGACTAGGAGAAATCATGTGGTGACATCCAAACTGTGATGTTCCAGCTTTTCTTTTCTTTTTTCTTTTTTTTTTTAGGATTTTCTTTTTAAGTAATCTCTATAGCCAATGTGGGGCTTAAACTCACAACCCCAAGATCAAGAGTTGAACACTCCTGTGACCGAGCCAGCCAGGTGCCCCTCTAGTTTTACTTTTCTGTCTATTCTGATTTATTACTATTAATTGAAATGAGATTTCTAAAAATCTACACATTTACAAGCAGTGTTGTAAGGATCGAGTGAACATTTTTATTTAATTTGCCTTGAAGTGATCATTTTGCTCTAATTTATTAAACGATAAGGATGAACTCATATCTATTAGCTTAAAACAATAATAGGCAAGATTCTGGAAGTGTGGGACAAGAAACGTTGCTGAAACCATTTTTTGGAAACTATTGTCTACCATAGTCTATTCTCTGGTCATAATAATTTACATCCCCTTCATGTGCAAAATACAATGATCCCTTCTTCAAGATTCCACAAAGTCTTATCCCATTATGGTATTAGACTGGACTGAGGTCCAGGATCTCATAATCAAAATCAGTCCAGTTATAGATGAAACTCCTCAGGTATAATTTGTCTAGTACAGCTTCTAGAGAATAATTCTAATTGACCTAAAGGACTGTAATCTGAACAGACAAGTTATCTGTGCTCCACAACACCATGTGTCCCAACACACCATGGTTAGGCATGCCATAGATCCTTTAGAGTTTTTTCTTTTTTATTTTTGAGAGGGAGAGAGAGAGAGAGAGAGAGAGAGAGCAAGTGGGGGAGAGCAAAGAGAGACACGACAAGAGAGAGAATCCCCATCAGACTCAGAATTATCAGCACGGAACTCTATGCAGAGTTTGAACCTTGAACCATGAGATCATGACCTGAGCCAAAATCAAGAGTCAGATGTTTGACTGAGCCACCCAGGAACCCTTAGATCCTTCTGTTTAAAAAGGAGAAAAATCTAATACACCAAGGTATCACAGGTCCATATAAATTCTGAATTCCATCTGGACACACATTGCCAGAAATGATTCTCCATGGCTCTTGGCTTTGCCTTCTAGGTTTCTTGTAGCTTCTTCTAAGGCATTCTTCATTTGTCATAGGAAAAAAAAAATTGTTGGTGTTTGCAAATTAATGTGTTTTTTAGCCTGATTCCTACCTACAGAAGTTTGAGGACCCAAAGACATCTTTTATTTTTTTATTTTAAAAATTTTAAAATTTTTTAAAATATTTATTTACTTTTGAAAGAGAGAGAGACAGAGTGAGAGTGGGCGAGTGGCAGAAAGAGAAGAAGACAGAATCTGAAGCAGGCTTCAGGCTCTGACCTGTCAACACAGAGCCTGATGTGGGGCTCAAATCCTTGAACCCTGAGATCATAACCTGAAAGGAAATCAGGAGTTGGATCCTTAACTAACTGATCCACCCAGATGCCCCTCAAACCAGCCCATCTTAAACTTACTTATCCTATCCACTCCTTCCTATGGAGGAGTCTCTTCCATAGATTCTTATGGGGGAATCTCCATATCTTGCCCACATTTTCTCCTTGCTCCCTCTGCCTCCAGACAGATCCTATGTGGCTTTCTGTGGTATGGTTGACCCACTCCTTTTACAAACTGTACGTATAACAATGTTTTCAATGACAGCCCTCTTTTGGCCTTGCCATACCTAAATCGTAATAAAATGTATATCTAAAAATCAGTTACATAACAAATCATATCAAAGGTAGTGACTTAGTTTAGCTTATAAATTAGTAGAAGAGCATGTGGGACCAGAATAGTGAGGAAGACATTTCTGAAAAATAAAATCACCCGTACGGGTCACAATTTGAGAGAGAGGGGGGGAAAAAAAAAACTAAACTAAACCAAATCACATTTCTTTATTTCTCTGTGCTGGTAAGTCTACAAAATAAGCCAAACCGGATATCTATAATACTGTTAAAATTTGAGTTGGAGTAAATTAATTTAGTTCATGAGACACTCACTCCTCTTGTCACTACTTCATACACTTAATGTTTCCATTCTGGATGTTTTAGGCCACAATTTTGACCTGTACAAACGTGTTATGATTAGTATAGACTAGGAAAACTGCCCCTAGCCACTTACACCCACAAAATGCGTGATGAATAAGTTTAATTTTTTTTATTGAATCTTCCTATCAAATTATTGTCATATTTTATTTTTTAACTACCCCTATAAATTCACAAATACTGATTTATCATCCAACTTTGTAAGAAAACGGGATTCAATATTATGGAGTCTTTCTGATAATTAAAGTTTTCACCTCCAGTACCATCCACTCATTTATTCAACAGCTGAGAATAAACAGTGTATAAACAGTGTTTTTCCTTACAATTTGGTACCTAGGATCTTAGGGATTATCATAGATTTTTATACCAAATTCTAAATTCACATTGAAATTTACATATGTCTGATTTTAAAAATAGTGGTTTGATGCTGTATATTTTAAATTGAATTTAAATTAATTTTTCCTGTTGAGGTTGGGAATTGTATTCTATCTCTTGAAATAATCAAACATCCCCTGGGGGTATTGCAACAGCAATCAATTAAACATTCACAGAATTACTATTCTAATAAAATTCTAATTAGTTTCTATCTCTTCCTGTCTTAAGTGGTTGCTGGTGTTATCAAAGAATTATCTAATAGTTTCGGAGATTTTTATTTTTTCATATACTCAAGAAGAAATATCTGGGGGAAAGCAACGATCTGATTAGGCATATGATACATACTTGAGAATTTTACATTTATAAATTGTTTACTTTCAATAATGAATGTTAGAAATACCCATTTAATTTATAAGGTTAGCTTATAAATTTGTAGCTAAGTGAAATAAAATTTACAAGAAATTCAATAAAGTTGAAAAGAAGGCTTTTTTGTTATTATTTCTCTACTCAAGTCTGAAAAGATGGTAATGCAATACCTAAATGCCAAATTCCTATTTGGAGTGAATAAAAACACCTAAGGAGTCTTGAAAACATTGTAAGAACTCTGAGTTAAGTCTACCTACATACACGTTCTTTCATATAAGGAAACTGATCATCGCTGACCTGTTACTGGAATTTCCTGGTGGTATATGGAAGGTTGCATTGCTGTTATTTTGAAGTATACCCTGAAGAGGGGGGAGACTTTTTAAACGACAGAAATCATTAATTTAATGTGTAAAAAATAATAATGTAGGCAGAACATGGAATACTGAACTCTCACCTGCAGAGAGTAAACTGAGAGAACATTCGGTATACCGCAAGTCAAGGCACGCTGAAGAATTTCACACGATGTGAGCTCCATAGAAGATAATGAGTGCAAATCATGAGAGCTGTGCAGAAAAGTTAACTTACCATGTCAACAGGAGAACATTTGTTCCTTTTATGCAGTATCAGCTTTGCTTCGGGCAATTCAATGCAGAGCAATTGATAAATCAGCATGTATTCAGGCACTGCTTTGAGCGAAGTATTTACATTTTTATTTCTGAAGCGGTCAAATGTAGCCTAATATATTTTAAAAGAAAAATCTCATTTCCACGTGGTTGGAGCATAATAGTTTCCTAATCGGTTAGAAAATTCTAAACTGATGATTAATCTATATTTTGAAACACAAAAGAAACATAATTAAAAATAATAATTTCAAATTTTTTCTCTCACATTTTCTGGAAACCCTCCTTTTGTTATGGCTTTCTCGAAACTGCTCTTTCCGCTTACTGGATCTGTACTATTACTCTACTGCCCTTCTTTTTCTCCACTGAATCTCTTGGCTCACTTACTTCAAATCCTCAAAGGAGGATATCTTTGTTTTATGTTGACATGAATAGGGACACCATTCAGGGAGGCAACTATATACAACAGACATTGTCTTTCAAGCAACCGACAGACAAAATCCAAAGATATTAAATTTACCAAAAGATTCAAAAATCCAACTAGCTTACTAAGTCTCATGATCATGTCAAACCAAGCACTCTTCAGACCCAAAATTAACATCAATCTAGGACTTAAGTCACTTTATCTTATGGATTCATAGAATAATGTTCAGCATAAGGAGAAACTATTTCCTAAATTATTTATAAGGAGTCTGCAAAAACTAAAAGCATAGATATGAAACTGAGGATATGCAACTTAAATGTAATCATATAACTAACCTACAGCTGCAAGAACTGGAAAGAAACCAAAATCTTACACCAGAGACGAGATGGCTTTGAAAACAAGTGCAATGGAAGATATTCTACTGGCACGAAACCAACTTACTGCAACAGATAATCTAAAGAAATAACCATTGAGAAGTATGTCTCTACCAAAACTAGAAACAAGCACAACTTTTGAAGCCAACTATTCCAGATGTCCACCCACAGGCACAGAGCCGCAAAATCAGATGGTATGACCTGAGTGCCAGAGAAAAACCTTAAAAAACACCATGAACAGAAAAAAAAAAGGCAGTTGATCTTAATGCCATACAACAGATGGCAATAAAATGTAGAAACAATTATTTTTCACACCTTGTGCCAAGGTTGGAGAGGAAAGGAGGTAAAAAAAAATTCTCATTTGTGGTAAGAAAGTATATTGTTGTCAGGTCAAATCTAGAATATTCTGCGGTCCTTTTCAAAATAGATTACAACACTGAGAACTAAATATTTTAAACCAGATTATACATTTTAATTGAGCAAAATTATATACAATGAGGTCACATTTCTTTTCCTGTAACCAATACATTTATAGGATTTGATGCTGCTTGGAAAGCCCTAAAATGTAACAAGTAACACAATGAGAAGAGAAATGTATGGAATTTACCGTATTAATGGGATAGATGATGGAATTTTTGATCAACATTTTACTTTTTTACTTCATAATTTTCACAACTTATTTATCACTCATCATATGCAGAGCTGAGTACCAAGATTTATGTTTTCCTCATTGTTCACTTCAGGTGGGCAATGCCATAACACAGGTGCAGATGGTGTAAGACTACGGAGGACCAGTTTTAACACCAACTTAGTGTCAGTTGGCAATATGGATTGACAAGAACATACAGCTTATTCATGATGACCCAGATTTAAGGAGTCCATGAAATCATTTAGTAATGCCCAGAGTACTTTGGCACTCGGATACTACCTTCCTCACCTGTTGGTATGAATTCAGAGAAGGCAAACTGATGATGATATTACTCAAAGTAAAATGAGAATAGAAAAGCATATGTATAGGGGCGCCTGGGTGGCGCAGTCGGTTAAGCGTCCAACTTCAGCCAGGTCACGATCTCGCGGTCCGTGAGTTCGAGCCCCGCGTCAGGCTCTGGGCTGATGGCTCAGAGCCTGGAGCCTGTTTCCGATTCTGTGTCTCCCTTTCTCTCTGCCCCTCCCCCGTTCATGCTCTGTCTCTCTCTGTCCCAAAAATAAATAAAAACGTTGAAAAAAAATTAAAAAAAAAAAAAAAGAAAAGCATACGTATAGAACAAGTGGACAAACACATAATGCAGACCAAAACAAAATGACAAAGCCTTTTATCTGTTGCTTTGATTATGTGCCATTGTTTTCCAATGTATTTTCTAATTAGAGTGTAATAACAGACAGTACATGAAGTCCTTCCTATGTACCACACACATTGTACGTGTTCTCTTCATGCTCATAAATATTTCTGGAAGAGTAAACCAATGCTTACTGAGGTAACAAAAATCGACTAAAGCAACACAACCAATAAGCCTCATGACAGAAATTTAAAATTATCTACACGTCTCATTAGTCTAAGGAAAACCCAGGAAAAAGTAAGGAAGCTTCTATATTCCTAACTCCGAAATAATGAATGAGGTTCGCTGTGTTCATTCTATCTGCAGCATGTTGTTACAAATCATTAAGACATCCAATGGGAATTATAAATTTCTTCCCAAATATTTTAACAGGTATCAATATCAATGATTTGTTAGGATACACATTATTTCAAAACTGAGTTTTTTCCTTGAACACTTAATTAGGCCAGATGGTTGATTCAAACGGACTGAATTTCTAAGCTACAAAGCAACTAATATTTTTATTATCAAAAGTATTTCTCTGGCAAAATAAACTAATAGTGATGCCCCAGAAATGCTGTATGTGCCACTAAATGGCTTATGAGCAATTTCATGCTGTAATTTTTTTTGTGTTTTTAATATGTCTTTGTTTATTTCATATTTTGACATCTTAAGTAGCTTTGCAGGTGTGCAAATAAAAAATGCCTTATATTACCAGGCAGGTAATATAAATATGTCAATAGGCTGATATCATACAACAAGGAGTGGTAGATACATACATCAAGGTCTAAATAATACTATTCAAGGTATTTTTTAAATCATTATTCAGAGCATTAATAATATAATATAGTGTAATACAATATTCATGCACATACAAACATTTTACACATTCCATTGGAATTAACCTCATTTTACAGATGTAATATAAATAAAATGACCATGAATTTACTCATTCATAAAATATATATTAAAATTTTACATTCTGAAGTCCATGGTTCCTGAAAACCCATCCAGAAAGATGATTATGTCTTACATGAAGCTCCCACAAATAATTTAAGAATCTCAATACTTTACGGAAACTTCATTGATTACTATTTGGGACTTAAAGCATTATGCTTTCATTATATATTCTATATTTTATATAATGCTATAAGCATCATAAGCTCCCCCAAATTGTGACAACGCATTTAAACATTTAATTGATCATCTACTACGGTATTATGCAAAAGATCAAGCATTCGTGGATCCCTGTAATTTATTAACAATAAGGTGATTGATCATAACATATATTCTCTAAAATATAATTTGTTCCAAGAATTGAATGTCAGTAACTCTATTATGGCAATGAACAGAATGTATCAGACAATAGTGAATAGCAAATTTTGAATGCTAAGGAAGAAGTAATTATAATCAACTAGTCACGTCCTACTAGGTGCTGTTTTACTATATATTAATTTATAAAGAATTCAGTTCAGAATAGGCAATATAAGGTTAGGAGGATATGATCTCCCTGTTGATAGCTCTAACCAGTAATTGAAGCCTGCTTCATTCTGTACCATCTGTATACTCCATTTGGTCATAGAACATAGAAAGCAGAATCGGACCCTTAAGCATAGATTAATCAATGCTACTCCATGGTCTGTCATAATTCACTGCAGTTACAAATGTTATGGGGGAAAACTGGTATAAAATTACTCTTTCAAATAAAATACAAAGAGATATATAATTTATAAATTTTAAAGAGTAATAGTGTAGAACCATTAGGGCCATTTCTGGCTTGTTAATGTCTGATCTCTAAATTATTGAGATATTTTTTCTGGTGTGTTGATTTTGTGTTTTTACGAAGTAATATTTGTTTTTATTTCCTTCCCCTTTCTTCCTCTATTTCTTCCCTCAGCTTGGATGCCAGACAATGCAATCAAGTCTGTTCATTTTATTAGTTGTGTTGTTGTTGTTGTTTTCCAACTTCTGGTACCAACATCAGCTGTATAACAAAGGAAAATAGAAAAGGTATCTGGGAAATTGGCATTTAATCCCCTCTTTTGGAAAGCTCTCACCTACACCTTCACTATTTCTTACAAGAATAGTCAATTCTCTGCAAAAGCCCAGCACTTGTAACTCCTTGCATGTACCCAGGACAGAACAGCTACTAAGTATAGAGTTTTACTTGGGATGTTGTGAGAGACAACTGCTCCCACTTGAGCTATTCAGAGATGACTGCAATTATTAGTGAGCTTGTAGGACTCAAGGAGTTGCAATAATGAAAGCACATTCCATAACAACTCGGAAAATGAAAATATCATGGAAATTGTCTTGCTCCCTGGTCCTTTCGAGCCCCTTGGGGATTTTTGGTCAAACACCATTCCTGCTTTAAAACATTCCTCCCACAGACCAATCACCTGGATAATTGCATTTCCACTCTGAAACATGTAAGGGAGAAAAACAAAAAAAAAAAATAACACACAATGACACATAGTCATTAAAAGAAACATTTTTTATTTGATTTCATATGTACCTTACATATTTCTAAAGGCCTTGGATGTTGAGTTAAACTGCACTGAGCAAGCACCTTTATTATCGCCAGTTGTCTGTGTGTGTCGTGTGTGTGTGTGTGTGTGTGTGTGTGTGTGTGTGTTGTCAAGGCACTGAGTATGATAAACTCCAGTAGGTAGACTGAAAGGCAAAAAAATGAAATTTCTTTACCTTTTAAGTCTTGGCTGGATAACTATGAATTGAGAATTTATCTTTCCCACCCTAAAGAGGCATAAATAACAGTCCTGACAAGGGGAAAGTACACAAGACACCCCCTCACAGGCTGAATTCCTTTCCAGCAAGGTCTTCTTGGTGATTTTTTCTTTTTAGTCCAGGTGCAAGCTATTACCCTGTTTGTGACAACAAAACATGTGATCTTAGCCTGAATATTTACAAACGAGTACAGGTGGCATTACAAAATAGACTTTGGAATAGATATTAGAAAGCAGAAAAACAGCAGTCTGTCAAAGAGATTTGCTTCTAAATTGTTTTACTTACAGTTACAATTTTTTGTCATTCAAAGACCATATTTTCTGCCTGAAACCATTATCATTATTGTCAACATTATTGTTACATAGTATTATTTATCTTATTATTATGAAAATGTTCACCAAAGCCACCATCAATTGTTTTCATTATATTTACACAGGTAAAAAAGGAGTAACAATGTAATAAAATCTGAAATTAAGGCAGACTTTAATGATTAACCCTTTTGCAAGGTTACTGACTTTGAATAGAGCTTTGCTTCCATAAAAATGATTTGGGATATCAACACAAAAAAAGAGATAAGTATCAGAAAAATGATTTGAAAATGAGGATCAATCAGTAATCTAAATCCCTTTTATATCTCCTTTTATCTCATATTCTTCATCCATTGAACCATATCATAAATGTCATGTATAACAAACTGCCTGATGGTCTCCCTGGCAAATAGTCATTGCACTACAGATACTAGTTTTTTGAAGTCATGTAATTTTTCCCCCCAAAGAGTTATTCACATATATCTAACTTTGGTTTAAAAAAAACAATCAAATGTTCTTTTTTTAAAAAATTAAGAAAGGTCACAAAAAAGGAGACAATGGACATATCTTGGTGTTTTATAGTATTAGATGAAGATTATGTAAAAGTGAATGTATAGTTGACCCTTGAACAACACAGGTTTGAACAGTGTGATTCCACTTATATGTGGCCTTCTTTCAATAAATGTATTTTTCTTCCTTATGATTTTCTTAATAACATTTTCTTTTCTCTATCTTACTTTATTGTAAGAATACAGTATGTAATACATGTAACATATAAAATATGTGTTAATCGATTGTTCGTATTATCTGTAAGCCTCCCAGTCACTAATAGGAATTAGTAGTTAAGTTTTGGAAAGTCTAACGCTATACTTGAATTTTTGTCTGTGCAGAAGGTCAGTGCCCCTAACTCCCATGTTGTTCAAGGTTCGGCTCTATACTGTCCAACTCTGACCTATAAATTTTTAAAATTTCTTTAGTGTATTTTATAAAATGTGGTTTTTTGAAGTTACAGTTTCTAATGGAAACAGTTTTGGGGTAAACATGTTAGAACACTTCGCTCTTGAATGTTTAAATCAACAGACTATACCACTAAAGATGGTCATATCATAGTTCATAAAACTATTTGTAAAATGAATGAAATAATGTAGATTAGTCCTAGACTCAAAAATTTCTTTTAAATTGTATTTAATTTCTAGCTAAGAGAATTGTTTTTGAAGATACTCCACTATTCCAAGACCATCATGCAACCTTTCAATATATCTTACCTTAAAAAACAACTTGCATTTGAGCAACTTTAAGAAAAATTATTTTTCTTCAAACACTGAAAGAAATCAACACTGCAGAACTCTTTTTATAAAATATTAAATGAAAATAATTTTTAGGGCCTTGGAGCAAGACTCTTTAAACATAAATTTCCAAATTTTGTTATAGCAAGTAAACACCGAGTTTGAACTCATAAATAAGTAAACTAATTAGTTCAGTAATGTTTTTAAATTTTTGTTTAATGTTTATTTATTTTTGAGAGAAAGAGACAGAGCATGAGTGGGAGAGGAGCAGAGAGAGAGGGAGACCGAGAAATGGAAGCAGGTTCTAGGCTCTGAGCTTTCAGCACAGAGCTTGATGCAGGGCTCAAATCCACTAGTGGTGAGATCATAACCTGAGCCCAAGTCAGGTGCTTAACCAACTGAGCCACCCAGGTGCCCCAGTTCAGTAATGTTTTTAAAGATCAACAGTATTGGGGCGCCTGGGTGGCGCAGTCAGTTAAGCGTCTGGCTTCAGCCAGGTCACGATCTCGCGGTCTGTGAGTTCGAGCCCTGCGTCGGGCTCTGGGCTGATGGCTCAGAGCCTGGAGCCTTTTTCCGATTCTGTGTCTCCCTCTCTCTCTGCCCCTCCCCCATTCATGCTCTGTCTCTCTCTGTCCCAAAAATAAATAAATGTTGAAAAAAAAAATTTTAAAGGTCAACAGTATTGTTTAATTTTAAAATGTCCTCGAAAGAGTTATTCACTTTTTCACTATTTCTTCATTCTTCTTTTCCATAAAAAATATCTACCAGATTTTTTATATTTCTCCAATTGGTATGCAAAGAAACCTTTCTAAATTCACAGCTATTCAAAATTTTGAAGTTCTGCTGAATAATTCAAGATGATAATGTGTGTTCATGTGTCTTTCTTATGATTTTGAAATATAAATATGAAATATATGGCTCATAACATCCATAAAAATTGAACCCAAATCAGGGGATAAAGAGTGTTAGTAAACTTGGCTAATTAGAAAGATCTTTTTTTCCATGATACTTAAATACAAGAAAAAATGTATTAAATATGTGATATTATAAATCATCTATCCCAAATGAATCTGATGACTAAAACATTGCACTAAAAGCTAAAATCAGAGACTATGACACTTTTTAAAATGTAGGAAGATTCCAACTTATCAAACTACAGTTAGTTCATCTATCAATAAATGAAATAAATCTCATCAGTGTCTCCATAAAGACAAAGACTATGACTTCCACTTAGATTTGTTATGTTTCTTCATTTCATAAATGCATGTGTACTACCCACAATTTTACACAAAACCACCACTACCTTTCACCATCTCTAACTCCCTTCTACCACTATCATTTTAAAAATACTTTAAGATGGTGTGCCTGGGTGGCTTAGTCAGTTAAGCGTCTGACTTTGGGGCAAGTCATAATCTCAACGGTTTGTGGGTTCCAGCCCCACGTGGGGCTCTGTGCAGACAGCTCAGAGCCTAGAAACCTGCTTCGGATTCTGTGTCGCTCTTGCTCTCTGCCCCAGCCCACTCACGTTTGTGTCTCCCTTTCTCAAAAATAAATAAGCATTAAAAAACATATAAAATAAAAATAAAATACTTTAAGAGACTATAACCTTAACAGAATTTTAAAAGAATATCATCAGTTGAAAATATCCACATTATCTGTCATTATTCAAGGATAATTTAAACAGAAGCTAATAGTAGAGTTATATTAATAACAACAAGAGGTATAAAATTATATTAACCCTAGTATATCTCACAAGGGAATTAACATTACTAATTCAATACTTTGGTAATACTGTAAAGATCATTGAATTAATACATGAATTATAAGAAATACTGATTATAATAAAAGTAAATCAACTACTGTTATAATTTTAGATTACTTGTAAAAGATGGGTCTTTTATGATAAATATACCCTTCTGCTATTTAGTAAGTTCAAACATTTCTCAGTTGCCTATTTGATGCCTTCTGCTATAAACTATTCTTGTAATAATATTGACAAATTTAAAATAGTCACCATTAAAGTTACTGGCTGGTTGTGAGAATTTATTATGTGAAGTTATTGAATATATGATAATTCATCTATCTTTCAGTATTTTGCTTTATTTCAAAATTCATTTTATCAGAAACATAAAGAATTTCCCCAATATGCAGAGTTTGGAAATGGAATTAAGTATTTTTTTAAAAAAACACGGTAGAAAAATTTCATTATCTCATTGAATAAACAAGCCACGGTAATAACTTGACATATGCTTGTATTGTTTAAAAAAGAAACAGATGGCAAGAATTTTTAACTCTATTCTTAATTAATGAATAAAAGTAGGAGAGTACATAAAGAGATAAATATTCCTTGATCTCGCAAACTAGAAATATAAAACAATGACTGTGTTTTTTACAGATTGTTGAACAGCACATGTTGTGTTCTCGGTTACAGTCCGAGATCATGCATTTTGTCCCTGTTATATAAGGAAAATCCCTTTCTGAGGTGAGGTGAGAAAACTGACAATTTCTTGAAGGAAGCAATGCTTTGGAAGTATTAAATTTAATCTGAAGAAGAAAATGACCTAAAATGCCTATTTGCCAATTTCTAAATTCATACTCCTACTTGAACAAAGTAAAAACATTTCAACAAGGACAATGTATAAAATCTAGCTACAAAGTAAAATTATCTAATGATGTATATATACGTCATCTTCTACATGAGCAGATTTAATATCAGTTAGCTTTTTGCTGCAAACAAACCAAACTTCGGGAGAACTCAGTGGCTTAAAACAACAACCTTTAGCTCACTATTCTGTAGGTCAGCTAGGACCAGGCACAGCTACGCAGTTCTTTTTATTTCAGCTGGGCTCATTTACATGTCTGCAGACATGAGGTAGTTGTGCTCATGAGGCTTAACTGACTGCTGCATGGAAGACAGGGGAGTCTGGGCAATGGCAATCTTATCATCCGGCAGGTTTTTGTTTCAGCCTTGTTACTGTGGTAGCTGGACAGGTTTTCCAGGGAGGTTCTTGTGTGTAAGGCATCTTGAGGTCTATGCTTAGAAACGGCACAGTCTTGCTTCTGCCACAGCCTCCAGTCCAACAAAAGTAACAGTGCCAACTCAGATTCAAGGAGTGGAGAAATAGACTCCAAAACATAAAAAGCAAGCTACAAAGTCATAGTGCAAGGAGTGTGGTTACAACTACAGAAAATTTTGTGGCCATTTCTTCTGTAAACTACTATGGTAGATTACACATGTTAACCACCCCATGAGGACTTGCTGACTGAATGAATGAGTGCATGACTGAATAATGAAGAGCAGTAAAAATTCTCCTCAGTAAAGTAACATCTTCATTAACTGGGTATGCTGTAGGTCATAGAAGTTGAAAATATTTTGTGGTCATTCTGTACTTATATAGATAGACTGCTTTGACTAAAATGAGTATTTGTTTGCTTTTTCTAATATTGTTATTGCATACCTTTTCTGCTGAATTTCAATTTTCTGAACTTTTAATATAATTCAGTTATTACTGAAGAATATAGTCTTTTACGGGAGCCTGGATGGTTCAGTCAGTGAAGCATCGAACTTTGGCCCAGGTCAGGATCTCAGGGTTCGTGGGTTCAAGCCCCACGTCAGGCTCTGTGCTGACAGCCCAGAGCCTGGAGGCTACTTTGGATTCTGTGTCTCCTTCCCCCACTTGCACTCTGTCTCTCTGTTTCTCTGTCTGTCTCTCAAAAATAAATGAAAACATTAAAAAAAAGAATATAGTTGTTCAAATTCCTTTTTCAATAAAATTTTCAAACACTTGTTTTATAGTAATTGATCTCATTGAATTATTTCTGGCCTTTAAATAGGTTTTTTTTTCAGCCTAATTTTATCAAACTAAAAACATAAAATTAATAAGAGAATTAAAACTGATTTTATGTATATAAATAAGACAAATTGCTAACAAATATAAGAAGTTTTACATTAAAAACCTTACATTCAGGCAAGATTTCAACATCTATATTTTCAACTACATTTTCAACATCTATTCTTTTCTCTCTTCAAAATAAGAATGATTTGAATGTCTGTTTTATCCAAATTGCATCTTCATTTCTGCTGATATATTTCTGTAAAATGAAGAGGACTCTGATAATAAGTTTTAAAAAATAACAACTGGAAATCATCCCAAATTAAACATCTGCCCACATGCAACACATCTCAAAGAAGAGGCACAGATCTGTGAAGGCAGAAACAATGCAAAGATAATTAAATATAGAAGTAATTTTCATAGGAGCTTTGAAAATTTGGCAATATATGACAATGTAGACCTCAAAAGTATGATGGTAAATACTTGTTCAAATGCAAATGTGAAATGCTTTAGTTTAGAATGCATGCAGAATATGGACTTGATTTTGGCTGGCATCCTACTTTGGTAGGTCCACATGGTAAATTAGGTTCTATCTCATAATTGCACTTGCAGTTAGCATACCAGTACAAAAAGGTCAATGCTAGGTTACTGTTCAAGCACAGATAAGGTGCAAGGTTTGATGGTCTCTTAGCCTGCTCCACTGTGAGACGCGATTAAAATTTCCACAGAGCACAGCATTATACAGAGCTCAATCAGAAAAAGGGTAATGCCCCTTTGAAGAGTTAGCTCATTTTCTTTTTATTGGTTGTAATGTGTGTGGTGCCAATCCACTGATTTCATCTTCGTTGCTTTAAAGAGAGGCTCATCTAAGTCAACATATAAATTAAAACGCAACTATGTCTACTGAGTTTTTTTGGATTTTGTCTATAAGAAATTTTAGTTATTAATCTATTTGTTTCATTTCATTGCATTGGTGCCTCACAGCTCCTATACCTGCCTCCTATACCTTAGAGGTGGAAGAAAAAATTTGAGATTTCAAAGAATCTGAAAATTCTCCACAAATGAATCCATTTGAACTTAACTCATATTAGGAGTGACAAGACTATTCACAGTAACTTTTAAGAGATATTATATATGCAGCCTATTAATCATTCAGAAGTCCTCCCTGGCTACACGTAAACAATTTGTGTGTGTGTGTGTGTGTGTGTGTGTGTACACATCAGCATACAAATCATACAGCATATGCCCGTTATCTTGCTCCTTCACTATAGTTATAGACTCAAGACTTCATCATTACAAATAAAAATCTTCCCTCTAATTTAAGCAACAATGTATTTCATTTACAATATCCGGGCAAAATAATATCTTTCTACTTGATCACTCCATTGAAGAAGTTGGTGGGTTTACATAAGTGAAGATAAATGGCCTTAACATTAAATAAAACTATCTGAAAAACCCACATAGGAAAGTCAACCTGTGAGTAATCATTGAATATATGATTACTTTTTTTCAAAGAAATTGGAAAAGTCAATAGTTAATAACCTTATTCCATGTGAGGGTTCTTATACTCAGAAGTGTGATTTCTCAAAGTACCAAAGAATAGAGCATCAAAATCTCCTGTCTAATCTCTTCACTCAGACTCACTGTAACAACAATTACAGTGATTTACAATTTAATTGTAATTTATCAATTACAATTGATAAAGGTTGCTTTATCAATGTCATCTATGCTTTGCTTTTGGCCAAGGCTCAGACTTACTTTACAGCAACATTACTTAACATAAAATACCAACTCAACAGCATCTTAATAACAAACAAGAGCATATTTAAGACAGAATATGTATTATTTTAGTTTCTAGAAATTATGATAGTCCATATTTTATTTTATTTCTTTTTTCTAAGTTTTACTGAAGTATAATTGACAAATAAAACATAACTTATATTTTAAATATTCATTTTCTCAAACAGGGAATGTTTTTCCAAAACATTTTAGAAACAGGGTCTTTAATGTTGAAATGAACTATAGATAGTATCTCCTTGACTCTCCCATTCACTCTAGTGTTCCCTGATATGTGTGCTTTTAGAAATCATCTGGGAATAGAAATTTATTATTTCATCTAGGAAGACCATGTAACTTTGTTTCAAGTTCTTATATTGATTTAATCTTCCTCATTTTAAGCCTAACCCACCATTAATAGTTCTGCTGTATGAAACCAGTCAGAATTCTTTATTCCTTTTCCACATGAACTTCTTTCCAAATATTTAGTAGTATATTAACAAGAACAATAATAACCACAATTTACTGAGCACAATGTTCTAGGAATGGTTCTATATGTTTAGTGCATATCTTTTAATGAAAGGCTAACAACAATCCTAAATATTAGACCCAGTTGCTAATGCTGTTTGGAAGATATGGGAAAATAGGGGAAAGATACTGAGGTTATCTACCAAAGGTTAAGTAATTTGCCCAGTGGCACTGGATTAAACCCAAGAAGCTTCTTGCACAGCTCTTCAAGCTAACTATTGTGCTGTAATAATACAGCTCTCATATTATCTTTCCTTCTCAAACAAATACATTTAATTAGGTCACTATATCAAGAATTAGAGCATCCTCACTACCCTTTGTATTTTTCTATTTATAAACTGCAGCTTTTCAAAATTGAATACAATAGGTCAGATGTGGTGTAACTGTGGCAGATCCATGACGATTGATTTTCCTACTTCACCTAAGGACTATTAATGTAGTATTAATACTAGTATTAAGGTAGTTTAAGCCAGCAAAACCTTGGGAAGACAATACTAGTAATGTTATTGCTTTAGCGGAGCCACAGAGAAATACAAAAACTCAAGACTCATTCACACAAACTTTTGCCAATCAGATCTCCCTCTCTTTACTTTGTAGATATAACATTAAACCTATGTACAAAGCTATACATTTATACACAGTAAATTTGTCCCATTCAATTTAACCTGTCAAAAGCCTTTTGAACTCTGTTCTTTCATCCTGTATGTCAACTATCTTTTTAGCATTATATGGTTTATCTTACTGTTGTTATCATCAAACAATTTCTGTTCATCAATATTTCATTTTTGAGCTAAAACAATGTTTTCGGTCTAATGGTCAGCCTAAGGTTACTCAAACATCTTATATTTATTCTCACAAAAGCAGTCAGGCAAAACTTATTAAAACTTAAAATAGTTTTGAAAACTCATTTGCCTTTCAAACATTCACTTTCCATTAAAATTGCAAAGGAATTGCAAAGGAATTACTTAGTAAGGATTCACTTGCTTTCTGACTTATTTACCTATTTTCTTCCAATTTATGAGATTCCTAGATGAAGAACAAACTTTTGCTAGCAGAGAATAAATGTACTTTCACTTATAAGCAGGAAACTCTTTTTTCACATGTGCTGTAATAGGAAAAACATAAAAGAGAATAAAGTCACCATGATTGGAGAAATTTCGCTTATTTTGTTGTTGCAAACTCTACAGAATTCCCATTGGCACAGTCATTTTTCTTGAAGTCACTTGGAACTTCGATTGTTTCTACAGCTTCCTTCTGGGATTATTTAAAAATGCGTATAAGAAACTTTAAAAAGCAATGGAAAAACAATTTAAACTAATCAGTGTCTTTATTCAGTTAGCATTACATTTCCAAAGTTTTCCTATAATACTTTCAGAAAACACATTCATCCTGGTCCAGTGATAATTCTTGGTATTCACCAGTTAGAGAAAGAAAAAAGTCAAATATACTACAGAAAAATATAGAATAGTGCAGGAAGACCAGGTTTTTATTTTATGTGAACCTGGAACATAGGAATTTCTTATCTGATACAGAGATCTGAAAAATAAGTGAAAATACAAGTTTTAAATTAATGTATACTAAGAGCAATCTATTCTTTGGTAGAAACTAGACTTATGTAAAGCCTTTAATAATATAATTAAGAATTCAACAACGCCTCTCTATGTAATTCACAGCTCCAAATGTCTACAGCTCTAATTCTGACCTTTCAAAACCCCATTAAGCTATGTAAATACAGTACAAAGAAATGTGTACTGTGCATAAACAGTATTCTAATGTCAACCAGACAAGGACACATTGCCTCACTGTTGTCCCCAGTGCTTATAAGGGCACTGTTGAGGCATTAATACATCCTTGCTATTGATTTGTATATGACAGATCTACCATGGGACTCATGTTGTGGCCTTTCTGTTCAATATGTGGTTCGAGGGTGACCCTTACTTATATTATTCTGATATATTAGACACATTGTGATGCTTAATTTTGTGTCACCTTGACTAGGCTAAAGGATGCCTAGATAGCTGTTGAAACATTATTTCTAAGTGTGCTTATGAGGGTGTTTTTGGAAGAAATTAGCCTTTGATTCAGTAGACTGAATAAAGAGATTTGTCCTCACAAATGTAGGTGGGCATCATTTAATCCATTGAAGGCTGAAGAAACAAAAAAGGTGAAGGGAGAACTTTCTTTTTCTCTTAAGTTGTTGATGCCCATCTTATTCTGCCTTCAGATATTAGAGCCCCTGGATCTCAAGTCTTCAGATTATAGATTATAGATTTTATATTATAGATCAAACTATACCACCAGCTTTCCTGGTTCTTCAGTTTGAAGATAGCAGATTGTGGGATTCCTGGCATCCATACTTGTGTGAGCCAATTCTTATACTAAATCTCCTCATATATATCTATTTATGTCTTATTGGATCTATTTCTCTGAATAACTCTAGCACAGATATTACAAATACTTTTAGCAGTTCAATGAAAATAATAACAATTAATTTTTTTTGAAAAGAGAAAGAAAATAAAACTTAAGGTCCAGGACCTCATATTAAATATGTGGTAGGAAAGTGCTTTATTAGTTTCCTATGTATATATTTTTTAGAATCCACAATATTCACTATAGAAACTAAGAAAATATAAATCACTTCAATTGCATCAACCATCAAAAATTTTCATTGACATTTTGGTATTTACCTTGCAAAGTATCATGTGTGTATATAGGGTGTGAATGCTTATATGCTTCCAATTATATAAACACATACCTAGGGGCACCTGGGTGGCTCAGTCATTTAAGCGTCCGCCTTTGGCTCAGGTCATGATCTCATGGTTCGTGAGTTCAAGCTGCATCAGGTTTGGTGCTATCAGCTCAGAGCCTGGAGCCTGCTTCAGATTCTGTCTGTCTGTCTGTCTGTCTCTCTCTCTCTGCCCCTCCTCCCTCCCCCACTCTCTCTCTGAAATAAATAACAATTAAAATTTTTTTCATTGACATTTGGTATTTACCTTGCAAAGTATCATGTAGGTGTGAATACATAAATGTTTACAATTATATATAAACACATATCTAGAATAAAAAGGAATCAAGCACTGAACACGTTTCAAAACTTTTTTTATTAACAATATATTGGGAACATATTTTATGTCAAGAAATATACTAAAATATCTACTAAAACATCACTTTGATGAATAATCAACATATTATTTTGTGTGTAGTCCAAATAAAACTCCTTCTTACCCATGCCTTAAGGCTTACCATGTTATGTGATGAATTTAAAAGAAGCAAAAGTAGAATTTGTTGAAGTCTTGGCAAAGAATGTAAAGAAAACACCACTTATCCAACTGTATTAGTTTTCAGTCTCTGTGGAACAAATTACTATATATGTAACAACTTAAAACAACACTAACTTATTATCTCATGGTTTCTGTGAGTTAGGACTGTTAGTTAGCTGGGTTCTATGCTCAGGGTCTCCAAAGCTGACATCAAGGTATCAACCAACCTGTGTTCTCATCTGGAAGCTTGACTCAGAAAATACCTGTCTCTGAGCCCACTTTGGTTTTGGCACAATTTGCCTCCTTGGAGGTATGGGAGGGAGGTCTCTGCCTTCTTGTTAGCTGTTCTGGGGGTTACTCTGAGGTCCTAGAGACCACACATTGTTCCTTGACACATGATCCTCTTGGACAGTTCAACACCTGGTAATTCATGTCCTCAAGGCCAGGTGGAGTGGTCCTCTCCAACTTCTGTGTTTACCAGACAGAAAAAAAACTGTTTGCTTAAAAAAACAAAAAACAAAAAAACAACTTACCTTGATTAGGTCAGGGTCAATCTGGAAATGCTTTTTTTTTTTTTTTTTTTAAAATTTTTTTTTTCAACGTTTTTAATTTATTTTTGGGACAGAGAGAGACAGAGCATGAACGGGGGAGGGGCAGAGAGAGAGGGAGACACAAAATCAGAAATAGGCTCCAGGCTCCGAGCCATCAGGCCAGAGCCTGATGCGGGGCTCGAACTCATGAACCACGAGATCGTGACCTGGCTGAAGTCGGACGCTTAACCGACTGCGCCACCCAGGCGCCCCTGGAAATGCTCCTTTTTACTGTACAATATAACATAATCAGGAAAGTGATATCTCATATTCTCAGGTCCATATATATTCACAGGGAAGACATAATACAAGGGCAGGGTTGCTGGGTATAATCTGAGAATTCTGTCTACTACATCAACATAAATGCGACCAGTAGTTGCTCAATTATTTGGAAATAAGTTTGTATACATATGCAACAAATAAGTTTATATCTGTTTGCAATTTTACCTAAAACAAAAATAATCATATTTATTCACCAACATTTTAATATGCAGGTATATTTATCAACAAATCAAGCATATGGGGCACCTGGGTGGCTCAGTCAGTTAAGCATCCAACTCTTGATTTCAGCTTAGGTCATGATCACATTGTCCATGGGTTCAAGTTCCACACTGGGCTCTTCACTGACAGCACCACAAGTGGAGCCTGCTTATAATTCTCTCTTTCTCCCTCTCTCACTGCCCCTCTCCTGTTCATGCTCTCTCTTTCTCTCTAAATAAATAAATAAATAAATATAAATAAATAAAATCATGCATATATCTAGTTTTGAATGCTTTCAAATGGAGAAAAGCTTATGACTCACATTTAAAATTGTAATCAGGGGGCGCCTGGGTGGCGCAGTCGTTAAGCGTCCGACTTCAGCCAGGTCACCATCTCGCGCTCCGTGAGTTCGAGCCCCGCGTCAGGCTCTGGGCTGATGGCTCAGAGCTTGGAGCCTGTTTCCGATTCTGTGTCTCCCTCTCTCTGCCCCTCGCCCGTTCATGCTCTGTCTCTCTCTGTCCCAAAAATAAATAAATGTTGAAAAAAAAAATTTTAAATTGTAATCAGTATTTCCTTTTTTACCCAGATTTTTTTGAATTTATTATTTATTTTCCAAAAATTAACTGGTAGATCTATGTAACAAAAAACATGAATTATACAATCTTGATTTTATAATTAACTTTTTTTTGGCCTGGATGAAAAAAAGCTTCGAAAATATTGCCTAAATGTTTGGAGAGGAAATGGAATTTAGGTTTTACAGTTAAAAAATTGACTTAATTGATAAAAGAGTGCTTTTTAATTATATAACTTAAGTTGGTTGCACATAACATAGTATTATGACCACTGTGATAGATTAAAACAAATATCTCTTCCATCTGGCCAAAGACCTCTAAAAACCTCCATTTCATTTGTTTGTTCCTGGCTCCTTGTCTCCCACTTTCTATTCTTTTCAGTCCTCTGTACTCTGTGACAGCAGTTGAATGATTTTTAGGTGTGTAGTTTCTATTTTACTTTTTTATGGTTTGATCATTTATAAAAACCCTCTTTTTCTTATTTGGTTTCTCCCAGCAACATACTCTCCTCCTAGGAAACCCTCACCAACTTTGACCCACTACAAATATTTGAGCTTAGTCAATGTCAAATGACTCATTACTTGCTTTTTCTTTTTCTTTTTTCTTTTTTTGAAGAGAACCATTTCCTTAGCTATACAATATGCAGAAAAGTCTATAAACGAATTTATTATTTATTTATTTATACAATAAATTTATTTTTGTAGGTTTTTTCAGTGACTTATCTAGCTGCACTAATGTTAGTAAGACTCTCCATTTATTTCAACAGCCCAAGAATTCTGAAAACTAGCCATGAAGAATTGCAAGTTCTTACATAGAATTCAATGGGAACAAGTGACTACACGCTCTATAGAATACACCAGAGAATTCTTAGTAATTTCTGTTACTCTCAAGTCTAGTTTTTTATATCTCTACAGATAAAATGGATCTTTCAAATGCAATGGCTTTTGAATCATCTGCATATTAGGAATATAACTAAGTCAACTGTGAATGCAGTACAAGGTATAAAATTGTGTTACTATATGTATTGCAAAAATGAAACTTCAATCAAAACTGTTAGAGAGTCTGAAGAGTAAACTCGGGTGTATTTTCCATCAAATTAAAGATGAGGGAAGAGACATATTTTACCTGTGATTTTAAGGCTAAATATATTTATGCCAAGTACCCCAGAAGCAGACCTTGATTTGAGGATCTATATGTAAATGATTTATAAGGAAATGCTCTTGGGAAAACCATTCAAGTGGTAGGGGAAACAAAAGAAGGAAGAATAGACAGGACTTCTGAGCCCCAGTCTCAGAATGGTAGTTTCAAACTGACCCTGCAGAGATATTCTGGAGTATAAGTTGCCCTGGAGTTGCCTGGACCCAAGGCAAGGAGTCTGGGGCTTGGGTACCCCAGCTCCCATTGGCCATTACTTAAGGAGCCTCATCCAGTTGTTTTGGGCAAAGAGGCCTCTGAAGTGCAAAGGCAGTCCTCCTTAAATGTCTCAAGTTATTGAAAGCAAAAGCAAATAAAAGGGCACCTTCCAAGCACAGAAACATGGTAAAAAGGAACGCTAGGGGATCTGGGGAAAGCATGTAAAACAATTCTTATTTGCATTCTAAGATGTAAATTGGCCAATTAAAACATTTTATACGACTAAAATTAGGCATACAGAATGTGAAAAATGTTGCTGAATATACTTTTTCAGTAACTATTTGTCAAACTTGGAATATATATGTATATGGTTTTATTCTCCCTCGTTTTAACAATAACAAAGTCTATATATCTACCAGAGACTCCAAAAGGGAAGATACGATCATAGTATGATTAAACTGAGAAACGCAAATCAGTAATGCTCTCGTGAAAAAAATTGGAATTGATCATTGTGATCTAGGGTCAAAACATTTCAATGGTTAGTTTCAGCTTGAAACTGAAGTACCCGCTGAGGCAACAGCAATACAGCAAACATATTAGATTCAGTATTGGCCAGAGCATTATAAATTTCATTTGCTTATTTATGCCTAAATTTTAAAATTAGTACCGATACTGTGATGAATAATAACACGAGATTTACAACAGGCTGCCCCCAGAACACCTTCCTGGTAATTTAAGTTACACTCTCAGACTTACATGGACCAAATGAACATAGGTAAACTCTGGCTCATTTTGACATCCAGAGCAAATTTGTAAAGGATGTGAGTGTGCGAAGGCATATTTGCATTCAGAAGGAACATACTGAGCCTAGGAATGGACAATTTATCTTAGTTGAAGGGAAAATTCTAAGTTAGTAACTTTGGGGGGGGGGTTATGTTTTGGAATTTATGTTTTCCTTTATTTCCTCTTTCCTCATGATTCCCAATACTCTCCATCCAGTCATCCTGGCCATTCTGTATTCTTCGCCTCAGGGAAGAGCTGTAATTGTGTATAGCAGAGGGTTGTCTCTTTCCCCCTTTTATGATTCCAATGTACAAGCTTTAAGAAACTAGAAAGAACATGACTGGGGGGCGGAAAAAGTTAATGCAGAAAATATGGTAAATAAAATGTTGAATAAACGAGTAAAGGATGGATACTCAGTTGTTTTAAAATACAAAATTTGATTAATAAAATTTCAGTACATTACTAAAATCTATTTTAGACAATAGAATCTATTGTCATTTTTTGTTGGTGTGAGTTCTGAACCTCCTAGCCACATTGTATTTTAAATAAAAAATGACTCAGGGGCGCCTGGGTGGTGCAGTCGGTTGGGCGTACGACTTCAGCCAGGTCACGATCTCGCGGTCCGTGAGTTCGAGCCCCGCGTCAGGCTCTGGGCTGATGGCTCGGAGTTGGAGCCTGTTTCCGATTCTGTGTCTCCCTCTCTCTCTGCCCCTCCCCCGTTCATGCTCTGTCTCTCTCTGTCCCAAAAATAAATAAAAAAACGTTGAAAAAAAATTAAAAAAAAATAAATAAATAATGACTCAAAGTTTTCTATTTGCTAAAGTGAATACCCTATTTGTGTCATACATTTATATGCATACAAACATGCACACATACCTGTGTGCACGTGCATATTTAAACTTTGTACCCCAGTTAGAGAATACATATTATTCTCAAGTTCACATGAAATAAGGTCACAGATTGGCCATAAATACGTTCTCAACAAATTTCAAAGACTTGTCATAGGGATCACATTCTATAACCATTATGAAATAAGATTGGTGTGATGGTTAATTTTATGTTTCAACTTGCCTGGGCCACAGGGTACCCAGACATTTGGTTAAACATTATTTGAGGTGTATCTGAGAGATATTTCTAGAAAAGATCAACATTTGAATAGGCAGGCTGAATAAATAAAGCAGGCAGCCATCCCTAAAGTGGGTAGGCTTCATCTAACAGAACAAAAGCCTGAATAGAACAAAAGTCTGACCCCCTCCCTACCAAAGAAGGATTCCTCCTGGCTGACTGTCTCTAACCTGGGACAGCAAGTTTTTCCTGCCTTCCCACTCAACTGAAACATTAGTTTTCCTGTCTCCTGCCTCCTGATTCACCCTGCAGATCTTGGGACGTGTCAGGCTCCAAAATTACATGTGCCATACATACATCCGATTGGTTCTGTTAATGTGGAGAATCCTGACAATTAGATATTAATAACAATAAACTACAATTTTAAAAAATTCTTGTATATTTGCAAAATAAGAAATATATGACTAAACAATTCTTGAGTCAAAGAAGAAACCATAGTGAAAACTAAACTATTTAGAATGAAGTGATTCAGGCAATAGCATATATGAAAATTTATTAAATAACTGTGAGGAATTCCCTCTTCCCCAGGCATCAAAATTCATTATGGCGTAAAAACAGCAATTTTGTTTTCCATTTTAATAACCACACTTGAAGCACTTCATATTTCCTCAATAATTGAATACTGGTTTATAACTTCCGTTGCTTTGAAAAAAGGTAATAGTTTGTAACTGTGTTCCTATACTACCTTTTATCCCCTGTGTTGTCCCTGTGCCAGTAGATTGTAAATTGCCTGTTTTATGTATCTGTTTCTCACTAAAATAGGAGCTCAATGGACTGACAGTTAAGATTATGAATTACTCAACTTCTTTGTCATAGCACAGAGCACATAGTAAGAACTAGAAAAAACTCAATGGATTGGTTAGAACTATTTTGAAATTCGAAAAACAAAATATCTATCAGTCCTCTTGAGACAGTTGGGGGAGAAGCAGACCTGTAGAATATACTGAAATCAGTACCAATTTATGGTCTTAAATGGTTACATTCCAAAAGAAAGATATGGAAGATTAATGAAATAAATATCCAAGTTAAGATGTTAGAGAAAGAACAGAGTATATGCAGAGAAAGTAGAAAGAGGAAGATAGTAAAGACAAGAACACAAATAAAAGATCTAAAAGCAAAGATAAAATAAAGCCAAAACTTTGATGGGGGGGGGGAAGTATGATATTTGAAGGAATAATATAATATGTAAAAATTGGGAAAGTCTGATTAAGAAAACAGGAGAGAAGTAACCAATAAACAATTTCAGGTAACAAAAGTACATAGATACAGATGCAACAGAGAATACAAAGATAATAAAATGAGACTAACAATTTTGTGTCATTCATTTGAATACTTACATGCAATTAGTAGATTCTTATGTAATTAAAACATCAAACTTTACTTAACACTATATCGTCCTCTAACAATTATAGACTCTGAAGCAAAATTCGCACACACACAGACATACCTCTAGCATCATATAGTTTGGGGGGAGGGTTCTATGCAATTTTAAAGAAATATGTCTTTCCATCATTATAAAAGTCTTCCAGAAAGTAAAAAGTTGACCATTCTCCATTAACTTCAAAAGAGCAAAATCAGAGAATGACAGTAAAGAAAGAAAAACACAGGCCAAGTTGATTCAAAACATAGGTAGAAATTAATTTTCTTAAGCTGATAAACATTTATTACCAAAACCTTACAACAAATATTCTTAGTGGAGAAGTATTAAAATCTTTTACTTTAAAATGACAAACAAGTCAAAGATGCCCATTGATTCATCTATTAATTCATTTACTTACTAAAAACATGTTGATTAAACCTATACTAGGCATTCTTCTAGGCACTTGTGATATAGAAGTGAATAAAACAGATAAAGATACCTGATTTCAAGGAATTTACAGTTTGGCAGAGGAAAATAGAAAATAAACAGTAAATACAATTAATAACAACATAGATGTTAGAATCTGAAAATATAAAGATTTATAAATGTTATTTGTTTTTTTTAAGTAAGTTTCATGCAAAGCATGGAGCCCAACATGGGGCGAGATTTATAAATGTTAAATATATATGATAAATGTTATAATATGAAATATGAATGAAAATGAGGAAAAGTAAAGCAGATTAAAGAAAATCAGGAGTGGAAGGGTGGAAGGGACACGTGTGTGATACAGGTTGTACCATTAAATAGGTAGTCATGCCCTAAATGTGAGACCTGAAACCATTACAATCCTAGAGGAGAACAGAGGCAATAACCTCTTTGCCATTAGCTATCACAACTTCTTGCTAGATATGTTTCCCAAGGCAAGGGAAACAAAAGCAAAAATAAACTATTGGGGCCACATCAAAATAAAAAGCTTTTGCACAGCAAAAGAAACAATCAACAAAACTAAAAGCAACCTACAGAATGGGAGAAGATATTTGCAAACATATGTGGTGAAGGGTTAGTATCCAAAATATATAAAGAACTTATAAAACTCAACACCTGAAAAACAAATAATCCGGTTAAAAAATAGCCAGAAGACATGAATAGACATTTATCCAAAGATGACATACAGATGGCCAACAGACCCATGAAAAGATGCTCAATAACATCACTCATCATCAGGGAAATACAAATCAAAACTACAATGAGATATCACCTCACAGCTGTCAGAATGGTTGAAATCTACAAGATAAGAAACAACAGGTGCTGGCAAGGATGCAGAGAAAGGGGAACCCTCTTACACTGTTGGTGGGAATGCAACCTGGTGCAGCCACTCTGGAAAACAGTATGGAGTTTCCTCAAAACGTTAAAAATAGAACTACCCTATGATCCAGCAATTTTACCCCTAGGTATTTATCCAAAGAATATAAAAAATACAAAGTACTAATTGAAAGGGATACACGCACCCTATGTTTGTAGCAGCATGATCAAACACTAGCCAAATTATGGAAACAGCCCTAATGTCCATTAACTAGCAAATGGATAAAGAAATATATATATATATACACACACACACACACACACACACACACACACACACACGCAAAGGAATATTACTTGGCCATAAAAAAGAATGAAATCTTGCCATTTGAATGATGTGAATGGAGCTAGAGAGCATTATGCTAAGCGAAATAGGTCAGAGAAAGACAAATATGTGATTTCACTCATAAGTGGAATTTAATAAACAAAACAAATGAGCATAGGGGAAAGAAAGAGGGAGGGGAAGCAAAGAGACTCACAACTCTAGAGAACAATTGATGGTTATCAGAGGGGAAATGGGTGGAGAGATGGGTTAAGTAAGTGGTGGGGATTAAGGAGAACACTTGTGATGAGCACAGGGTATTGTATGTAATAGTTGAAACACTAAATTGTACCCCTGAAACTAATATTATACTGTATGTTAACTGGAATTAAAATTAAATGTTAAAAAAATAGGTAATCATGATAAGCCTCATTGAGAAAAAGGTATTTGGGAATCATATGAAAGCTATGAGAAAAATGAAACAAACATCTGGATAAAAAGAATTCCTGACAGTGAAACTATTGTAAGACTTTTATGTTTGAGAAATACAAAGAGGCCAGCATGGCCAAAGCAGTTTTCTAGACTGGGTTTCCCTGATATTAATCCCATTATCAAGAATTTTGATGCTCAGAATTTATTTGAGAGGTGATCCTGAGAAGCATGCAAAAGGATGGGAGGAATGTAAGGCAGAGAAACAGTGGCTGATAAAAGGTGAGTTGATGAATCTTGATTCTTCTGAGGACTAGCCCAGGATGCATCTTAGAATTACCAGCAAGAGAGAGGGAGGCAAGAATATTTATCCATTAATTTCCATACCTTATAGGTTAAGGAATATGTTGGTTGAAATACCTACCACATAACTGGCACTTCTGCTCTGCCCCTGCAGTGGACTCAGTGGTCTTCTGGCTGCCAGAGGCAGGCAATGGGCAGAGAAACAAGGTTCAAACAAGGCTCAAGACAAATATTTGAAGAAAGATGGTGCTAGTGGGCATTTGAAATAACCATCACCATAGCTATAAATGAAGTCAGAGGTACACTTATGTGGTGTGTGGTGGGGAATCAACAGTGTCTGCTGCAAGCAGCAAAAACAAGGGGAGTGGAGATAAGGCGAGGGGAAGAGGATTAAGGGGAGGGTGATTTTATAGAGCACTGTACCTCTTGTAATGACTTGGCTCTTATTCTATATTCAATGCAGAACCATTAGAGAGGTGTAAAGTCATTTAGCTGTGCTATTGAGGAAAAACTGTGGGTGACAGAATGGGAGCAAAGGTAAGGGCAAACTTTTAGGAAGCCATTAAAGTAATCCTCACAAGAAATAAAGATGGCCTAGGCCAGATTGGTATTGAGCAATAGGAGAGACAAGGTCAGATTCTGGATATTTTGCATAAGGTGAAGGCTTTTTTCTATTTTAAATTGCACTAAAGGTTCTTTACATTAATTAGGACAAGAAAAAGAAAGACCTAAAAATTGGAAAGTAAATAAAAGATTCATCCTATATGATGACTTCACAATCTACATGGAAAATTCAAAATACTCTGGAATCTAATTATTGCAAATAACCATATCTTTGGCAAGATAGATAGTTAAGAGATTGGTACTTTAAAAATCAATTGCATTTCTATATATCAGCAACACATAATTATTTTAAAATACATCGTGTATATTACCAACTGATGAGATATTTAGGAATATGTCCAAAGGAAGATGTGTAAGATCCATGCAAAAAAATATATATAACATGGATTGATAGACACTCAAAGGCTATGGAGAAATATCTTGTGTTTATGGACGAAAGCATTAGATTAGGGAAAAGATGTAGAGTTACACCAAATTAATCTACAAAATCAACTCAATCAAATTCTAACAAGAATTTCAAATGCAGATCCTAAAATGTTTGTGGAAGTATAAAAAGAAAGAATAATTGGGACAAAGATATAAGAATAAAGTGAGGGAACTTCTCCTTCCAGATATCAAAACCTGTCACAAAGCGATAGTGTTTGAACATGTAGCATTTGTGCCAAGAGATAAAAACTAAGCAATGCAACAGGTTAGAGAGCTTGGAACTGGGGAAAATATGAACATAGTATCCAGATTGGGAAGAAAAAAGTAAGAGGGGAGAAAGGAGAAGAAGAGATGTCAATAAATGTTGTGAAAACAATTGGTGAATCCATTTGAAAAAAAAATATTCCTACTTCACACTTATTTAGAATCCATTTCAGATGGGTTAAAGAATTAAGTGTGGAAAACAACACAGAATCTTTATGCATAAAACTATAGAATAATACCATTCTGATTTAGAATGAGGAAATCATTTTTAAATATGGCCCCTTCACACCATTAAAAAAAAAAACCTATTAACTTGACTACTTAAAATCAGTTTGTCAAAACTACATCAAAGAATGTGATGCCATATAGTGCAAGATACTTGTAACACACATAGCTGACAAAGACTTAGTATCCAGAGTAAAGAATGCTTATGTATCATAAGAAAAAGACAAATAGACAAAATAGTCCCATTTCATATCTACTTGCTTAGCAAAATTTTAAAAATCTACAGTTGGAAAGGATATGAATCAATGGAAACACCTATACACTACTCATGAAATGCATGATGGCATTTTTTTTTGAAAACGCAAGCACTCACATACTCTACTAACCAACACTTTGATTCCAGGGTACATTCCAAGAAATGTATATTAAGTATACATTCACATGGATAGTAAGACACATGTACAAGGTTTACAGAAGCACTAAAACATTGGGTTCAAAGTAAATGTCCATAAACAAGAGAATAAATTTAAAACTACAGTATTATACTAACACAGTGGCATACTATAGAGCAGGGATAATAAACTATAGCTACATTCAACATCATAGATGAACTATTAAAGCATAATTTGGGGATTAAAAATAAGTTTTAAAAAACTAAAATATATGCAAGTATGATACATTTCTTTAAAGTTAAAAAAATAAGCAAAACAAAACAGTACTTTATTCAAAGTCTACTGATTTAAATGTTCATTCTATCAAAAAAAAAAAAAACTTTGCAGAAACAGAATGAAATATTTGTGTCCATTGGCCTACTCAAGTTGACACATAAAATTGGCCACCACGGTAAGTATTGCCAATATCATTTTATACGTATCACATACATTATATGAAAAAAGCAAATAAAGAAAGAAAATGTGTTGGAGATTAAGGTGAGGGAGGGTACAATAGTTGAAAAGAAAGTGAAAGAAATGAAAGGGATAGTGAGAAGGAGAATTGTTAATGAGATGGGTCTCCCTCTGGGCTACAAAATCAGATGTTATTGGGGAGTATTGAAATTAACCCATGAATTTTAAGAGTTCAATATTTCCAACCCGTCACTTAATCTAATATACTGTGTGCAAATTATTAAGTTCTCAGTGCCTCCATTTCCCACACATCAAATGAGAATAATAGTAATAGGTTTTTTACTTAAGGGATTGAATAATTTGGTTTATTTAAAAGGTGGAAATAGCCAATACTAGGTACATCACTAGTGGGTAATATTCAATTGACCTTTCTACCCGTTAAATCACTTTTAATAAGGAGCAGGAAAATGAATCTACATCTATTTTATTTCATCACAATTTTGGTGTTCCTTTCAAATAATGATAGGGATAGAGGAGTGTATTAATTTTATTACTGTATATTTCATTATTTCTAAAGCCTTTGAGATAATATGCATTTTCTGAAATTTTTACTCAGTGGATAGTGAGCATGATTTTCTTCTGTGCTTCATATGACTGCAAATAGTTTGTGAAGTACTTACACATCAGCATAAACTAGAAACTAGAAAAAATATGTGAAAATATTTTAAGATACCCAGTATTTACGAAAGTTAAGTTTACATTTTTAGTTATATTATTGAATTTAATTCATTTCATAAGATTGATTACAGATATCTCTTTCATTCTATCCACCACTTAGGAAAATATAGCAAAGCTATAATAGTTATTTATCTATTAAAACTGATTTCACAATTAAATCAGGCAATATATATAAAGCCTAAAGAACAGTGCCTGGAATATGGTAAGTGTAAAATGTTACCATTTTAGTAAGATTAGATTTATATTCATACCCATATTCATACAATATTTATTGTTGTTGTTAAATAGAGGTCTGAAGTGGTATACTTTCTTCATAAACACTATTTTAAGTCTTAGAATAAAAGGAAAGAGAAAAGTTTTTGACTTCCTTCTCAATCTGGTAGAAACCCTTCTACACAGAAAGCATTATGTGCCCACTAGGTGCAGAAAGACAAGGAGAAAGCCATAGTAACATGTTTCATTCTTGTTTGCTATGTGTGGTCATGTTTCTTCTGTTCCTTCTTATATCCTTGACAAAAAAAATAAAGAAGTTATAGCTAATGTGTAGGTAGTCACTTCCCACCACTCCATATTCCAACAGATGCATATTGCATATGTAACATTATTATAGAAGTTTTGTTTCCTCACTTTATAAAAGAACCTTTTAAAGCCATCACAAAATAATAACCTAAGTAAATAACTTTGTATTACTTAAATCCAGGATTCAGAAGGTGAAGATAATTTTTAAGATTTTATTTGAAAATGTGTATATTAAAAAATGTGGAGATAAAAAACTCACTTCTGTGAGTTTACGAAAGTTTACGAAACTTAACTTTCGTAAATACTGGGTATTTCCCCCAGAGAAACTACCAGTCTCAGAAAGAGTAGTCCTTATCCATTGTAAGAATGGTATGAAAAGAGTTTTCTCTCAGTATAAAAATAGTAATTCTACTGCATTATGGGTAATTCAGTCAAGTTATCGACATTAATAAATGGTGCCACCTGTGTGATCCTCTTTTGCTTTTAGAAATTGTTTTGAAATTCCCAATGTCCCTTCAGAGGCCCACTTGATATTTTTCCCCCTACAATGACACTGGGAATAAATTAAGCTGTTAAGAGAAGATTCATAATGAAGCAACAAAACACAAAACAGTTAAGACAAATATTTTATGCTCATTTTATTTCCCTTCATTAGTATTTAAAGGTCAGAAAAACACTTGTAATTTGGGAAAAAAAGAATAAAACATAAATGCTCGTCTCCTCTTGGTTTCACTTGGAAAAATATTAACATTTTTCTGAAATGTAAGCCCAGAAGCAATTAAAAAGAAATACTAATATTCAGGATTAATGTATGACATATTCTTCATTTTCAGTTAAAGAAATCTTGCAGTAAGACTCACTATAATGCTAAATTAAGAGAATGGTAGGTTTTAATCCTTATTCTTAAACAATCAATCAACGCTCCTTAAAGTATTATTTAGAATTGAGGTACAGAACCTTTTACATGGCCCATAGGATTTGCATTCTAGGTGCTAACTCTTTATTATTTTACTCAAATAAAGACCATGCAATCTAGGATCATCTAGTTAATCATAGAACTAAGAAGCTCTGATCAAAGTGAAGGTTCTTGGTTAGGTCAGGAAACTAATAATTCCATTACTGATTTTTAAGTTCATACCATGATATTGTTAATCTATTATCCCTTGTAGAACTGAAATCTGTATTTCATTTCATTTGGGGGAAATTTATTGAAGAACTATATCAATTAATACTGCTAAATACTAAATGAGGTCCATTTGAAATGGCCTGTTCCCCATAGCAAACACTGGTATCCCCAAGTTAAAACATATTCCTATAGAAAAGACTAAAATTTTAAACAAGTTTACAAAAATCACATTTGCATGCTTCTTCTTTTCTAATGCACTAATTTTAAACTACCAATAATATTCCTGATACTATATTTGATGTAAAAGTTATTTGACAATAAACTACAGAATTCTACTGTGAGGAAAAAGTATACATTCCAAAGATTAACATAAGCATGATAAATTTTATTAACTCACAATCCCTTGGAATTTTCAATAATTTAAGAGGGATTTAAACTGAAGTTTACCTTAGTTTATCTAGCCAATCCTTTTCAGATTCTATAAATGTATGGTATAGACAAAATAGCTAAGGATTTATTTTAAATAATCAAATAAAAGGCCTATTTTCAAGAGTTTCTCAAACAATTTACATATAAAAATACATTAATTACAATGTTTTCCTAGTTATTCATAAATGAAAGTTCCCATATGGTTTGTACTCAGAAAAATATCTTAGGCTAGTCAGTTTTTTCAGTTACTCCTGTTTGAGTAATTGTATGCATCTAAAATTAAAACACTATGTTTCCTTTAAATATTGTCTAATTCAATTTTTAATAATTAAAATTATCTTTACTACCAAGAGGTGTCATTGGAGAGATATTTATCAAAATATAAAACATATTTAATCTTCCTATGAGGACAGCTAAAAAGCAGAAAAATTGTTTTGTCTTTTAAGGACACTGCAGGTCCCATTTATTATTACTTGTTCTATACTGATGATAACTTTTTTTCAGACTTTTTCTCATGTCACTATGTCTCTTAGAAAGAAAACCTTTTTTTTTTTTAGTGTTTATTTATTTATTTGGAGAGAGGGAGAGAGAGCATGTGCAGGGGAGGGGCAGAGAAAGGCAGAGAGAGAGAATCTTAAGGAGGTTTCACGGCCTAGTGTGGAGCCTGACACGAGGCTTGATCTCATGACCATTGATCATAACCATGAGATCATGACCTGAGCCGAAATCAGGAGTCAGACCCTTAACCAACTGAGTCACCCAAGTGCCCTTCTTAGAAAGGAAATCTTAAATCTATTCAATTCAGAGGACACAAAGAACCCATTTGCAAACTTCAGCCATACCTATTGTCAGTGGTTCTTCATAACTACCCTGTGTGATGGTTACCCTGTGTGATGGTTAGTTTTATATGTCAACTTTTCTAGGCCATAGTGCCCAAATATTTTATTCTAGATGTTTCTGTGAAGGTATACTTTGAATGTGATTAAAATTTAAATTAGTAGACTTTATGTCCTCCATAACGTGGGTAGGCTTCATCTAATCAGTTGAAGGACATAAGAAAAAAATTAACCTCCCCCACGAGAGAGAGGGGCTTCTGCTAGCAGACTGCCTTCAGAGTCCAAACTGTAACTCTTCCTTGGGTTTCCAGTGTGTGGGTCTACCCTACAGAGTTTGGACTTGTCAGTCTCCAAAACCACTTGAGCCAATTCCTTAAAATCTCTGCGCCTCCCCCCCCCTTTTTTTCTTTCATTTATATACATATATAATATATATTATACAGCAAGAGATAAATACATCTTCATATATCATATAGAGATATTATATAATATATAACATATATACCATATATATATAAATATATGATATATAGGATGTATGTATACACATTTTATTTCTCTTATTAAACATCTGTTTCCCTGGAGAACACTGACTAATGCAATCTATAAAATTGGGAAAAACAAACAATTTGGAAACTGTTATTTTACTCTCCTCAGATGTAATTGTTTCAGTTAAAGAAATTATTTGACTATTTTAGATTGTACAGTCCTTCATATAAGAAGTTAATAGCACTGATTTTGACTATTACATATATAATTATTTGTAATTATTTTCAATATATGTAATGTTGAATTTTCATTTTACCCTGTCTTCTATATGGCTTAGCAGTTCTCTCTATAATCAATTCCATGACCACAATGTGAAAAAACAGTGGACTTCAAGATTTTTATAATTACAAAATATCAGAAACAACTAAAATATCCAACAATAAGTGGAATGGTTAATTAAAATTTGGTCCTTCTATATGATGAAATATTACTAAATAATTAAAACTAATATTTATAAAATTCTTCATAAACAGAAAAATGTTAATGCACTATAGGTAAAACAGGTGTACTAAGATGTATATGAAGTACACCCTTAACTATAGTTTTAACTGTAAATATAATATATATATGAATACAACATAAAGGAAATATGTCAAAATGTAAATAAAGGTTATTTCTAGATGGTTGGATTGGATGTTATTATTATTCTATTCCCTTTTATATTTTCCAGTTTTCCATAATAAACCTGTGTTGTTTTAATCATAAGGGAGAAAGTTCTAAGGTTTGAGCAAAGAAGACATTGTGTCCAATTTGCCTGGGTATGCTCTCAGCACAGCAGAGTTTCTAATATTCAGTAAATGTTTTTTTCATGATAAGAAATACATACACCTATGGGTCTTTAATAATATTGGCTATTAATAATTAATCTCTGAATCATGTCTGTTATCAACAGCATTATTCTCCTAGTCAACAGTACTTTATTATTAGGGTTTACTGTTATATGAAAAGGCACACAGAAGAAATCATAGTGGTAGGAGTAACCCTTAAATGGCCCTCCTTCCCCCACCCCCTACCCCCATGATTTCTTTCCCTAATCCACAGGACTGAGAATGGGAATTTGATGAGAAATAATGCCTATGATTATGTTAGGTTACATGGTAAAAGTGAGTTTACAGATTTAATGAAGGTTACTAATCAACTGAGTTTTAATCCAAATGGAGATAACTCCATTAAATCAAACAAAATCTAATCACATCAACCTTTAAAAGCCCAGAGTTTTCTTTAACTGGTAGCAGAAGAGGAAATTCGAGATATTGAAAGCATGAAAAAGACTTGATGTGTGCCATTGCTGATTTGAAGATGGAGGGGGCCACCTGAGAAAAAAAATAGTAAGACTGCTTCAAAGAATAGAGGGTAATCCCAGGCGGCATGAAAATGGGGACCTCAGACCTACAATCCACAAGGCACTGGATTCTGCAGATGATCTGAATGAGCTCAAAGTGAATTCTTCCCCAGAGCATACAGGTAAGAGCTCAGACCTGTTGAGACTTTTCATTTCTGCCTTGGAAGACTAAGCAAAGAACCTAGTCAAACTTGTCCAGGCTTTTGACCTATAGACCCATGAGCTAATAAATGCATGTTTTAGGGTACTAAAATTTGTGATAATTTGTTCTAAAGTGATAGAATCCTAATACACTAAAAAATTGTCCTGGTTTTAATGCAGAGGTTCCCAGTTTTTATGATGTTTGTCATATGCTATGAGTAAGATTTTTCTGTGGTTATAAGACCCAAATGTGTACAGAATATCATATAAACATGGAGGATTCTTAAATTTTCTCCCACAATATTCGAAGGTACACAGAAAAATATTGTTCCTTTGTTCTCTAAATCTGACCTGATCTTCTGCCAGAGCCCATCTGATATAGAAGAAAACTTATTCCTACCAAATAACAGTATTTCAGTTACTTCTGATTTTTATACTTAAAAGTCCAAGTCCCTCACAGAACTCTTTTAAAGTTTTGTGGGGTTTGGGGGGATCTGGGGGGATGTGGACTGCTCAGGCTTTTCAGGTAGATGTTCCATCTTTACATTCTTACCTTTTCACACTTCTCTTTCTCAAAGTGGGGTACGTGTATATCAGGGGGCATACTTTGTTCTTATGACTTCAGAGTAGGACGGATACTGGAATGCCCTGTGTCCTTCGGCTCCTCTGGTGTCTGAGGAGATTTCTTACCTGCCTGGCTACTGCTCCTTGGGCTAGAATCCCCTGCTGTCATTCATGGCCAGGGCTCTGCAAGGCTGCGTCAAGACCCTAGTGGTGAGCTAGGTCTTACCTGTATGCTCTGACTCATAAGGCCTCACCTCAGCCCTTGCCAATACTGCCAATCTCCTTGTATCTGTTCCATGTGTTCCATCCAGAACCTAGAAAAGGCTACCCATCCCTAAACCTCTAACCCCTGCAGTAGGGTCATATCCTCTCAAACATTTCCAGTGGGAGCAGGGTCATGCTAGCATTCTGCCCATACCTCATCGTCACTTCAAGCAACTCAGCAAAGCTAAACCACCTCTCTTCTTCAGGCAAGAATGGTGAGTTACAAAATTTAGCTTTGTATGGCCATCTCCTAGAATTCCAGAGATGAATGTAGGCAAGGGTTCCTAACCTTGGCATTCCTTCAACTTATAGAACACATTTTCTCCTATACAAAACAAAGTCTGAAAATGGGATATTGGGGCCCAGATTCTTCACTCCTTTTCGTATCTGCCTTTCTCCTCCTTTATCTCTCAAAATTCCTTGGGGCCAAAAATGAATGGGCTTTGAGCTCTCTATCTACTGCTTTTACATCATACCTTCTACCATGGGTACCAAGCCAATAAGACTATTCATAAAGATGGAAGTTGTGTCTTCTCTACACTTAAGGAAAATTTTCAGGGTAACCTGGGTGGCTCAGTGAGTTAAGCATCTGACTTGATTTCAGCTCAGATCACAATCTCCCTGTTCATGGGATAGAGCCCCACATCAGGCTCTGCCCTGACAGCGAGGAGCCTGCTGGGGATTCTCTTTCTCCCTCCCTTTCTCTCTAAATAAACAAATAAACAAACAAACATTTAAAAGGAAGAGCAGGAAAATTTTCAAAAGTTTGTGCATTGATGTATAGACATTGATATGTTAAGAAAATTTAGAAAATATCCACTCCAAGGTATTCTTTCAAACCTATTTTCTTGTGAATTTTTTTGATTTTCAGAAATTAAATATTAATTCAATCTTAAACTTTGCATACTGCCACAAATTCCTGATCCCATCTACCCACTGTCTGAAACCAACAGAAGCTTCAGTTTAGCTAGATAAAAATCCTTATAAATAGAAAGTCAAAAGAGAAAATCAGAATAATATAATCAAAATATCATATATATGAAACACCATAAAGTTGAAAGCAGTCTCAGTGTAGATAAATATTTTATTTTTCTCATCTTTGATAGACATTAACTAGTTACCAAGGTTGTAAAAAAAGATTTTACCTGAATCTTACTGTGTCACAGGAGGAAAAACAAATGCTATTTTACTAAATACTGCATTAGATGCTATAATGAGACATCTAGTCTTCACATGGCATTAATGACCTTATCAATAGTAAAATTTAAAGGAATTTTCCATGGGAAAACTTATGATTGGCTCAGGCTATGTCACCATAAAACATAAAAGGTCAACTTGGAAAAGTCTTCCTTCTCCAATTTAAAGCAAAAGTAATATTTCCACATACCTGGAACTCTTTAAAACATCCAAGACCACCACTGTGGACAGAAACAGATACAGCATCATGAGGGGCACTTCTTCGCTGATTCAATCTCGGCTTGTAACTAAATCCTAGCGTTGGATGAAATGTAAATGCTTATAAATTAAAATCTGCTGGTTTTGAAAGCTTTCCTCATATATGTAGTATTTATCCAGCTTTCTTATAGAGACTTGGCTGGAAATATAAAGTAAGAAATGATCTTTTCTCTATATTTTCAAGTCTTTTAGTGTAAGAATAAAATAGAAGTATAGGATTGTCCTAATTTATTTTTAATCCTTTCCTGTGATTTATTATGTAGGACACTGGACACTCCCTAGAGAGCTAGAATTCTGCACCACAGCATATTCAACACTGCCATTTATTCATTTAAGTCTATATGTCTGAAATCACAGTATCTGATATTACCAGGAAGTTCTCACAGTCATAGAGAGTTTGCTAAATGGAAATTTCACTGTGTGGTCTTTCAGCCGCAGAGAATTCCACTTTCTATAGAGAAATGTCAGTAACAACTTAATTTCCTCCTGTTGTGTGAGCATCTTTTATCAACAAAAATGTTCCCAATAATCACATCACATTTTAGAACGTTGCCTTTGGTTTATACAGGCTGAGGAGTTAAGTGAGAGAAAGAGCAAAGGGAATTCGAAAAAAAATAATTGTGTGGTAAAGAGAGTTCAGTGACTACTAGCTGTGTATGAAAATGAAAAGTGTGCAGATTAACCGATCTGATACCATTTCTATTACTCTCATTTATTAAAGTTATAGCAAACTGTTTACCCTGCTGGTTAGCTCTTGCAAGAGTGACTCTGATCTCATGAATGTCAGCACTTGCCCTCCAGGTTTACTCAGCTTTCAGCACAGATACCTTTCTTGTCCAGCTCTTCAAAGCAAAGAAAAGAAGAAAGAAGAAGGAAAAAATCATCCAGTGGGGGATTACAACATCCTCCACAGGGAATCCCTCCTGAGATCTTCTGGCTGTAAGAATATGTTGAGAAGCAGCTCAGTGTGCCATAATCCATGCCGAATGTGACTGGAACCTTCTGTGCAAGGCAGGCCAAAGGTCACTCTGATGCCAACACAGAGCAGGAAAAAAAAAATGCATATTTTGCATCTCTGTCAAATAGTTATTATCTATAATTTTTTACTGTCAAAACTCTAGTTCATTCTTTCCTAAAGAATTTCACATTTTGCCAGATTAATAACAGCAAGGCAAAATATTTGTCAAAAAGTATGTAGGCAATTATAATTTTGTTATTTCAATCCATGTAAAAAAACAAGTCCCAACCCCAAGAATGTGGGACTAGACTTTGGACTAATGTTCTAGGTAATCCCAGATGTAGATAAATCTCTAGAAAACTTGAGCAATAACTACCTTAAAGCAGAATCTGTGAAACTGTATTCTTATTCCATTCAGTTTGGTTTTTGTAAGTCTACTTCATCTCAGCCCATTTGAAAGACTGTTTTATTACTAAAGCTTTGTCAGTCTAATGAGAGAGGAACAAAATAATTTCAGACAAATGTATACGTATGAGATAAATGTAAGTGATTGGTAAATTGAAAATAGGATTTTTATCCAGTATATTGAAATGTTACAAATTCTTTTATCTGTTCCTTGTGACCTCTATGTGTTTATTTCTCTGTTCCAACTGTTATTTCCTCACTCCAAACCTGCTTAATCTCTCACATTAAATGTTTCAATAGCTTCCCATTGAGAGAAATAAGAAGCTCTCCTCTCTGCTATTTACTCATTTACCATACCTCTACTCCAGCATCCCATTTAACTTTCTAAATATAGTTGTGATCATGTCACTTCCCTTTTGGAATTTTTACAAATTTTCACTTCATACAAGTCTGTTTTTTGCTTTGTTTTGTTTTTGAGAAAGAAAGAGAGAGAAAGACGCAGAGAGAGAGGGAGAGAGAGAATCCCGAAGCAGACTCCATGCTGTCAGCACAGAGCCCGACACAGGGCTCCATTTCAGGAACCGTGAGATCATGATCTGAGCCGACATCAAGAGTTGGACGTTAAATTGAGTCACCCAGGCTCCCCCTCATTTCATACAAGTCTAAACAACTCACCATTCAAATACATTTGCAATCTCTGAACTATCCTTTCAGGCTCATCTACTCCTTCACAGTCACCCCCACTTAAAAACTCCTCACACAATTGCTCACTCCTTACCCAGATCCTAGCTTCTTTCATTTAACTTCACACAATCTTTTAAAAGAAGGATACTTCTATCTCTATAGATAGGGCCTTTACACATACCCTACACCCCTAAAATGTCAGTTATCTTCCTCTTAGCACAAATGTTATCACAACCCACCCTGACCATACAATGTGTAATGTATTTCTCCCATGATTATGTCCACCTAAAAGATAATTCTTTGTTTGGAGACCCCTATCCCTATAGACTTTGGCCTCCTTAAATCTAGGATCTGGTCTTATTCAAGTTTGTTTTTTTTTTAATAGGAATTATAGAAATTTTGTAAATGTCCATTGAATAAAAGCATGTAAGTGTCTAGTAAACTAATATCTGCTATTATTTCCTATGGATTTATCCATCCCAAAATATTGATACCATTGGCTCATTAGTTCTAAGGCAATGTAATCCTCCATTAATACCTGTGATATAATTGCTGATTCTGTTGTAATTTCATCGATATAAATAAATTACAATCATACCAGCTGTGGTAAACAGACACCAGGGCTTTACTCAGATCTTATTATTCAATTATAAATGAATTAGGCTGAGATGATACAATACAGAGTCCCAGTTAGCAGCACTTTAGACTTACTTGTGGCAGTATCATATGGCTTTGCCTGAACAACATATTTCACAGGTCCTGAGTAATCATTAAGAACACCCACATGAAACAATGAGAATATATTTTATGGTTTCACATCTAATTCTTTACAAATATAAACCTGATCCTCTAGAGTATTAGCTTTTATAATCTCTAGTAAATTGGAGGAAAACACTTTTTTCACCCTCCTAGAATTGCAAACCTAAATATCATCAGTTTATATGCATTTAAAAACATAGAGTTCACCTTATTAATACACAACAATGGCAAGGCAGATGGCAATAATTATTTTGTTTATTAAATAATTAATATGTTGTTTTTTTAAATCATTTTCTTGAGTTAACTTTAATTTATTCAAATTATTTCAAATTTATGACTAAGGATAAGATTCACAATCTTCCTCATTTTCTTACATCTAAAAAATGGATATCATCTGATGTAACTCTAAGGATTTTTGAACATATGAGAAATATTTAATAGGCTATTATAAAAGTGCTTTAGAATGCAAAGATATTGATTAAAAATGACAAATCCTTAAATGCTTACAGAATGACGAAGGATTTAAATTCTAGGAAACACAATATTCAAACAATTAAACATGGATTTTTTTTCTTTTTCAAGCTTTTATTTAAACTGCAGTTAGTTAATATACAGTGTAATAGTAGTTTCAGGTGTAGAATTTAGTGATTCATCAATTATATGTAATACTCAGTGTTCACCACAAGTGCCCTTCTTAATACCCATCACCCACTTAACCCACCCACCCACCCCACCCCCTCCAGCAATCCTCAGTTTGTTCTCTATAGTTAAGAGTCTGTTCTATGGTTTGCCTCTCTCTCTGTTTTCCTCTGTGTTCATCTGTTTTGTTTCTTAAATTTCACATATTTTTTTTCTTTAATTCCATGTATGAGTGAAATCATTTATTTGTCTTTCTCTGACTCGCTTATTTGCCTTAGCATAGTAATCTCTAGCTCCATCCACATTGTTGTAAAAGACAAGATTTCATTCTTTTTGACGGCTGAGTAATATTCCATTGTATATCTATAATACATCTTCCTTATCCATTCATCAATCCGTGGATACTTGGGCTCTTTCCATAATTTTGCTATTGTTGATAATGCTCCCATAAAAATCAGGGTGCATGTGTCCCTTAGAATCAGTATTTTTGTATCCTTTAGGTAAATACCTAGTAGTGTATTGCTGGGTCATAAGGTAGTTCTATTTTTAAATTTTGAGGAACCTCCAGACTGGTTTCCAGAGTGGCTGCACCAGTTTGCATTCCCACTAAGAGTGTAAGAGGGTTCCCTTTTCTGTGCATCCTTGACAACATCTTAAACATGGATTTTTTAAAGGCATTTTACAATCTATTTCAATTAACAACTAAAATCAGTGACAATGAAACATAGCAAACAAAATTATGGTTCTATATTTTTTTTATTTCACTAGGAAGTCTCAACCAATTTTGAAAAACAAACTTCCTTGTGTCACCTCTCAAGCAGAACATATTTAAATGATTATTTATTCCTAACCAACCCACAGCTTTTACAGGCCTATTGTATTTTAGTTCCATCCACCTTTGAATGCATTTCATTTTTGTAGTGGAAGGGAAAACATTTTAAATGAGAGGCTTTAAAATAAATGTATGTATTTAAATGTATTTAAATACATGTATATATAAAAATGAAAGAACTCTAAAATCATTATAAGTAATAAATAAACAAAAAGTAAGGAAAGATATCTGAATTTAATCAAAGCAAAAAATACCTTAAGAACAATGATCAGTAGTAAATAAGAGTTTGAACCTTAAACAAAATAAGATGTTAGACATTTCAAATGTGATTAAGCATTATCTATGCATTTGAGAGACCAGTTGTGTGGTCCACCTGTGTTTATTTTTTAAATTTTGTTTTATTGTTTATGTGTGAGAGAGAGAGAGAGAGAGAGAGAGAGAGAGCGCATGCATGAACAGGGGAGAGGGAGAGAGATAGAGAATCTTTTTTGTTTTGTTTTGTTTGAAGTTTATTTTTGAGAGAAAGAGAGCACAAGTGGGAGAGGGGCAGAGAGAGAAGAAACAGAGAATCCCAAGCAGGTTTCACACTACACTGTCAGTGCAGAGCCCAACACGGCGCTGGAACTCACGAACTGCGAGATCACGACCTGAGTGAGCCAAAGTCAAGAGCCGGACACTTAATCAGGCACTCCAAGAAAAAGAGAATCTTAAACTGGCCCCGTCCTCAGCACAGAGCCCAGTGAGGGTCTCAATCCCATGACCCGGACATCATGACCTGAGCCAAAATCAAGAGTTGGACACTCAACTGACTGAGCTACCCTCAGAGCTGAGCTCAGTCTGATTGAGCTACTCATTCATAAAAGTAAACAAAATCAAATTGTATTATAATTTCCATGAAAAAGAGTATATCTGCCTCAATAATTTTAACAGTTTGAGCAGGCCAACAAGAACCTTTCAAGTCATAGTAAGCTGAGTGGCAGAATTGATTGACTTGGTTATCATAGTTGAACACTTCCTATAGTGAGTGCACTTTATTCTTTAACCAATTTCATGTAAATTATATGTCTGCATTGTACGCTAGAAATACTCTGATGTTTCTAGTATGCTAATATTTCTTATTTATTTCCCTCACAAGTGATTTAAAGAGAGACATTTTTACCAACAAAATTTTTCCAAATTTTTGGTATTGTAATTCAGTAAGACACTCGTTTTATAGATGGATAAAATGAGGGACATGAGCGAGGAACTACTTAACCACATAAATTTGGTCACCCCTTCTAAATCTGGGAACCAGAATTCTAGGTTAAGGAAAGAGAGGGAAACTGTTAGGGCCAAGGTCAGCATAACAAATGGAAAGAATAGACAGACATATACATAATATGACATATTAATAATTTATATTTTTTGAGAATGAATTAATCCAAGTAATAGATAAGAATGAGAGGAAGCAGGGGCAAGGGGTAAGTGAAGGTGTTGGCCTCCGTCATCATTTTGTATCAAAGGAGAGGGAGACAGGTAAGAATCAGATGAGACTACTTCAAAGATATTTCAAGTCTTGTCTTTAGCGGGTGCAGTCGTTTAAGCCACTGACTCTTGATCTGGGCTCAGGTCATGATCTCAGTTTGAGATCCAGCCCCACGTGGGACTCTGGGCAGACAGCAGGGAGCTTGCTTGGAATTCTGTCTCTCCTTAACTGCCCCTCCCCTACGAGGGGCACATGCCCTCTCCCTCCCTCGCTCTCTCAAAATAAATAAACTTAAAAAAGTTCCTTAAAAAATACTTGAATATTTCTAATGTTTTCCCATTTCATACATACATCACCATTGGCAGCACCTGTCTCGTTCCTTCCCTGATTATTCCAAGTGTTAAAATATTTGCTTTAGTTTGGTTTCTTTCAGGGTGAACTTCTTTGCATGCCTCTTCTTCATGCAGTCAAGAACACTTTTAAATTAACTCTGTCCCAAGCTGGGATCTTATTCACCTTCACTTGCATGGGTTTGAACGGTCTGTAGTTCCACATTCATAGGATTCTGCCATTCTTGTTTTTAATTACATTCTTAAACTCCATTTCTGACTTATTTTTGAGAACATTTTTGAAAATAATAGCAAATGACTACTCATATAGATCCCCTGTCTAAATTTTTCCTTAAATTAGATTTATACATTTTACTTTAGGATTATATAATGATAATTTATGTGTTACGTGTTCTAATAATAAAATTATATATAAATATATCTATTTTTTAAAGATATACTACATTTTATTGGGGCACCTGGGTGGCGCAGTCGGTTAAGCGTCCGACTTCAGCCAGGTCACGATCTCGCGGTCCGGGAGTTCGAGCCCCGCGTCAGGCTCTGGGCTGATGGCTCAGAGCCTGGAGCCTGTTTCCGATTCTGTGTCTCCCTCTCTCTCTGCCCCTCCCCCGTTCATGCTCTGTCTCTCTCTGTCCCAAAAATAAATAAACGTTGAAAAAAATTTTTTTTTTAAAAAGATATACTACATTTTATTAATGAATCCCACAATGAAGCAAATAGACAGGAAATCCCAATCAAGAAATACTCATTATAAAAATGTCCCCTTAAGAAACAACTATTATGAATGAAAGGAGTTGAAACAAGTGTTGGAAATGAACTGAAATTTGATTGCAGCTTTCCAAAAGGCTCTAGTATATTATTCCCTCCCAATTTGCATATTATTATCTTTTTAGTAATGAAATTAAAGGAAATTAAGAGTATGCTGTTTCTTTACCTTAAACGTCCACTTGAATACTCTCAGCTAGCTTGTTATTTATTATACTTCTTTAATTAAAAATGTAATGACAATAATAATATAAGAAGAATATTCTGAGTCAAAAGATTTGACAAATATTCCTCTACATGACTAAAATTTTACTGTGAAATTTATTATATCTATACTTGAACACACATTATTTTCTTCCCATCACGTATATTCATGAATTTTTTTAATAACGATGGAGTTCACCTTTGTGTCTAAAGCTTTTAATTTCAAATCTTCTCAATTTTAAAATGCTAATAATGACAACATGTCAGACACAACAAATTCTCAAATTCAAATTATCTATAACTGAGAAATTATTTATGCATTGTTACCAAAATTTTACTTTTTATTTTAATATCCCAACATAAAAGATGTTAAAACTTTAATCTCAAACTATAGACCTAGAAAATAATAAAAATGTTCATATCATACATAGTTCTGAGAAATATCTATTCAAACAGAAAAATGAAATTCTGCTTTTAAATATAACTATATATAATCAAGACTTACACATTTTAGTTAGCTTCTCACAAGCAAACTTCCACTGCATTTGAAACAATACTAAATAGGGATCAATGTTTCAGGGACATTGTTAATAAATAAATGCCTAGATTCCAGCCTGGTAAGATTTTTTTTTTAATTTTTTTTAACGTTTATTTATTTTTGAGACAGAGAGAGACAGAGCATGAACGGGGGAGGGTCAGAGAGAGGGAGACACAGAATCTGAAACAGGCTCCAGGCTCTGAGCTGTCAGCACAGAGCCCGATGCGGGGCTTGAACTCACGGACTGTGAGATCATGACCTGAGTTGAAGTCGGACGCTTAACCAACTGAGCCACCCAGGCACCCCAGAAAATTTTTAAAAGGAGAAATTTTAAAAATTTTTAAAAATTGTTAAAAGAAATGTGAAATTATATGCAAACATTGTAAACATTAAATATCCTTTATAGTTGAAAAAGTCTGGAGCAAAATTGGGTGTACATACATATGAATAGTATTTTTAACTTAACCTGCCTCTGGAGACTTTTATACAAGACAGATAACATAATTTAGGACAAACATGGGAAAAAATGGAAAATTTTCCTTCCTGTGTTTTTTTAAAGTTTTTAATTTATTTATTCATTTATTTTGGGAGAGAAAGAGGGCAAGAGCAGGGAAGGGGCAGAGGGAGAGAGAGAGAATCCCAAGCAGGCTCCACACTGTCAGCACAGAGCCTCATGCAGGGCTTGAACCCACAAACCCGTGAGATCCTGACCTGAGCCAAAATTAAGTGCTGGATGCTTAGCTGACTGAGCCATCCAGGTGCCCCTCCTTCCTGTCATTTTTGAAATTGAAAATGCTTTTGTTTTAATTATGTTTTTTAAAAAACAAAAGAATTATGTTACATAGAACATGTAATTTTACTGATGATTCTCATCCATAATTTTGGATGAAATTCAACTAATATCTGCCTGATTCTGTGATGAAAACTGTTGATCATTGTCTATTGTCAAATTCTTAGACGAGAGTACCCTAACGTTTGGAAGTCAGTAACAATGAGGTTCAAATTAAGGTCATTTAAAATCGAAGCCAAGTAAAAACAGAAGTAACAGCATTAAGAAATTGAGCTGTCATGTATTTACCACTTGCTAGGGCACAGACATTGTTCAGAATGTTTTACAAATAAATCTAATTTAAATCTTACAATAATCATGTGAAGTATGTACTATTTTTATTGTCCCAAATTTACAGATGGGGAAACTGGGGCACAGAGATGTTAATTAAATTGGTCTGAGCATACAACTAATGAGTGACTGATTGTAGGTCAGACCTAAGCAGTCTGGCTCTGAGCCTAGACACTATACTATTCAGTTTCTTGTTATGAAAAACTGCAGACATCTAGGAAAAAATAAAAATTGGAGTTTGCATAGGACTATAAACACCAAGCCACATATATTTTATTGCATATCATAAAATCTGCATAGCACTTTATCTCTCCCTCTCTTAAGGCACTTATTTCACTCCATCTAGTATTATAAATATTTTTACATAAATTTTTCCATGTAAGTTTACATTAAGACCCCAAGTTCCTTGACATAAAAACTGGGTCTGATTTTTTGTATCCTCCAAAATCTCTACTAAAATTTTCTATATCCTTTAAGCATTCATTATTTTTGAATGATAGAACAGAAATCTCTCTCCTTCATTAAGAAACTGGATTTAAAAAATGTAGTTAACGCAATGCATAATACAGGTCTGGATTAAATCTTGCCTTTCCATAGAATTCTCTCCATGACCACCCCCTCTCATTAAAAGTAGAAATAGATACGGACTCTCCCAATGACTGGATTCATTTAATAAAAACTGAGCAAAACTGAATATAAAGTTTCAACCTACAGTGATCTAATTTTACATTTTTTATAATTTTAATAACACAACTACTTTACTTAAAATTCAATATACTTGTGCTTAATTACTAATTTCCAGTCTTTCTAATTAAACTGGTAAAATGTTTTAGAACCAATAGAATGTATGCAACTATTGCATTTTTAGCATTTTACCATGTAAAGATAGGGAAAGAACTGAGACCAACAGCAGAGGATGACCCAGATAACAGAGATCAGAAAAACTGAATATGTTGATAATACGGTGGTAAGTTTTTCCAACCTTAAAGGTAACTAGGAAATAATAGGGAGTAGTAACGGAGAAGTAGTAGAAATTAGGGATAAAGATAGAATTGGCATTTAACATCATTTGAATGGATAGTTGAAGAATTCAATAATGAAAGAAAAATAAGTATGAGAGAAAAAATGAGAGAAAAGAGGAAGACAGATCTTGAGGATTAACTGTGCTTCATGGGCAGAGGAGAAGATATGCAAAAGAAAGGAAGATGTGGAGGGGAACTCACTGGCATTTTAGCATAGTTTTGGTGTTTTGTTTGTTTTTGAGTAAAGATCAGTTGTTGTTTTTTTAATTGAGGTATAGTTGACATAATATTACATTAGTTTCAAGAATAAACCATAATGGGGCGCCTGGGTGGCGCAGTCGGTTAAGCGACCGACTTCAGCCAGGTCACGATCTCGCGGTCCGTGAGTTCGAGCCCCGCGTCGGGCTCTGGGCTGATGGCTCAGAGCCTGGAGCCTGTTTCCGATTCTGTGTCTCCCTCTCTCTCTGCCCCTCCCCCGTTCATGCTCTGTCTCTCTCTGTCCCCCAAAAAATAAATAAACGTTGAAAAAGAAAATTTAAAAAAAAAAAGAATAAACCATAATAATTTTATATTTGTATATATTGCAAAATTATCACCACAATAAGTCTAATTAACATGTCATCATACATAGTTACAGTTCCTCGTGATGAAAACTTGTAAGGTTTACTCCATTAGCAACTTGAAAATATGTTTATAGTATTATCAACTACAGTTGCCACACAGTATTACATTACATTGCAATGACTTATTTATTTATAACTGTAAATTTGTACCTTTTTACTCCCTTCACCCATTTTGTCCAGCCCTAACCCCTGCCTCTGACAATCACCAATCTGTTCTCTGTATCTATAGCATAGGACATTTCAAATACTGTAGATAGTATAATAAGAAGTGAAAAGAAGTCTTCAGTTTTGGTGACTAAACAGTTCTTAGTGACAATAAAATAGTTTTATTTTAATTTGGGGAGCCAAGTATGGTTGATAAAGAATGAAGATTGTATGCATACTGAGAAAGAAAAAAATATGTGTATAGATTACATTTGAAAAGAATGAATAGTGATTGAGTTGTGATCTAGAAGTTTACAAAGTTATGATTTAAGTACTAAAAACTGTTGTTAGAACTCCTAACAGAGGGAAAATAATTTGAACTAAAAAAAAGCCAAAAAACAAAGATGGAGGTATGAATAGTTTTTGAGGTGAAAGTCACTGTAGTTTTCTGAATATCCCCAACCATTAACCTATGGTATATTTGAATCTGAAACACCTTTAGAAATATCATCTTACATTTATGTAACATTTCATATTTTCCAAACAGATTTCTTGGCCCTCAAAGTGTTGTGATTCTCACAATAACTATATGAGTAAGAAGGATGATTACTGTATCTTTTCAAGTGAGAAAATATGTTCCCTGAGAAATACCATTTGACCCTGTAGACTTAGTGGTATTGCTTGGGCTAGAACTCATTACATTGAATCCTAGAGCTAATGCTGTTTCCATTAAGAGTAACAGGATTCAGGAACAGTTGCCTTCAGAGTTTATAACCAGGACTTGACTTCAAAAACCCAATAACCCAAGTATGTGTAAATGCAAAAAGTTAAGTATCCTTTCACCTCCAGTCTCAAGGCTATGAAGTGGTTCAATAGCAATCATTGGCCATTCGCTTTTCATTCCTTTTTATTCATTATTTTATCTCACAAAACCATTAGTTGAGTTGATGTGACAATCTCTATTTTAGAGCAAAAGTAAACAGAATTAGTTATTTGTGTATGTTCCCAAAGCAGGGCAGTGACAGAACTGGCATTAGAATTGAAAAATCTCAATCCCTTATCCAGCTTCTTTTAATATGCACCCCTGTTCCTCACAAAATTAGTTCTATTTATTATAACAGGTTTATTATGTTACAGTGAATATATAAATATATATGTGTACATATATACACATACACATATCAAATATTTGTGTATACTTGAATTATGTATTTTCAAGCAACTGGGAGGAACAGAGGTTCATTTTGCCCTCCTAATCATGCAAAACCAAGAACTGAAACAGATTTCCCTTCATTTTGTTACTTAACCAAATGCATCCTGTTCTGAACTTGGCTTTGATGTCCATGATGCTACATAAACTGTTAGATTAGCTAGTGATATACTTCACAGTAAGTGGAAAAAAAGCATATAAATATGTTATATCTAAGTAAATAAAAGATAATTACAACTTAGATATCATCCATGATTTCAAAATATAAACAATGTGGGTTCAGATTGTCTGGTTCCTTATCACTACCTGGGAAAAAAATAATGACTGTAAACCTGCAGTACCCATGAAGTTGTAAGAATACATTGTGCAGAGATATCTACTGATTGTGAAATTAACTTCACGGGGAAAAAATGAATGTATATTGCACCAAAGACAGAGGAAGCATAAAATATATAATACTGCATTTACAGGATACATTCAATCTTATTGGATCAGTGATAAATATTTGTGCTTCAGCAGTTTTATTATTTTACAGACTACCTTCCTTGAGAATGTTCACAAAATACATGGATAATTTATTAATCAGTATTTAGATACAGTCATTTTAAATCCAGTAGCATGAAATGTGTGCAAAGCAGCCATTTTTTAGAAAAAACATTTAATTAATGGGACAATTTCCCATTCAAGTTATTTTCTCTGAATAAAGTTCTCTCTATACAGACAACATTTATGAAGGCTGGAAGGCCCTTGTTCAGAAAATGTGTAAAAATAAAAGTTGTTTTGATATTAATCACATTTTAAAATACATTGATGTACACATTAAATACTGAAAAACAAGTTTTTATTACTTATGACAGTGAGATATTTGCACTTACTTCTTCTGATTCCTGAAGGTTTAATTCTTTTATCATTATTATTATTATTCTTAGTTCTTATCATTTCAGTCAATCAAACTCTACTCAGGTGCTACTGGTTCACAAGAATGTCAAGGAGCTATTTAACTTTCTGCTTCACACTCATACGGTTCATTTGGAATGATGAGAATGTGCTTATTATTTTATGAATGAATTATTCATTACTAAAGACAACACGATCCATGAATACAAGCAAGTAGTATTAATCAAGGAAGACTTATGGCCATAAAGGCATCATATTTAAAATCTTAAGACAAAGAAGAGGAAAATGAAAAATTTTTTAAATGCAATGAGCTGGAAAATGAACCAAAAAAATCCCTATATATCTTGAATTCTCCCTCAAGCATCTTATACAAGTCATGACATCTCACAAATCTCATATTTCTAAGGATTTAAATTCTTATTATGCCTCTATAACTATGTGGCCACTCTATTAACTAGCACCTCAGCCCCCCCAATCTTCAAAATGAATCCAGCTTTCTCATCTCTACTTCAGATTTAATAGACTCCCAAATTGTGATCCTCTTTAAGGCAGATTTTTCCTTACCAAAAAGGCAGAACAATAGCTTGAAATATAATTGGTCCTTGTTATTTGAAGAATCTTCTTCAACTCAAATAATAATATTAAATTATTAAATGGCTGAAGAATTTGAACACTGATCTAAGACACTTGGGGTCATATTTATTTTATTTCCAGCCAGGATGATGATGATGATGATGATGATGATGATGATTACAGCCACAAAGAAACAAGCCATGAAAGCACTATACATATATCTTTTCTTGCGTAATACCAATGAGGTAGGTATTATTATGTATGTTTTCCCATTGAGAAAATAGTGGCTCAGAGAATTATGTAACTTCTTTATTATAGTACCATCAGTGTAAGACTGACTCAATATCTGAACCAAGATCTGTTTAAGTGAACTTGTATTATTTTTAATTTGCTGACCTAGTTTCAAGGGGCCATACTTTAAGATCAAATATAATAAATTAAATAATTGCATTTATCTTTGCTTCCTTCAAAATCCCACCAAAATGTCAGTAAAGGAGGGGGTGGAAAGCATAAACTCAAAAACACAAAAAGAAGAGGAGATAATATATAAAATAAGCAAATATTTGGAAAACAGAAAGCAGATTGAGGGTAATCATATGGCAGCTAGGAAAAAATAAATTTCTGTTAGAAAGCCTTGAGAAGATTAAGGCCAAAATATGAGTTAAGGCTAAAAAAATGATTAAAAACTTTTTAAAAAATTGAAAACGTTAATATTACCCCCCCAAATCCCTTTTGCTACATTTCCCATTTAGGCAATTACTCTGTCTCCACGTAGAAGAGGACTCTAGTTTCAGAGAGATTGAACCTAAAAAAAAATCTAGTCTTGAGAACATGGGCACAGATTAGGGTGGTAGAAAGATGCTATTCTTGAAAAAAGAAGATGAAACATTCACATCTGAAACGGTTAAGTCCCTCTCAGGCCCACCCACCCCTCAAGCTCTCAGAATAGTTCCCAGTTAGTTCAGGCCACACCAACACTACCCAATCTTGCCACAGACAGGAGCTGGAATATTCTTCTTTGTAGTCAGTAACCAGCCCCAGCAAAAGCCCTTCAGTTACTGCATATTGGTTCCTCAAGAAATCACTAGTATTACTCAACCACTCTATGACTTTTCATATATCAATTCATTTGTTTCAAGTCCTTTATCTGATTGTAATAAAGTTGCTTCATCTCTCTTACAGTTGCTGCTTGCATGATACAGCTTTTCCAACCTTTTATTTTCAAGTATTTATATCTTTAAATTTAAATTAAAGTGTGTCTCCTAAAGACAGCATGTAGTTGACTCCTGGCTTTTTTGGTGCAATTCCATACTATCTGACTTGATTACTTAATTCATTCATATTTAATGTTATTGTAAATATAGATATATATTTATTATTTTACATTGTTTTCTATGTGATTCATATCATTTTTGTCCCTCTTTTACTGCCTTCCTTTGTGCTAGTCACTTTCTAGTAACATCTTAATTATTTTAATAATTTTTCATTATATTTTAGAGCTATTTTCTTAGTGATTGCTCTGGAGCTTACACTATCTATATCTATATCTATATCTATAGGTATATATGTATATATATCTATATATATATAGGTACATATGTATATATATATCTATATACACATAGGTATATATGTATATACATATATCTATATACCTATGTATATATATATGATAGATATATATACATATATATGATAGATAAAGAGAGAAATCTTAACTTCCAGAATTTACTTCAGATTTATATTGATTCCAGTGAAATTTAACAACTTTCTCCCTATTTTGTGCTATTATTGTCATACATATTCCTTACATATATGTTACAAACTCTACAATACATTAGTATAATTAGTACATTTTATAATTCTATATCTTAAAGGAAGAAAGAAGAGAAAATATGTATTTTTGGAACTTGTATATTAATCTTCCTATTTATCATTTCTAATTCTCTTCATTTCTTCCCTGTGCAGTCAAACTACCATATGATATCATTTCCTTGCTCATATAAAGCTTTGCTCCCACCCATCTCCTTTGTGCTGTTTTTTGATAAATACATTACATTTATATATGCTATAAGCTGGACATAATATATATATATAATTATATTATATATTGACATTATATATATTATATTTTTATGCGACAATTATATATATATGTATATATATATATATTGTCTTATGCAAGTACTTTTAAATTGTTTTTTTTATAAAGGAGAACAAATATGCAATTATACTGTTATATGTAATTACATAACTGCCTCTACTGATACTTTTTTGTGTGTATGTTGATTTGAATTACTGTAAAGTGTCACTTGCTTTCATCCAAAAGTACTTTGTTTAATATTTTTGTAAGGTTGAATTGCTAGCAACCAAGTCTCTCAGTTTTGCTTATCCTGGAATGTCTTTATTTTATCTTAATTTTTGGAAGATAATCTTGCTAAATATGAGATTCTTAGTTGACAGTTGGTTCTGTTTTTTATATTCATTACTTTGAATATGTTGAGTATGTTGCCCAACTGCCTTCTGGCCTCCACTGTTTCGGATGAAATCATTGGGATTTGCTTATATGCAACAAATTATTTTTCTCTTACCACTTTCAAGGTTTTTTGACATTCAGCATCTTGACTATGATGTATCTGGCTATGATTATCTTTGTGTTTGTTCTACTTAAGATTAGTTAAATTTCTGGATGTATAGCTTATTGTTTTCAGAAAATTTAGGAAATGTAAGGAGACAGACAGTATCATGGGTGCTATTTTTAAAAGATGGTAAAGAAAGGCCAATCTTCGGATGTGCAGCTTGACCAGACATTAATTAAGTGACTGTAATTACAGCTTGTTCATGTACTCAGAGCTTCTAAACTACTTTGTGGTGTTTCTTAAATAGGAAAAGACAAAGCATGATACGAGATGTATTAGTATTATATTGTTGTGTAAGATATTATCACAAATTTAGTAGCTTAAAATAACATCCTTTAACTAGCTCACAGTTCTCTAGGTCAGAAGGTCTCTAGGCATTGCTCAACTGGGTTCTCTGCTCAAAGTCTCAAAAGACTGAAATCAAGATATCAGCTAGACTGTGTTCTCATGTACACCTTGACTAAGGAAGAATTCATTACCAATGGTCAAATTGGTGGTTTCGGTGGCTGGCAAAACTCAATTTCTTATGGTTGTACAACTCAAGTTTTTGTTTTCTTACGGACTTAGTTGAAGCCCACTCTTAGCTGCTTGAGACAAACCTCAGATTCTAGCCATGTGGTCCTTTCTACACAACAAGGAAGTTTGCTTCTTCAAGTCCAACAGAAAAATCTCTCTCCAGTCTACAAAGAGGGAGTCTTTTATAACACAAGGGAATTTCATGAGTGACTATATTCTAAACAAAGAAATGACTATCCATATTCACAGGTCCCACTACAGCGAAAGGGAGAGAATTATACACGGTATATACACTGAGTGTGAGAACTTGCTTAGAATTCTGCCTGCAAAACCAAATGTTTCCAGATATTTGAAAAGCCTCTTGTAACAAATTCAGAAAAAGTAGCAGTGATTTAGCAAATAAAAGAAATTAGGAGAAATAGTGACAAATTAGGAAGCAAAAGAAAACCTCCAAAGAAAAATTTATAATCAAATATAGCTTTTCATATTTATATATGTTCATATATAACATGTATGTTACACACCCTATAATTATAATTAATATCCTCAGAGAGAAGAGAATAAAGATATCTTAGAAACTAAAATTGTAGTAAAAAAATTATTCAAAATCAATAGAAACTTTGAAAAGTAAAGGAAATTTTTAAGAAAATAGAACAAAAGAAAAGACAGATATTAAAAGAGAAAAAAAGAGGGGCGCCTGGGTGGCTCAGTGGGTTAAGTGGCCGACTTCGGCTCAGGTATGATCTCGCAGTCTGTGAGTTCGAGCCCTGTGTCAGGCTCTGTGCTGACAGCTCAGAGCCTGGAGCCTGTTTCAGATTCTGTGTCTCCCTCTCTCTGACCCTCCCCTGTTCATGCTCTGTCTCTCTCTGTCTCAAAAATAAATAAACGTTAAAAAAAAATTTTTTTTTAAAAAGAGAAAAAAGATAAGAAAATTAGAGGCACAATCCAGTAACCCCAACATCTAAATGTTACAATTTCTAGGAAGAAATGAAAAAATTAAAAAGAAATTTAAAAAAGAAATAATAACAGAACATTTCCCTGAATGAAGAAAAAAATGTTTCCAAATTAAAAGGACCCATCCAAAACCCAGTTAAATAAATGAAAATATATTCTCAACAAATCATAGGATTGTGCAAATTTTGGGACTATGTTGACCATCCTAACAGATTCCAGTTCTAAAGATAAAAACAATGTCACATGGAATATCTAGTATCAGAATGGCATAGAACATATCAATAGCAACGCTAGAGACAGAGGACAATGGATGAGTATCTCTAATATTCTCGGGGAAAAATATTTGCAATATAAAATTCTATATCCACTTGAATTATCAGTCATTGGGAAAATAGAATAAAAACTATTTTGACATGTAGTATCTAAAAAGTTATAGCTCTCATGCACCACTTATCAAGAATCTAATATAAGAATCTAATAAGAATAAACCAAAAGAGGAAGAGCTGATACCTAGGAATCCGGATTCAACACTAGAGAAAAAGGAATTCCAAAAATTAAGGCAAAAAGAACTCTCAGAACAGTATCTATATTGCAGCCTAGAGAGTAATCTATATTGTATAGGTAAAGACCGCTAAGAGAGATATGTAAAAAAAAAAAAAAACAAAAAACAAAAAACAAAACAAAACAAAAAAAGTTAGATGACCTAATGTGGATACATGGATTGATAGGAGCATTATAGATTTTCCAGAAATCTTGGAGTACGTTAGTGACAGGTACACAGAAGACTGCACTCATCACCAAAAACAAACAAATGAAACTAAACTAACTACAGTGGGGGTATGCATAGGGGCCACAGATCATTGTAATAAAGGTTGATCATACTTCACATACTTAACTATTACATACTGTAATCATACTTAATTATGTAGTCCACCTTTAAAATGAATATTAACTAGGGTGCATTTCTTAAAGAAAAGCTTCCTTGTGTTTTAAGAATGAAGTTGTACCTCTCTCACTTAGAGTTACAGTAATTTACCATTATCTTTTTAAAAGCCCAATGCCAGGGGCGCCTGGGTGGTGCAGTAGGTTAAGCGTCCGACTTCAGCCAGGTCACGATCTCGCGGTCCGTGAGTTCGAGCCCCGCGTCGGGCTCTGGGCTGATGGCTCAGAGCCTGGAGCCTGCTTCCCATTCTGTGTCTCCCTCTCTCTCTGCCCCTCCCCCGTTCATGCTCTGTCTCTCTGTGTCCCAAAAATAAATAAAAACGTTGAAAAAAAAATTAAAAAAAAAAAAAGCCCAATGCCATTCATCCTCCATGCTGAAACAAGATAATTAATATAAACCCTGTTACATAAAATGCATTGACAAAAGATGGCTCCCTTTCTCTCTTTCTATTCTGTATTAGATTTTGTCACTCTTCTGCTTAATTTCCTGAATGGCTTCCCTTGGTTTTCAGAAACAATTTGCCAGTCTTTGTTTAGCATTCAAAAATCTCTGAGATTTTACCTCCACCTACTTTTAAAGGCTCATTCTGCTCTCTGCTCCCTATCCCCTACACTCACATCTCCAGTCACAGCTCCAGTAGCCGATTTAATTAGGCTTTGGATGGGTCCTTTTAATCATCACTAACTCTGCTTCTCTGTCTATAAAATTCTCACCCTTCCTTCAAGCCTCCATCCAAAATTCAATCATCATAGGTATTTTCCTGAATATTTAGTCCCGAATACCTCCTCCTGTCCCTTCTCCAATGGTTTCTAGCTCAATAAACAATATTGAAATCCAGTTTCCCAAAGTCTAAACCTAAATATTATTCAAGATTCCTTCCTCTCCTCTATACTCCATGTGAAATTAAGGACTAAATTCCATCAATTCTGACAGTATCTCTCCAGATCTCTTTTATATATCTCAACTGCCTGTCTCCATCTCAATTTATGACATTATCAGTTCTCCTCTAGAATATTACAGCATCCTGTGCTTTTATTTCCTTGTCTTGCCTCCTATTCCAATCCATCACCCATACTGGTACTGGAGGGTTAAAGGGGTTTTATGTTTACTGTTACTTGAGAGAGAAATTTTGAACTGATTATATCTAGTCCTATAGTGGACGTGAAGCAAAGTTTTCCTTTCGTTAATCAACCACCACCAAATTGTTCAAACCTGTATTTTCTGCTCTGACACAGGGCTCAGTTAAAATTGTAAGGGCCTCTGTTTCTGGGTTCTTCTCAAGCAATGGGATAATGGAGTTGCGGAGGAGCAAAAGCTGTGAGGCAAATGCCACTTTGAATTGATGGCAAATGAGCTGCCCAATACAGAAATTAATTCTCTCTGGACAGTTACAAGAGTTGGGCACTGAATCAGCTTCCAAGCAGCTTCCTAGAACTTTGTACCTTTGCTACTCAAAGTGGGGTCCATGGAACCCTAGTAATCTCACTCCTGGTATCTTAGAAGAAATGCATATTCCTGGGCTTCATCCCAATCCTACTAAGTTAAAATATGCATTTTAACAATAAATCAGGTGATACATATGTACATTCAAGTTTGAGAAGAAGCTATTCTCTAAAAGAGAAATTTTCTACTGATCCACAGCACCCCACTCCACTCCACCCCTCTTCCAGGAATAAATGTCATTCCTTCTTTTTCAGTTGTCATGGTTTCTTCCTCTATTCTCAGTCTGAATCTTCTCTACTTTCTGGAAGTGGAAAACTCACTCTGCTAGCACACATCTAAATCTTTGTGTCTGGAACTTTGGCCAGAAGCTTCTTTTGAATCCTAGCTTCTGTGCTTCCAGAACCTGTTAGTCATACTCATCAGAGTAATCTGGCAAGGGAAAAGGCCTTTGCGTTGCAGGTGAAAGAATTCTGTTAGTGTTAATGGGAAGCGAAACTCACAGTAAACAACAGTGTAAAATTTTGAAATTAATCCTGATACTGGAATATATTTAAACACAGATATAAGCGTTCTTCTCGACACAATAAAAAGCCTCAGTGGCAACCTGATGCTCTCAAGAAAGAATACATTACCTTCAAAATGGCTTGCCAGGTTATGTTGGACATTTATTATTTTTTGGCCCCAGAAGATTTTCTTCTGATCTTTCTCAGACCAACTATACCTCTTCAACTCTCAGTCCAGGTACTTCAGATAAAGCTGGTTCCATTTTTAGTTCCAGGGGTGGGCATGAAACCTAAACCTGGCCAATCTGAACATGATCAATGTGACTAGATAGTGACAGTCCTATGCCCCAAGCCAATTCAGTAATAATCACAGGACTTTCACTGAAGAAAGGGAGTTGGGCCAGATGACAATTTGCTAGTTTTTGTGGGTCCAGCCACATGCTGTCTCAATTACATTTCCATTTTTGTTTTTGTCTGTTTGTTCACAAACCTTTAAAAGTACAAAAGGCATTCTTAGCCTGCTGGCTGTCTTAGGCATTTCAGGCTGCTATAACAGAATGCCACAGAGTGGGTGGCTCATAAACAACAGAAATTTATTTCTCACAATTCTGATGGCTCTGAGTCCAAGATCAGGGTGCCAACATGGTCAGGGGCTCAAGAAAACACTCTTCTAAGCTGTAGATGGCCATTTTGTTGTTTTATCTTCATGTGGGTGAGAGTGAAAGAGAGCTTTCTGGGGTCTATTTTGTAAGCATTAATCCCATTCATGAGAGTTCCACCCTTATAACCTAATCACCCAAAGACTCCACCTCCTAGTACCATAGCATTGGGGGATTAAGATTTCAACATATGAATTTGGGAGATGGGGAACACAAACATCAGTCCATAAAACCAGGCTTACATTAAAAGAATCTAGGCGGGGTACCTGGGTGGCTCAGTCTGAATTCGGTTCAGGTCATGATCTCACAGTTCATGAGTTCAAGCCCCGTGACAGGCTCTGTGCTGACAGCTCAGAGCCTGGAGCCTGGAGCCTGCTTCAGATTTTTGTCCCCCTGTCTCCCTGCTCCTCCCCCACTCAGCTCTGTCTTTCTCTCTTTCTCTCTCTCAAAAATAAATAAACATTTAAAAAATAATAAAAAATAAAAAAAGAATCTAGAATTGATTTGGCCTTCAGGCAATCCCTTGTAAGTGACCAAAACAAAAGAATTGTCTTTTATACTGGAAGGACACAGAAAGAGAAGATCCTGGTTTTGAGTTCAAGCTTCACATTGGGCATAGAGCTTACTTTAAATAGATAAATAAATAGATAAATAGATAAATAAATAAATAAATAAATAAATAAATAAATAAATAAATCTGGATTCATTTAGTAAATGCAACACTTACTTTTTACCATAATTCTAAAATGTTTTCCTTGCTTTGAAATTTAGAGGCTGGAAGGAAACCCGACATATTCCAAGTGTTCATCAACCATACGGTTGGATGTGTTTTTCTTTTTTGTAAAAATCACCCTCGGTGCAATGGAGTGCTGAGGCGACCAAATCAAGGAAGTAGCAGAAAGTTCTACTCTATGATACTCACAAACAAAACGAGTCAAATCTCATGAATATAATGCACAATTTCAAAACAGAACATTAGCAAGTCAAATTTAATAATGTATTAAAAGAATAAATAATGGGGCACCTGGGTAGGTTAGTTGGTTAAGTGTCTAACTTTGGCTCGCTCATGATCTCACAGTTTGCCGAGTTTGAGCCCCACATTGGGCTCAGAGCCTGCTTGGGATTCTCTCTCTGCTCCTCCCCATTATCTCTCTCTCAAAATAAATAAATAAAATTTAAAAATAATAAGTAATTATTATCTTTTAAACCTTTTTACATTTCAGGGAAAAGAGACATGATGAATAGTCTCTTCAACAAATGGTATTGTGAAAACTGGACAGGTATGTGCAAAAGAATGAAACTAGACCACTTTCTTCAACACACATTGGAAGAGGTAGTATATAATGCAATGGAATATTAGCCATAAAAAGAATGAAATCTTGCCATTTGCAACACCACACATGGATCTAGAGCATATAATGCTAAGTGAAGTAAGTCAGTCAGAGAAAGATAAATACCATATGATTTCAGTCATATGTGAAATTTAAGAAACAAAACAAATGAACAGGGGTGCTTGGGTGGCTCAGTCAGTTAAGCATCTGACTCTTGATTTCGGTTCAGGTCATGATCTTACTGGTCCCGAGATTCAGCCCCATGTGGGGCTCTGGGTTGACAGCACAGAGCCTGTTTGGAATTCTCTCTCTCTCCCTCTCCTCCTCTCATCCCGTTCTCTCTCTCTCTCTCTCTTTCTCTCTCTCTCTCTCCCTTTCTCTCTCTCTCTCAAATTAAACTTAAAAAATAATGAGCAAAGAAGAAAGAGACAAACAAAAAGACTCTTAACTATAGAGAACAAACTGATGGTTGCCAGAGTGGAGGTGGATGGGGGGAAGGGTGAAATAAGTGAAGGGGATTAAAGTTATACTTACATAATGGGCCCTGAGTAATGTATAGAATTGTTGAATCTCTATATTGTACACCTGAAACTAATATAATCCTGTGTATTAATTATATTTGCATTTTAAAAAAGGAAGAAAAAAGCGAAGAGACATCATGAGGCTACTTCAGAGGATAATTAATTTAAAAAATAATTTAATTAAAAATAATTTTTAAAATAAACCAGAATATAAGAACAAAATAGGAACAGCCCACAGCCAGGCTTCTAAGGGCATAGGACACCTTTTAGGATACTGCTGAAATCACAACCAGGAATTATTGGAAACTGGACTCATATAGAGGACTAAGGATGCTCCTGAGCCCTCACTGTGCTGTCATCCTTTAGCAGCAAGAATCCCCTGCTCATTTCTCCACTGCTTTTTTATTTCATTGACTCAGCTACCCTCTGGCCATGCTTCTACACTTCCTGTGCCTTGACTTTAACTTTCTTACAGTTTCTACTTATCATAGCATCGGTTGCCCATAACTTGTAATAACCAAAAAATGTTTAAAGGCTGGAATATATGACATATATCATGTTCCCAGATGATAAGATTAAATAATATAAAGGTATCAATTCCTGTCAGATATATATTAGTAAATGTAATACATTGGTAATGAAAACACAAGAGATTTTTCTTTTAAAATGCATGCATGTGTGTGTGTGTGCATGAGTGCGTGTGTGTGTACACGTGTTTATTCTGAAGTGTATCTAAAAGAATAGAGTGATATTAACAAAAGTAGTTTGGAAAAATATTAATAAAAATGAGAGAACTCTACCATGAGCTGTTAAAAGATATTTTAAAATTATAATTATGAAAGCAGAGTAGAATTATGGCAAAAAATATTTACAAGGCTATATAGTCTCTAAAAGCATCATCTACTATCAATTGTAAAAAAGCATTAACATATTATTAATGAAGTATCACAGATCAATAAAGAGATGATGCTAAGAAACAAGTAATGTTGAAAAAACTGGCTGTCAATTAGGGAATGTTCCAAGTGTATCCTCACTTCACCTCAAATGCCAAAATAAATCCTAGCTAGATTAAACTGATAATATAAAAACCTATATAAAACCAGATGTTCACCTTCAATATAGGTAAATAAATGTAAATTAAAACAAAAAATAAATATCGTTTTTTACTAATCAAACTAGTAAATATCTTTAGTAATAGTGATTTTTATTTTGGGGATAGGTGCTAGATATAGACACAATGATGGACTGAATTCAAAGTGTAATTATTTACAACTCTTTTTAGAAAGTGACTTTTCAGTATGAATAGAGAGGTTCAAAAAAGTCAGACCCTTTAACCAGAAAATTTCCTTACAAGGAACCAGAAATATGTACAAATATGCACGTACAAAAGTGTCCACTGGTCTACAATTAAACATAGATTTAAAAAAAATTTTAAGGGCACTTGGGTGGCTCAGTGGGTTAAGTGTTGGACTCTTGATTCAGCTTAGGTCATGATCATATGGTTCCTGGGTTTGAGCCTCACATCACGCTCTGCATTGGCAGTGCAGAGCGTGCTTGGGATTCTCTGTCTCCCTCTCTCTCTGCCCCTCCTTTGCTCATGCTCATGCTCTGTCTCTCACGCTCACTCTCTCTCTCTTTCTCAAAATAAATAAATAAACATTAAAAAAAAAATTAGGTCCATACATTCAAATATAAAATATTACTTTACAACAACAGTACAATTCTTTTCTTATGACCAAAGTTATTAATAATTACAGATTTCTTTAAATACTTACATACTCCTACAATTTGTAAGTCACTCATAATTAAAATACTATCTTGGCAGAAAAGGATAATTCAAGATAGTTTAGTGTAATAGATTGAGCTTTCAGTTATACCATTTACTAGTTTGGGATTATTATACAAATAATTCTTGCTTTCTGGGCTCTGTTTTCCAGTAAGTAATGAGGGACAGGAAGGGAGAGGCTTAACTCCATGAGGGTTTTGAAGATTATATAAGATGATTATAACTGTTCAATAAATGTTAGCTCTCCTTACACTCTCCCAATTTTTTTCTCCAGAGATATATATCTAATAAAAATGTGTGTGTGTGTGTGTTTTCCAGTTGAGTTGTACTACTTTATATACCATTGCATAAATCTAGTTTTACTTAGATTAAAGCCCAGTTTTACTCAGGAGACATTTGAGACTAAGAAATATGGTGATTTGTCCGTAGTCACATAAGCACTAAGCAGCATATCTGAGATGAGGAGCCAGGTCTCCTGATTCTCAGTTTATTGCAGAGCACCCATGAAATATCAGTGCCAAAGCTGAGGTAGCCTGTAAATACCTGAATGCCTAAAGGACATCTTCCCACGTTTTAACAATTACCTTCTTGTTTCTGTTATCTGTGAAGCATCCTGACTTGGATGTGTCCCAACTTATTGTCTTAGTTCTGTTTTGTTTTAAATAGGGATTCAATATAAGGCCGGCAATAATAAGGCTTGCTCGCATTTGAAATGCAAGAGTAGATTTTTCTTGACCGTCTAGATTGGCTACCTTTATAAGGAGGAGACTGATGGTAATGGGAAAGAATTTATGCCAAAAAACCTAGCATTTATTTAAAAAACAGTGGGTGAATTGATCCCTACCAACGAAGAGTTAGTTTTAAAAATTGAACAACTCTAGGAATGTATTTGCTGAATATTTTAAAAGACTTTTTATGACCACAAAGATTATTACAACATCATCATCTTTGTATCTGCCTACTCACCTTTAGAAAACAGGGATATGAAACCAGAATAGATTGTGCTTCACTCTGCATGATTGTCCCGAGCTGTGTGGGAGAGCCGTGTGTGTTCTTTCTTGCATATCTTTGTGAAAATACATGATAGTGATCCTGATGGCCTGAGGAGTGGTGGGTGTTGTGCCATGTGGAGTTAGTGGTGTGTTTGTGGGATGGAAAACTGTAGGAGGCTGGTGTGATGTGTCGGGAACATGCATCAGTGTATGAGTTAAGGATGAGTCAAGTGTGTACCTAAAAGACAGCAAAATTTTTCACATGTGCTCAAGTGGGGCAAAATTTATTCTCAGTACACCTTGAATTATATTTGAGCCTGCCCATTGAAAAATTCATGGAATCACTTCCAGTATTATCTTTAGAGTTAAATATAAACCAAAGGTAGCCATGGTAGCACAGAAGGAACTGATTTTCCAAGATATGGAAGCACTCCACTTCTGTCACTACCAAGAAAGCAAGCAAATTTCCTAATTTACCTCCCACTTAGAATCAATGCTGGGTTTTAACATACTGAGCACAAAAGAGCTGTGGAAAAATTCAGAATTTAGTAGGGAATTATGTACAAATTAAATGTTTAAAATTTGTTCTTCAAAATAGAATATGCCATGTGACATTTAGATCAATCAAAAACATACTTTTAATTATTCATTACTACTAGTAATTCTGCTCTGGTAATTTATTAATCAATGTATTGCGCATTAATTGAGATCATATTAATTGTTGCTAGGTATACAAAGCGAACAACATGTTCTTCCAGCCCTGAACCCCTCTCTAAAATCAATGCATTGTCGGGTTTTTTTTTTTTATTGCAGCCAGTGGACATTTCTATGCTTCTATTTCACCCAAAATATTAAAATTCTAGTTTGCCATCTGTTTCCACAACAAAACTGCAGATTCTTTAAATGATACTATATTTTTGTCTGTATGCTAATGCTAGTATAACATGTAATACAAGACAGACACTCAATAAATATGGGCAAATTGAGTTCATATAAAGTGAACATGCGATAAATGAGGTATGTAGAAAATATTATGCATGTAGAGAAAAAGGAAAAAGAAAGCAAGAAATTGCCTAAATCACAAAACCTGAGCCTTGATGGGTGAATAGCAGTTTGTAAGATAGGTCTTGTATTTCAAGTCATTTGTCTTCCGAAAGTATTATTGCAGCAATTCCTAACACATCTTGCTCCTATCTACAGAAAGAAGGTATCTGGTGGTAGGCTTTACTGGCTTTCCCAAGGAGATGGTTTCCTAGAAGGTATGGCAGCATTAAATCAACACTGAAGAACAACATAGACAGAAGGTAAACTTATTTTTCAGCCATCAGCCACATCAAAGAGATGTTTTGTAACAAAATAAAATTAAAACTTTTTAAACATGGATATCCTAAATGGTGTTTTATTTCATTTTTCATTTAGCAAATATGTATTGCGCAACTACTGTGTCCCAGCCACTTTTTAAGGTCTAATGGGGAGAGAATTTTTCCAAACTTTTTTTTTTTTTTATTATTTTTGAGGGCAGAGACTGTGGGCCTGGGAAGTGACATACCTCATTCAGGATAACAAAGAGGACACATTTTCTCCCAGTTTTTGATAGAAGCATTCTAAAAACTTAGCAAAAATTATTTCCAAACAAAGATAAATCTCTAAGAGAAAATGGATAGATGTTACAAACAAAATATCCTTTAACTTACCAAGATCAGTAGTTTTCTCTGATTTCCCTAAAAGAAAAAAATTATAACTGAAGTGTCAGAGAATCTCAGCACCCATAAGGTATATCCCCAAGGTATTCCAATAACTAGCCCTTGTTTACAAGGACTCTTCAAAGTGACAATTTAATAAGCATGCCCATAAGAAAAATCCCAAAAGTACATGCATAGGAATTGCCTGTATATACTGGTGTCATCTCATATCATATAGTAAAACACTGCATGAGGTCCTTTTGAAACCGATATGCAATTAATCCTTATATAAGTCTGAGTTCTGGACCAGTCATGCTGAAGTCTCCTTGATACCTGGCATACGTCCATTTCCAGTTAATACGTATAAGAGTTCTGCCTAGAAAGCCATGCTCCATTACCTTTTGGCAAGTCAGCAAGAGTCGCCCATTTCTACTGTCTCCACCACAGGGGCTGAAAGCCTGGGAACTACATTTCCCAGAATCTCTGGGTTAATTCCCACCAACGCGAGGCATTCCTAGGAGATTTGGAAGGAAGAAGAAAAGCAGAATAGTCTTCACAGAAGTGAGGTTTTGCTGAAGACTCCTGTGAGTTACTCACCTCGGTTCTGAAGCTGTGATTATCACCAAGTAGTTTACTATACTTTCTTAAAACTTCTGAAACAATCCAGAAGCAATGATATAATTTCTCTTTAAAAAAAATTGATTAAAAAAGATTTATTGAGAACTTATGAGCCAGGTACTGGCAAGGCTCTGTGGTTACAAAGTCAAGTGAACATTTCCCTGCCCCGAAGGAGCTTATTATAATTTTTTATAACTATCTGACTACAACAAAAGACTCAGACCTACGGAGACTGATCTTCTCTCATTTACAGATGGGAAGAAGAGGCAGTGCTGCTTTTGTTTTCACTGAATACTGAATGCAGCAATTTGATCCTGCAAAGCTGCCAAGGCAGTGCCAACTGTCTATGACAGCATATGGGGGTAGACAGACACTCACATACACAGACACAGTGATTTTGTAAGCCTCCTTTATAAGATACCAAACTAAAAATAAAAGTTTTCATCAAGACTATATTTTATCACGTTAAAATAGCCTAATTTGCCAGGCTGGGGAGAAAAGATGCCGAACCACTTCTGGCAGTTTGAAATGTGATCTAAATGTATTAGAGGATGAAATTTCTTTTGCCTCATGTACTCCAGAATCTCCTCACTGACTAGTGTTACAAGTAGCATAAAGAACAGAGTAAGAATGTTTATCATGCTCTTCATTCCTATGTGACTTTACCCACTTCCTCAAATCAGACTAAAGAAGACAATAATGAGGAAATGATGAACAAATCATTTAAGCCAAGTGTCTTTCATATGTAGTTTAAGCCATGATTTTAAAACTCAAGTGTTTATGATCCCAAAATACTTTGAGATGGATTCAGGATGTCAATTTTACTTTAAATTCAAATAGGAGACACGGTTGTTTTCATAAAAGATGAACTAAGATAGCACTAAACTTTTGATGCTGTATTTTCACTGAAATCAATGAAGAGGCCAAAAGGAAACAGAATAATTTCCTTTTCATTTTTTACTTTAGTCTGCACATTTCTGTTAATAAAAAACCTTTTACTTCTACCCTTATGACACTACTTAAGTGTGAGTATTATATATGGAATAATTCATTAGGTTAACAAAGAGATTAACAATAATGTATTCAGAGCACTTGATAAAGAAACCAGGGCTCAAAATAATCTCAGCCAATATAAGTCACTGACCTTTTCAGAATATAAACTTTCTCTCTATTCATGGCTCTGTGGGTTCTCCACAGCCTTGCTGTAGCAAAATGTCTGCATTTTCCTTCTTCACCTTGTTAAGAAGGACCAAAACAATTACCTTTTAAATGAAGAGGCAAAGCTATATATACTAGAAATCTCAAACATATCAAGATGAAAATAAGTCATTAACAACAAATTGAAAACTATATACAGAGCAAATAAGGAAGTTCAACTTTAAGTTATCTTAAAAGAAACCTAGTGTTTTGTAGAATAATATTGATAATATGTGATTACAGTGGAAATATAACCACCAAAGGCCGAAATATAAGAAAATGGAGTCCACTTCATGGCAATGAGATGGTTATAAATAAGGCTACCCTAGCCAATGCCACAAGTGCTCAGGATATTACTTAAAGGAATATCATGATCCTTCCAAGAAAGGCATGTCTTCAGTTTGATCCCTATATAGAAAGGGACATTAAATTGCTTATTACCATGCCTGAACTAGTGAATGAATGAGTGAATGAGTGAATGAGTAAATATAACACTCCCAGTCAATCCAAGAACCCACAGGATACAGAAAATAACAGCAACACAAATGCAGAACAGCAAACTCCAATTACAGAGAGAATCCATTCTTAAGTTAAATAGTCATAGTTTGTAGGAACTGTCACAGGGAAAAATATCCATGGATAATGTTTGATTAAAACTTCATGCTTGAAACAAAATACTATCACAGACAAAAAGTATTCTGAAACCTGAAAATAAGAATCCTAAAATAATAGCAAGGCCAACTCACAGAGAACACTCAGCACTGCTGATTAATACCCTGCCTCCCGTCCTCTGGTGTTCATCAAATGCTTAGAGATTATTTTTTTAATACAGATTTGTTAACTTGGCAAGTATATTTTGAAGAAAAAACTGCAGATGATTTCTCAGTAACCTCATCGTTACAAAGTCTTTCATTGGGAAGAAATGGAAGTTCATATCACAACCAACAACTCTTTTTATTGTTGAATATTTGTATGCTTAGGCTAATGCATCATAAAATGTACAATGTTCTCATTCCAGAGAGAACATTCAATTGTATTTTCCTACTTTCATTTTATAACTGCTTAAGCTGAAAAATTGTTTCAAGTATTGTTTTAAGTAGTTCCTGCAGTGATACAATTCTACCTGACAATCTCAGTTAAAATTCTCACATTTAGAGTGTTAAAATGAGGTGAGCATCATCTCTTAGAGAATTCTGTCTTAGTCTTATTTCTATCTAGGTGTGATATATGTTACTAAAGAAAAAAAAATGTTTCCACCAGGCTTATAATGTAAGTCTGCTCTTAGGTACAATCCTGTGCATTTATATTTAATCTGTGTAGACAATATAATAATTTCAATATAGTGTGGGCTGCTGGGACAGAGAGATACAGAAATAAGAGAGTAATAATTTCAATATAGTTTGGGCTGCTGGGACAGAGAGATACAGAAATAAGAGAGAAACTTGTTTCTCTTTTAAGTAATAGCCTAAATAGAAGCACTGAACTCTGTTGCAGAGGTTCTATGATGTCTGGTATACAGACTTCTGTTGTATTTTCCCAAATCTGCAAAAGCCTTCTTCTGTGTGGTCAAGATTGCTTATGTCCATCCAGTGAAGAGAGAAAAGGAACAATGACAAGATGTCCCTAATATTTAAGGGTATAACCTTGAAGAGACAACAAAAATTTCTATCCACATTCTATTTAATAAAGACTGGTTACATGCTCATATATGGCTGGAAAAAAGAGCAGAGAAATCTAGTCTTTATTGTGAAAAGCCATGCACAGCCCAAACTCAAGGCTTCTATTCAATGAGAGATGTCTTTGCTTTGGTTGCCCCGAAAACAAATGCTTACACAAAGAGATGATTTTAGATCATTATCTTAGAAACACAAATTTTAAAAATGAGAAAAGAAAGAAGAAAATCCCGGAATCACATAGCAACAATAAGCAGATTACTTCTGTAGGATTATAGTCTTTTAAGTACACTCGGAGAGATGATATGAAACATGCATCAGAATCACTGCACCTGAGGGGCGCCTGGGTGGCTCAGTTGGTTAAGCTTCGGATTTCGGCTCAGGTCATGATCTCGTGTTTCATGAGTTCAAGCCCACATTTGGCTCTGTGCTGACAGCTCAGAGCCTGAAGCCTGCTTCGGATTCTGTGTCTCCCACTCTCTTTTCCCCTCCCCTGCTTGTGCTCTCTCTCTCTGTCTCTCAAAAATTGAATAAATGTTAAAAAAAATTAATAATAAAAAAAAAAGAATCACTGCACCTGAGAAAGGGAGCCTGGGGCATTCCTTGAAGACCACTTTCCCATTGGACAAGGTTTCCTCTGAGAATATTCATGACCTTGTACTTCTTGGTTGCCATGTGCTATAGAACAAGCTTGCACCATAACCAGAGAAAGACTTTAGGCAAAGAGGAAAAGAATCCCCACCCTTGGGATAAGAAGGAGAAGCACACTGGGAATTATATTGCTTCTTTTTTTTTTTTTATTTTTTTTTTAACGTTTATTTATCAGAGCATGAACGGGGGAGGGTCAGAGAGAGAGGGAGACACAGAATCTGAAACAGGCTCCAAGCTCTGAGCTGTCAGCACAGACCCCGACGTGGGGCTGGAACTCACAGACCGTGAGATCATGACCTCAGCCGAAGGTGGATGCTTAACCGACTGAGCCACCCAGGCGCCCCATGGGAATTTCACTGTTAATGCATGTAATCCCAGGTGGGTCACTGGGATATGGGATGCCACCAATAGCCACAACAGGCAAAACTAGCATTCTTTGTGCTTCATTAAAATGACTTTTTTTGGTCATTTAGAAAGTTTGTCTCTTATCTGTCAATATTACAAGCTTAAAATTATAATATCAAAAGAACATCTCCTGCAAAATTTACATTTTATATGTCTTCTTGTGTAAAAACATATCTCAAAAAATTGTCAAAATACTACAATTTTTAGAACACATTCATATAATTGGCTTGAGTACCTTTTATATGGAGAACCATAATCATATTCTGTTCTGCCTAGTCAAATCCACCTATAATGACAATCATTTTTTAGAGCCAAAACTGCATGCTCTAATAGTTTTGAAAATATAAGACAGGGATGGTTTTTTAAAAGTTAATATTAATTATCCTGTTTCTATTATAGTACTCCCAGAATTCTGAACTGTACATATTAATATTGAGTTGTATTTCCCATCATTATAAAACACTTGAGGACAAGGTATTTGTCTTATTACCTTTCTAATCCTCATGGAGACAAATCTATGCATTGTTTATAATGAGTATTCAGTTAAGGCTTCCTGGAGTGAAAACATTCTCCCATTTTAAACTTCACTCACATCCAGAATAATGAACAAAAAGTCATAAATCCCATGCCGCAAGTAGAAGTCACTGGCAGTGAATAATTTAAAAAAAAAATAATAGTAAACAATAATAATAGTAACAAATAGAGAAAACAAAATTATTTACACTAGTAATACAATAGAGAACAAGTAATATTAAAAATGCATTTCTTCCTAACTTTTATCACTCAGATCCTACCCTAAAATTAGGACTTGGATGGAATTTGGTTTACTTAAGGACATGATATTCCTGGCCACGTCTTGAGAACAGCATGCAAAGACCAAAGATGTAGATTAATATTTGGTTTGAAATAAATTAGTTACTACCAGAAACTTAAATATCCTCTAGAGAATATAACAATGTATTGTATCAGAATCACAGAAAAAAATATTTTCTGTGAAGAATTCAATCCAAGGTTAGGTCCATCTTGAGCTCTATTCATATTTCATTGTCTAGAATAGCAAAATGACCTTTTAGTCAAGGAAGTAAGAGGACTCCATAGACCTAACCACAATATCATATTCAACCTACAGTACCCATAAATTTCAAAATTTTTACATTTGTTTCTATTCCTAAAGTTGGCTATTTTTTTAAATCTTTATTTTTGAGAGTGAGAGAGAAAGAGAGAGAGCAGGGGAGGAACAGAGAGGGAGACACGGAATCCAAAGCAAGCTCCAGGCTCTGAGCTGTCAGCACAGAGCCAGACACAGGGCTTGAACCCATGAGCAGCGAGTGCATGACCTGAGCAAAAGTCAGATGCTTAAGGGACTAAGACACCCAGGTGCCTCTAAACTTGGCTATTTTTAAATGTTTTCAATTTAACTCACATCTATTCTGCAATGTCTATAGAAGTATGTTTCAGGCCAGATTCTATATTGGAATCCTCTAAGGAACTTTTCAAAAGTACCTAAAACCTGGCCCCATCCCTAATCAAAATAATCAGAATCTCTTAGGTTGAGATACAGTAATCTTTTCCAAAGACTTTCCAGGTTATTCCAGTGTTGCAGGTATGGTTGAGACCTGTCAAACTGGATAGAAAACAAGTAAATGCCATATTATTAAAGTAACATCATATCTCATTACAACTACATGGTAAAAGCATAAGGATGCTATTATGTGACACAAGAAACTACTAAAGATGGGAATTTAGCATTCAAAATATCCTATGAAAAGGTAAAACACTGAATAAGATAGTGTAATAATAGTTGCTTAAAGAGTAGATCTTCAATTTGTTGATCATTTTCCTTGACTTATCTGTTATCTTACCTCTTCTAGACTGAATTATAAACTACTAACCTGCTTAAAGGATTTTCAACATAAAAGAGGAGCTGCACCATCAAAATGAATGAGGTAATAGTTCTTTTTTTCTTCCAAATTTTTATTTAAATTCTATTCCATTAACATACAATTTAATATTGGTTTCAGGAGTTGAATTTAGTGGGGCTGCTGGGTGGCTCAGTTAGTTAAGCATCCAACTTGGGCTCAGGTCATGATATCGCAGTTTGTGAGTATCTCAGTCTGTGAGCTCGAGCCCTGGAGCTCAGAGACTGGAGCCTGCTTTGGATTCTGTGTCTCCATTTCTCTCTGCTCCTTCTCCACTCACACTCTGTCTCTCTCTCAAAAATGAATAAACATTAAAAAGACTTTAAAAAAAAAAAGAGTAGAATTTAGTGATTCATCACTTACAGATAACACCCAGTGCTCATAATAAGCATCCTCCTTAATACCCATCAACCATTTAGCCCATCCCCCACCTACCTCTCCTCCAGCAACCCTCAATCTGTTCTTTATGGTAAAGAGTCTCTTATGGTTTGCTTCACTCTTTTTTTTCCTTTTCCATATGTTCATCTGTTTTGTTTCCTTAGTTCTACATATGAGTGAAATCATATGGTATCTGTCTTTCTCTGACTGAGTTATTTCACTTAGCTTAATACACTCTAGCTCCATCCACATTGTTGCAAGAGGAAATAGTTCTAAACAAATAGTTTTTAGAAGTAATGAAGCAAATTCAATTATAACATACACTTTCCACTTTTTTCAAGAATACTCAAGATTTGGGGCACCTGGCTGGCTCAGTCAGAAGAACATGTGACTCCTGATCCCAGGGTCATGAATTTGAGCCCCACGTTAGATGTAGAGATTATTTAAATTAAGAAGAAGAAGAAGAAGAAGATGACTCAAGAATTTACCTAAGCAAACTAAAAATGAAACATCAAAATTATAGATGGAAATCTATTTTTTAATTAATTTATTTATTTTGAGAGAGAGAAGAAAATGCTCTCGAGCACATGCATGCATGTTTGAGCAGGGGAGGGGCAGAGAGAGAATCCCAAGCAGGGCTCAAACCCACAAACTGTGAGATAATGACCTGAGCCAAAATCAAGAGTTGGATGCTTAACCAACTGAGCCACCATGGTGCCCCTATAGATGGAAGTCTTAATTAATATTTGTCTTGTAGATTTTTCTTCTTTCAAAATGAATAATTACATTGACTTATAAATACTAATAATTGTTTATAAACATCTTTTTTTTAAATATTTTTATTGTGTATCCATTAAACTCAACTAGAATACATAGGTCTTTTACATGTTTTGAAATTAATCATAACTCTTCATCCTACATGTAGCAATAAATTATCTTCAGGTTCATTTATTTTCAGTTTAGGAAAGGATCCTCAACTTCCTCAACTATGTTGTACATCTGAAGCTACTGTAACATTGTCAAATATACTTCAATAAAAATAATAATAATAACTTCCTCAAGACTACATAGGAATTCTCAACAAAGAGTCTCAACACATTGTTATCAGTAGTAGTTTTGAACCATATTGCAAGTAATGTGTTATTCAGAATAAAATAAAAACAAAATTATGTTAATTTTCAGTTTATTTTCAGTTTTCTAGAACAAAGAACTTCTCACTCAAAGAATTTCTCACTCACACAAAGAATATCTACATTCATAAATTTCTTTCTTAGCTCAAAGTCAATATTTTTTTTTATTTTAGAGAAAGAGAGAGAGAGAGAGGGGGTGGGGGAGAGGGACAGAGGGAGAAAGAGAGAATATTAAGCAGGCTCCACACTCCACATACAACATGATGCAGGGGTCAATCCTACAACCCTGGGATCATGGCCTGAGCCAAAATCAAGAGTTGGATGCTCAACTGACTGAGCTAACCAGGCACCCCAATATGCTCTTTTGAATAACTGCAAAAATATCATATTTATGACTAGGATGATTAAAATTATGTGTGAGAATGTATCACATAAAAAATTTTCATTTATTGTGGGCATTTTGACAAAACAAAAAACCCAAAAATGTTGAAAAGTTCTAATATAAAGAATCTGTTGTAGATATAAGCTCAAAAGCTATAGTTTCTGATAGTCTACTTAGCAATCTTTCTATGTGGACCAGTAAAAGTCTATACATTTTGGTGCAGCATCTTAAACATACCCTTGTAACAGAATGCTAAAATGGAAGCTTTAGGGGCACCTGGGTAACTCAGTCAGCTAAGCATCCAACTTTGGTTCAGATCTTGATCTCACAAACCGTGAGTTCGAGCCCTGTGTTGGGCTCTGTGCCGACAGCTCAGAGCCTGGAGCCTGCTTTGGATTCTGTGTCTCCTTTCTCTGTCCCTCCCTGCTCACAGTCTGTCTCTCCCTCTCAAAAATAAAATAAAAACATTTAAAAAATTTTAAATGGAAGTTTCAGCTGAGACCTTAAGATAAGAAGTGTCAAATACCAAAGTGAGATGTCAAACTAAATATAAATCTCAAAGTAGGTGGTGAAGAACCATTTGAATGAGCCTTAAACTCCTCACCAACAGTGAGAATGCAAGAGGGTTTCAAAGTTGTATAGAAAAGAAAATAGTTGTTAAAAAAGATTTTTGAAAAGAGCTTTCAGTTTTCTGTGAATCAAAAAGAAAAGAAAAAGAAAAAGAAAAAAAAAGGCCTGGAAGTTGTCCCTCAGTGCGGATTCTGTCCACCATTTCATCATCTGTTTACAATCTGATGATCAAATGTACTGGACAATCTGCCACCAGAGCTCTCCATGCCCACCCCCTAAACAAAGCTTTGAACTTAGATACTCTATGTTGGACTCAGGGTTTGAAGGAAAGATCTTGCCCCTTCACCAAAGAAAATTAAATTGAATCAGTGGGAAACTTTGCTTTGAGCAGAGGCAGCAGTGCATATGGTACCATAATAAATCCCTATTACATTTTTCCTGTTCAATTGTGTTCTTTATTAGATAATAAACACCATTTTATTGACTATTCACACCAGCTTTATTTAATGCATAATTTTGATATTCATGTCATCTAGAATATTAATGATTATTTTGAACAGGGTAGGGCTAAGGGCAAAGTCTTGTGGCATAATGTTAAATACATTAAAAATTCTTTCCAGGTTGGCCTTGATATATTAATCATATCCTCTAGGGAAAGCTTTTCAGCTACCATATGTCACTGATCATAACACCTCCTTTTTTTCACATCTTAACATTTCTGAAATCAAATAGTGTCTCATAATTTCTGTTGACCAGGCCATGGTCAATAGTGTAGTTTCACTGCCAGTCCTTGTACTAACATCAAAATGGGCAACATGAAAACTTACAGAATGGTTGACAGCTATTTAGTAGAAAGTTTTGGAGACAATAGTGGAGGACTGTTCTTTTTTTTTTTTTTTTCATCAAAAAAAATAATTTACTGACATGTAATATACATACAGGGAAGGGTGCATAATTATATAGCTTGATGAATTTTCATAGAGCAAACACATCTGGATAACCTGTATCCACATTGCATCAGCTCTTTTAACCATCACAACTATTCTATGTGGTATTGGAATCGATCTAAGGGAAGTCAGTTACAAATGGATGAGCTTGAATTTAAACTAATCCACCAAAATCCAGAGTTCTTGGTGACACTCGTAAGCATTATTTAGTGTTGATCCAGACAAATCCATATAATCATTGTCCACCAACCACATGTTATGTTTTTTTGTTGCTTCCATTTTTCTACCTAGTGGAGGACTGTTTAATAAGCACTGCATGGCCAGTTCTCTTGAAATCATAAAAAACAATACTGTGTGGAAAAACACACACCTCAATGACTAAGCTAAAACATGATTCAGAAGAATCTGAATGTGAAGACATTTTAGAGATAAGCGAAGAATTAATGTCATTTAAATGTTTGTTTTAATACATATATGAGTGATATATGAAAATTTTATGTCAAAAATCTGACTAATGAAACTCTTTCAGGAGCACTTAGCTCAGGTCATGATCTTGTGGTTCATGAGTTCAAGCCCTGCATCAGGCTCTCTGCTGTCAGCACAGAGCCTGCTTCAGATGCTCTGTCTGCCCCTCTCTCAGCCCCTTCTCTGCTCATGTTCTCTCTCTCAAAAATAAATAAATAAACATTAAAAAAACTCAGAAAATATAGTGTAATGCTTCCAGGGAATAAATGTATTTATTTTCTTTCTTCATGTTATATAATGAGGAAATATATAATTAATATGTTAGATTTATAATATAAATATCATATACTAAAATTATTATATTTATTATATCTTATTAATATAATGAAATATAATTATATAAAATTTTAACTAGCAATCAATATAAAATATACTATATAGTTATGTACAATAATTAATATACTCAATTGTTAATTACATTATATATTTTATACATTAAATTTTATAATATGAAGTATTTAATTAATAAATCTAACTTTGACTCTCAAAGAAGTAGGAAAAAAAGGCAAACTAAGTCCAAAGTTATCAAACTTCAGGAAATAATAAAGACCAGAGAAGAAATAAACAAAATACATACAGAAAACTAAAAGAAAAAAAAAAGAAACTGAGTTGGTCTTTTAAGATCAACAAAAATAATAAAACTGTAGTTAAACTAAGAAAAAAAAGAAGATTCTAATAAATAAAATCAGAAATGAAAGAGACATTACAACTAATACAACAGAAATGAAAAGAATTATGAGAATAGTATGACAACTATATCCTAACAAATTGGATAACTAGAAGAAATGGAAAATATCTAAAAACATCTCATCTATCAAGACTAAACCACAAATAGAAAATCTGAACAGACCAATAACTGATGATAAGATTGAATCAGTAATTAAAAGCCTCCCAAAAAAGAAAAGCCCAGGGCCTGAATCCTTCACTGAAGAGTTCTATCAAACATTTAAAGAATTATTTGCAATTCTTACAAAAATTGTAGAGGAGGGAATACTTTTGAGTCCATTTTCTAAGGCTAGCATTACCCTAATACTAAATCCAGAAAAGGATAATTCATGAAAACTATTTGCCAATATCCCTGATAAACATAAGATGCAAAAATCTTCCACAAAATATTAGCAAATTGAATTCAACAGTACATTAAAAGGATCATGAATCTTGATTACGTGGGATTTATCCCTGGAATATAAGAATGGCTCAACATATGAAAATCAATAAATGTGATACACTATATTAACAGAATGAAAGACAAAAATCATATGATTACCTCAATAGATGAAGAAAAAGTATCTGACAAAATTCAGCAACTTTTCATGATTAAAAACTCTCAACTAGGAATAGAAGACTGTATCAACAAATAAAGGCCATATATGAAAGGTAACAGCTAACATCATAGAAGACAATGAAAATCTGCAAGTTTTTTAATAATATCAGGAACAAGACAAGGATGCTCACTCTCATGACTTCTATTCATATTAGTAGTGAAATTGCTAGTTATAGCAATTAGGTAGGAAAAATAATAAAAAGTATCTAAATTTGAAAGGAATAAGTAAAATTACCTGTTTGCAGATGACATGATCTTATATGTAGCAAATCTGAAAGACTCCACAAAACCTATTATAATAATCATATTTAGCAAGGTGTCATGAAACAAAATCATCATACAAAAATTAGTTGCATGTCTGTGCTCAAACAACTAATAATCTTAAGAAGAATTATATTTTTAAATGTTTATTTATTATTGAGAGACAGAAAGAGACAGAGGATGAGCATGGGAGGGTCAGAGAGAGGAGGAGACAGAGAATCCAAAGCAGGCTGCAGGCTCTGAGCTATTAGCACAGAGCCCGTCGCGGGGCTCAAACTCACAAACCGTGAGATGATGACATGAGCCGAAGTCAGACACTTAACCAACTGAGCTACCCAGGCACCCCAAGAGGAATTATTTTTAAAGCACATTCACAATAGCATTAAAAAGAATAAAATTTTTAGGTATAAACTTAAATAGGAGACAAAAGATTTATACACTAAAAACTATAAAACATTCCATAAAGAAATTAAAGAAAACACAAATAAATGAAAAGATGTCCTGTGTATGGACTGGAAGACTTAATATTGTTAAAATGTTCATGCTACCCAAAGTGATCTACATACTCAATGCAATCTCTATCATTATCACAATGCCATTTTTCACAAAAATTTAAAAAAAAACATAAAATTCATATATAATCATAAATGACCTCAAATAGGCAAACAATCTTGAGAAAGAGGAACAAAGAGGCAGCACACTTCCTCATTTCAAAACATATTACAATGCCACAGTAATCAAAACAGTATGATACAGGCATAAAAACAGGCATATAGACCAATGGAATAGAAAAGAGAGCTCAGCAGTAAGCCCATACATAGATGGTCAAATGATCTTGAGCATGAGTGACAAAGACAACACAATGGGGAAGAATAATCTCTAACTAATGATGTTGGAAACACTGGCTATCCACATGCAAAAGAATGAAACCAGACATTTACACCACAAGCAAAAATCAACCCAAAATTGAATAAAAATTTAAACACAAGACCTGAAACTATAAAACTCCTACAAGGAAGGAAGAAAAGCTCCACGATATTGATTTTGGCAATAATTTAATGCATATGATACCAACAACACAGGTAACAAAAGCAAATGTAGATAAGTGGGACTACATCAAGCTAAAAATCCTGTACACAGCAAAGGAAAAAAGCAATAGAATGAAAGGCAACCTATGGAGTAGGAGAAAATATTTGCAAACCTTATATCTGATAAAGGGTTAATATGTTGAATGTATAAAGAACTCCTACAACTCAGTTGGAAGAACAACAACAACAAATATGAATTGCTAACGGGTGTTCAACATCACTAATCATCAGGGAAATGCAAATCAAAACTACAATCAGAAGTCACCTCATATCTTTTAAGATGGTTATCATTTATAAAAAATAATAAAGGTTGGCAAGGATACAGGGAAACTGGAATATTTGTACACTGCTGATGGGAATATGAAATGGTACAGCTGAAATGGAAAACAGTATGGAGGTTCCTCAAAAAATTAAAAGTAGAACTAGGATATGATCCAGAAATCCCACTTCTGAGTGTTTATCCAAGAGAACTGAAAATAGATTCTCCATAAGATATTTGCACTCATTTTTCATTGCAGAATTATTCATAGTAGCCAACAACCTAACTGCCCATTAACAGATGAATGGATAAGAAAATGTAGTGCACATATACAATAGAAATTATTCAGCCTTTAAAAAGGGAGCAAATGCTTCAATAATCTACAAAATGGATGAATCTTGAGCCAGTTGTTAATGAATAAATACTACATGATTCCATTTATATGAAGTATCTAAAGTGGCCAAACTCACAGAAGCAGAAAGTAGAATGGTGCCTGCCAGGGGCTAGGGGTGGGGAATATATGGAAATGGGGAGTTGCTATTGAATAAGTATAGAATTTTAGTCAAGCAAGATGAAAAATTTCTAGAGATCTGCTGCATAACAATGTGCATATGGTTGATGTTGTCCTACGCACTTAAAATTTATATAGAGGGTAGATTTCATGTTATGTGTTTCTCACCACAATAGTAAATAAATAAATTCTATTGTCTAAATATCCCATCTGTAAAAAATAGGATATGTATATGGGTAAATGTATACAAGGTCAATACATATACATCATAAATTTACTATGAGGGTTAATCATTAACATATGTAGAATGAATGGAACAATAACTGGAATGTTGTTAGATGATATTGTTTCTTTTTACATAAATTCAAAAATAAATAAAATATATTGATTTTTGTTGTTATATAAGTATCCTATTGATGTTTAATAGATATTGAGAATTGATTGACAATTATAAAGTCTAAAGGTAATGAGCCAAGAAGGTACCAACAATGCTATCATTAATTAAACCAACAGTAATATTTCCCAGTGTGGTAGTTGTGTGAAAGTTGTATGATGATATCTGGATAGTGCACTGTTCTTTCGTCATTATTAACCTTTGTTTTTTGAAAGCAACTGGCAAAAGGTTAGTACTATTATTGTTTTCTCATGCATAAACATTGAATTAAATTTGTTTTCTCATACCTAATATCAATTTCTTTAATAACACCCAATAATAAAGTGAGCATATTAATACCATGCAACTGTGCACCACTAACTGAGATTATGTATAAATGCTGAAATATGAGCAAAGATATTTGGATCCTAATACTATGATTTCCCCTACTCACTATATGACCTCAGGCAAATTATTTAAACTTCTTTGGGTTTGTTTTTTTCTCTGAGAGAATGAAGATGGAAAACTGAGGTGTATTCCAGGGCTAATGTTTTTGCCTAACTAACTTGAATACAACTATGCCTTCTTGTTTCTGTTTTGTGGCAAATTTCCATATACTATCACATTCAAAAGATAAAAGTCTAACCCAAAACCACTGAAATATATTCTTATTCAAATTTCTGAAAGACAAAGGGAGATGCGTGAAATGGCATGACACAGAACAATATGCTCTAGATTGTGTCTTTGCTATTTTCTGTTCCCCAATATCCACAATGGCTTGCTCAGGAACTCTCTCCTCTCTCTGACGCTGTATTTGATTTCCAAAAATCTTTCCGCCTGAAACAACCTCTACTGTTTCTGCATTTTATTTCATTTGTTATACACTCTCTCTGCATGGATCCACATTCAGCCATATGTTGTATAGATCAACTTAGCCTTTTTAGATTTCAATCAATACTTTTTACCCATTATTGCAATCAGCCCCACAGAGCAAAGTACGCAAACACTTATAACTTAATTCTTTTCCTTTTATCTGTATGAAATTCTCAAATGTTGCCAAAAATCCTCTGTGTCCCAATTCTGATCCAATCATGCATAACACTGAATATACCCAAGGAATATCCTTGAAAAGAGACTCACAGATTTGGCAGTACCAGTAGTGACATTACTGCCAGACCCAAGATGTGTAATTAATATGGATGACACAATGCTTCTCCTCTTAGGCAAAATGCTGGTTGTTGAGAGCGCATTGCAGATCTTGGCTGAGAAATATAAAATAATAAGTGAGTTAGAATTATACTTTCTTCCATTTGCAGGAGATTCTTACACTGTGTTTTAGGTCCAGAATAAGACACAGTCTTCTCACCAAATTGTCTTTGGAAAGAAGTTGAAAGATTTGTTACCAAATATCACATTAAATAAATTGCCAATAGTCTTAAAAACAATCTTCCTATCATTTTGCCTTCTTTTACTTTTATTTATGTGTTTATCAGAAAATAAGTTGTTTAGTTTTCATTACAGAACAGTCTCTAAGTTAAGAAATCACAATGATATGAAAAAACTGACTAGAATCATGTAATCATATTTCACGGAATAAGACACTGAAATGATACAGAAACCTATATAAAATATAGACTGAGAAGCCTGGGAAGATCACAGAGTGGAAGAATCCTAAGCTCACCTCATTCACAAATACACCTAGGTAACAGCCACATCAGTATAACTGACACAGAAAAGAAAACAAAGCCTATCAGAACATACTCCCCATAATTAATCATACAGAGGAGTCCACACTGAAAATAGTAGGAACGGCAGAGTCCAAGCTAACCAGCAAGACTAACCACAAATAGGAGGGATACCACAAGCACAGAGAAGGGTGAAGAACAGACCCCACCCCAGACACCTCAGATATAGAGGACCTACACTGGGAAGACAAGTTCTTAAAACATTGGGGTTTGAAAACTGCGGGCGCTTAACTTCCTGAGTTTTTACAATCACTGGGCTTACTTAACACCAGGAACTTTAACAATCTGTAGCCTCAACTCAGAAGAGCCTTAGGGCAATGGGAAACTGAGGCCCTGCCCTTAAGGGTACAGCATACCAAAACAACTCCACCAAGATGCGGCATAAAAGCATCAGTTTAAAAAAGAACCTGGAGGATAGGGAAGATTTATTTACAACTAATCTCAGAACTTGCAAAGAAGTGGCAGAAATCCTTAGGAGACTTTTCCAAGAACGAAAGAGCTGGTGGGCACCACTGCTCTCCCCTGCCCCCAAACCTACATACTCAGACACCTACAGGAACTAGCATAAACACTCACCATTTAGATTGCTAATGCCATGCACCCCGACCCTATACTTTACTGCAGACTCACCTCACTCTTTAGGAGTTCCTCCAAAGTAGTACTAGATGCCTGTCATTCATCAAGCAGCCCCAACAGTAGCCAGCACCATTCCAAAGTGACTCTTGCTCTGAGGAGAGAGGAAAATTAACACACACACCAGTACTACTGCAGCCCCAGCACTAGGCTGGAAGAAATGTCTGATCTGACCACAGGCTCCCTAACAGACAGCCCTAACAGACTGGAGGCAAACATCTGGCCTGACTGCCAGCCCCACCCACCAGTGAAAGCCTCTCAAGGGACAACGCAGGGAGAACACCCTGCAGTTCAGTGCAACTGCAGTTCCAGCAAACAGGTTGAGGGCAAGCATTTGGTCTGACCAAGACTGGCTCTTAATAGCACAGGGACCAAACCCTGCCCACAACAGACAAAGAAGGCCATTGCAAATGACTGGATTAAAGGCAAACATGGTTCAACCACGGTAGGGTGCATGCAATACACACAGGAGACACTCATGAAGCACCAGGTTCTGGTGAATGTGGGACTTTGCACTACAGGGCACTACAGGACCTCTTCTTCATAAGGCCATAGCTTCCAAGATCAGGAGACATGGTTGATTTTCCTAATACACAGAAACAGATATAGAGATTTAGACAAAATGAAGAGACAGAGGGATATGTCCCAAATTAAGGAACGTGATAAAATCATATCAAAAGAACTAAATAAAATGGAGATATACAACTACGCTGAGAGAATTCAAAGTAATGGTCACAAGATACTGGACTTGAGAAAAGAGTGGGAGATCTCAGTGAGATGTTTAACAAAGAGAAAATATAAAAAAAGAACCAATCTGAGATGAAAACTCAATAACTTAAATAAGAAAAAGATACTACAAGGGATAAATAGTAGACTAGCAGGAGCAGAAAAATGCTTCAATGAGCTAGAAGACAAAGGAATAGAAAACAACCAAGCAGAACAGCAAAAAGAAAAAAGAATAATAAAAAATGACAATAGGTTAAGGGAACTCAGCAACATCATCGTGAGATAGAGAAACTGAAAGGGCCTCATGAAAAAACATTGCTTTTTTTTTTTCCCCATTTCTAGAATCTATTCTTGCTAGGACCTGCACCCCACCATATACGTCTTATAGTACTGATAATGTGTCTCCTTCTTGTAAAGGTCTAGGTGTTAACAACTTCTCTGGAGTTTTCCAGGACAATACATAACATCTAAGGAGTGAGTTGTCATGTATATTTTTCAAGACCACTGACTCCAGACACCTTGATGCCAAGATCCCTGGCTTCAAGGCATAAAGGATTTACAGAGTACACTTGGGCACTTGCCATGTTTTAGCCAGTTCCTAGATGCCTGAGACGACATGTACATTAGACTATCTTCCTCAGTAAAACCCCAGACTCCAAGCAAAAATGGAACTCATTCTTTGTTCCCTTTCTGAGTCTCCCAGATATTCTGTCTATATCTGCTCTCTCTACATCTTCAATAAACTATTTTCTCAACTTCCTACCAGCTCACATTTAATTTCCATTCTACATGAATCCAAGGACCCTCTTGGCTGGTCCTATAAGGCACCCCTCTGGGTCTTCACACCCAGTCAGCCTACATCAATCAAGCATAGTAACATTCATATTATAGCGATCCCAGAATAAGAAAGAAAAGGGGATAGAAAATTTATTTCAAGAAATAATAGCTGAAAACTTCCTTAATCTAGGGAAGAAAACAGAAATCTAGATCCAGGAAGCACAAAGAGCCTTTAAGGAAAAAAAAAAAAAAAAAAAAAAAGCAAAACATCAACCAAGGAGGTCCACACCAAGACATATAATAATTAAAATGGCAAGGTAGTGATAGAAAAATTTTAAAGCAGCAAGAGAGAATGGTTACCTACAAAGGAAACCTGAAAAGCCTATCAGCTCATTTTTCAGCTTTGTAAGCCAGAAAGGAGTAGCATGATATATGCAAAGTGCTGAAAGGAAGAAAACTGCAACCAAAAATACTCAATCCAGCAAGGATATCATGCAGAATAGGAGAGATAAAGAATTTCCCAGGCAAACAAAAATTAAATAAATTCATCACTATAAGCCAGTCTTATAAGAGATGCTAAAGAAATTTCTTTGAATGGAAAAGAAATTCACAGATATATACAAATATAACCAAAGTAGTATATCAATCATTTATAAAACCAGTATGGAGGTTAAAGCACAAATGTAGTAAAATTAATTATATCTATAAAAATCAGTCAAGAGATTCACAAAATAAAAAAATATAAAATATTATATTGTATACATAAAACATGTGAGGGGAGTAAAGATTTAGTGCTTTAAGAATGGGTTCAAACTTAAGTGACCATCAACTTAATATACACTGCTATATGCATAGAATGGAATATGTAAACCTAATGGTAACCTCAAATCAAAAACCAGTAGTGGATATGCAAAAGTAAAGAGAAAAGAACCCAAGCATAACATTAGAGAAAGCCATCAACCCACAAGGGAAGAGTGCGAGATAAGAAAGAAACAGAACTACAAACAACCATAAAAAAGTCACAAAATGGCAATAAGCATAGACCTATCAATAATTACTCTGAATGTAAATGGACTAAATGTTCAAATCAAAAGACACAGAGTGACCGAATGGATAAAAAAAAAAAGAAGACCCATCTATATGCTCCCTATAAGAAACTCATTTCAGAACTAAAGACAACACGAAGTTTGGAAGTGAAGGGATGGAAAAAACATTTATCATGCAAATGGAAATGAAAAGAAAGCCAGGGTAGTAATACTTATATTACACAAAATAGACTTTAAAACAAAGACTATAACAAGAGACAAAGAAAGACACCACATAATCACATAATCATAAAGTGAACAATACAACAGAAAGATGTAACAACTCTAAATATTTATGCATCCAACATATGAAAACTCAAATACATAAAGTAGTTAACAAACATAAAGGAAATAATTGACAGTAATACAACAATAGTAGAAAACTTAAACACCTCACTTACATTAGTGGATAGGTCATCCAAACAAAAAATCAACAAGGAAACATTGACTTTGAATGAAACACTGGGCTAGATGTATGTAACATATATTCAGAACATCCGATCCTAAAACAGTAGAATACACAATATTTCCAGGTGCATATGGAACATTCTCCAGAACAGATCACACGTTAGGCCTCAAAGCAAGTCTCAACAAATTCAAAAAGACTGAAGTCATATCATACATCTTTTCCAATCACAATAGCATGAAACTAGAAATGGGCCACAAGAAAAAATCTGGTAAGAACACAAATACATGGAGGTTAAATAACAAGCTTCCAAGCAATGAATAAGTCAACTGCAAAATCAAAGAGGAAATCAAAAAGTGCATGAAGACAAATAAAAATGAAAACACAATGGTCCAAATCTTTGGGATGCAACATAAGTTGTTCTAAAAGGGAAGATGATAGCAATGCAAGCCTCCTTCAAGAAGCAAGAAAAATCTCAAATAAACAACCTGAACTTATACCTAAATTACCTAGAAAAAGAACAAACAAAACTTAAAACTGCAGAAAGAAGGAAATAATAAAGATTAAAGCAGAAATAAATTAAATAAACCTTAATAAACAATAGAGCAGATCAATGAAACCAGGGGCTGGTTCTCTGACAACATCCACAATTGATAAACTTTTAGCCAGGCTCATAAAAAGACAGAGAGAGAAAAAAATAAAAAAAAAATATAATCAGAAATGAAAGAGGAAAAATAATAATCAACACCATAGAAATACAAAATTTATAAGAGAATATTGTAAAAACTATGTCAAAAATTGGACAACAAATTACTGGATAAACTCCTATAAATATCACCTCCTAAAACTGAATAAGGAAGAAAAGGAATTTTTTTTAAATTTTAATGTTTATTTACTTTTTAGACAGAGAGACAGAGCACAAGCCGGGAAGGGGCAGAGAGAGAATGAGACACAGAATCCAAAACAGGCTCCAGGCTCTGAGCTGTCAGCACAGAGCCCAACACGGGGCTCAAACCCACGAACTGTGAGATCATGACCTGAGCCAAAGTCAGATGCTTTAACCGACTGAGCCACCCAGGCACCCCAGAAAAAGAACATTTGAGCAGATCAGTTACTAGCAATGAAATTGAATCAGCAATAAAAAAAATTCCTAAAATACAAAGTCTAAGATCAGATGGTTTCACAGGTGAATGCTACCAAACACTTAAAGGAGAGTTAATGCCTATTCTTCTGAAACTATGCCAAAAAAAAAAAAAAAAAAAGAGAGAGAGAGAGAGAGAAAGAGAGAGAGAGAGAAAGGGAGAGAGAGAGAGAAAAGCTTCCAAATTCATTCTGAGGCCAGGATTATTCTCATACCAAAACCAGAGAAAGACACTACAAAAAAGAAAACTACATACCAATATTTCTGATGAACACAGATGTAAAAATCCTCAACAAAATATTAGCAAACTAAACCCAACAATACATTTAAAAAAATCATTGACCATGATCAAGTGGGATTTATTCCAGAAATGCAAAAGTGGTTCAATATTCATAAATCAATCAATGTGATGCATCACATTAACAAAAGAAAGGATTAAAACCATGTGATAATTTCAATAGATGCAGAAAAATTATTTTACAAAGTACAACATCCATTCATGATAAAAATTCTCAAGTAGGTTTAGAGAAACGTTCCTCAATGTAATTAAGGCCACAGTGAACATCTTACTCAATGGTGAAAAACTGAGAGCTTTTGCTCTAAGATCAGGAATAAGACAAGGATATCCACTCTCACCTAAATGTGAAACTTGAAACCATAAAATTCCTGGAAGAGAACATAGGCAGTAATCTCTGAAATCAGCTGTAGAAACATTTATCTAGATATGGCTCCTCTGGCAATGGAAACAAACCAAAATTAAGCTATTGGGCCTATACAAAAATAAAATCTTTTGCACAGTGAAGGAAATCATCAACAAAACAAAGAGACAACCTACTGAATAGAAGATACTTGCAAATGATATATTTGATAAGAGGTTAATATCAAAATTATACAAAGAACTTACTCAACACCAAAATAACAAATAATCCAATTTTAAAAATTGGCAGAAGATCTGATAGACATTTTACCAAAGAAGACATATAGTTCGTTAATAGACACATGGAAAGATGCTCAACATCACTAATCATCAGGGAAATGCAAATCAAAATGACAATGAGATATCATCTCACACCTGTCAGAATGGCTAAAATCAAAAACATAAAAAATAAAGTGTTGGGAGGGTATAAAGAAAAAGGAACCTCATGCACTACTGGTGGGAAAGCAAGCTGGTGCCACCACTGTGGAAAAACAGTATGGAGGTTCCTCAAAAAATTAAATATAGGATTACCATTTTACCAGTGATGCCACAAAGAAAATGAAAATACAAATTTCAGTAATATATATGCACCCCTATGTTTATTGCAGCATTATTTGCAAGCGCCAAGGTAAAGTGGCAACTCAAGTGTCCACTGATAGATGAATGGATAGATGAATGAAAGAAGAAGTGGTATATATATACACAATGGAATGTTATTTAGCCTTAAAAAAGAATAAGATCTTACCATTTGCAACAACATGGATGCATCTAGAAGGTATGATGCTAAGATACATAAGTCAGTCACAGAAAGACAATACTATATGATTTCACTTAATGTGGAATTTACTAAACCATCAAAAGAAAGAAGGAAAGAAAGAAAGAAAGAAAGAAAGAAAGAAAGAAAGAAAGAGAAAGAGACAGAGAGACAAACAAAACAACACTCTTAAAAATACAGAACAAATTGATGGCTGCCACAAGGGAGGTGGATGGATGGATGGGTAAAGGGGATAAAGATTACACTTACCATTATGAGCACTGAGTAATGTATAAGCTTTCGAATCATTATACTGTATACCTGAAAATAATATAACACTGTATGTTAGTTATACTTGAATCTAAAAAAATAAAAATAAGTAAAATAAAATTTAGGTTGGATGACTATGACATAACATTTCACTCTCACTGGTAATCTGGTTAAAAAAATGTACTAGATGTACTACAAGTCGCAAAGATTTTTTCAAGACCTTTGATAGATATAGGCATTATTAATCTTAACTTTGGTTTAATCTGTAAATTTACCATAATTGCTCTTCAATCATTATGCACCTAAAAGTTAGAACATACTTCCAATCAATATTGTTATTCAATAGTTTGTCCTCTGCCAAATTGAGTAAACATATATAAAGTTTTCTAAATTGGATACTATTTTTTATTGTATGCCTACAACTTCAGACTTCCAAAGCAATAACACATACCTTCCTCCTGAAGTGTGGCTTACTAACCAGAAACACACACATGCATACACACACACACACACACATGCATACACACACACACACACACACACACACACACACACACACACACGATTCAAATACCTATTTCCTGTTATTCCCTGGTAGCAACCCTCTTTTACTCATAATTCTTCTGATTAATTGGATTCCTTACTAGAATTATCTACTAATCAACCAAAAGAAAAATGCCACATAGTTATATCAGCATGTCAGTTCTGATACCCAACACTCCCCCTGGCTCTATTTAAGTGAAACCATTCCATTCACAGCTCCTGATGAGGGGGTAGTCATAGATGGCCATGACTTACTCAATTTGTCTTGGCTCCCTTGTGCTTGAATTAGAAACAGATACTTAATTCAAGTCCAACAATAATCTATAGGCTCACCAGCAACACATGATGTTGGGTGATAAAGCAAGATAAGTGTAATTAAGCTGATTTTCTCTGGCATTTGGGCTTGGAGAAAACTGAGCAATTGATGGAAGCTCCTAAACCTGAACAACTGCACACAGAAGATCAAAAGGTGTCTAAAGACAGGGAAGCTGAATCTGGGAATGAACAATCACAGAGAGCCAAATTCATGAGGACACAGACATTATGAGGTACCAAAAAGTAGAGTGGATACAAGGGAACAAAAACTGAGTCAAAAGCAGAAATAAGGAAAGAGGAATAAATGAGATAATAATTAGATGGAAGATAGAAGCCAGCTACTTAATGACTAGGGAGAAGACATATGCCCTTTGGATTTCTGTAAAAGCATCCTAACTGTAGCTATGCTGTTGTTATCTTTGCCCACTAACATCCATCCATTCTCCATAAAACTGCCAGTGCAGTCTTTTAAATTATGCATCCTATCACACTTGAATATTTTCCTGAAATCCACCAAGATCTTCCTATTGTATTGAGAATAAAACGTAAGGTCTCATATGATCCACCCAGGTCCTACTCGCCAGCTCATATTATACTACCCTTTCCTCCTGCTCACTGAGTACCTGTACCTAGAATGTTTTGTCTCCAGATCTTTTCTTCAAATATCAGCTCTTCTGAAAGGACTCCCCTAATCACCCACTTTAAGGCATTCTCATGTATTTCCCAACCCCTCCGCTAGTCACTAACCCATCATCTAGTTTTATATTCTTTTCAGCACTACTCACTACCTGCAATTCTTACTTGTTTGTTTTGTTTGTTTGTTTGCTTGCTTGCTTTACCACCTGCAATCCTCTTATTTGTTTACCGGTTAAGAGCCCTTATTTTTCTCATCCAGGAGAATGTAGACAGAGATCTTGCCTGTATCCCCAGTGATTAGAATTTTGTAGGAACTCAAAATATCTAAGAAAGGAGAGGAGGGAGGGAAGAAAGAAAAAGGGAGAAAGGAAATATGAGGAAGAAGGAAAAAAGCTCTTCTTGAAGAAACCCCAGTGCTCCTTTGAAGTTTTAATCAGACTCTTTCTAGATCTTGTTTTTTCTCCGTGAGTCCTTGTATGTTCGCCGGTTCTCCAGTTCTGCTTTGTCTGTGAGTTGATAGTTCATATTTTCCTAGTAGTGTGATGAACTTGAGCTTTACATTAAACTCTCATATATATAAAATAGCTTGCATAAGTTTCAGTTCCTTCTTAATAAAAGAAGAAAAACCCTTATAGGCCTAGCAGTAATGGCAGAGAAAAACCATTTTTAAGGATAAAATGACTCTACCTATTTCTTCACTAATCAAAAAAAAAAAAAAAAAAAAAAAAAAAGATAAAATGATTAAATTTGTTTTTAGTTTCTATTATCCTGTCACACAAATTATTTCATCTAATTAAGGTTCTCCTTAATAGAAAAATATGTTCATGTTAAAATGTTTATACAGTATAGAAAAGCACAAAGAAAAAGTAAAAAATGTGTCATAACTTTGTCACCCAGTAAAGATCACTGATGTTTTTTGCACACATTTTGTTTGTTTGTTTTTAAGTTTATTTATTTATTTTGAGAGAGAGTGCACATGCAAGTGGGGGAGGGGCAGAATAAGAGGGAGAGAGAATCCTACAGGCTCTGTGCTGTCAGTGCAGAACCTGACTTGGGGCCCAGACCCACAATCCATGAGATCATGAGCTGAGCTGAGATCAAGAGTCAGACGCTCAAATGATTGAGCCACAAACAGGCACCACTGTTTGTTTTTTAAAGTTTTTATTCAAATTCCAGGTAATTAACATATAGTGTTTTATTAGTTTCAAGTATACAATATAGCGATTCAGCAATTCCATACACTACCCGGTGTTCATCACAAGTGCACTCCTTATCCCCATAACCTATTTCACATATTCCCCCACCTACCTCTTCTCTGGTAACCATCAGATCTTTCTCTGCAGTTAAGAGTCTGTTTTGTGATTTGCCTTCTCTCTCTTTGCATGCATTTTAAATAAAAATGAAATCATAACCTATATATTTATAACCTGACCTTTCAGTTACTAACATAATATCCCCCATCTTTAAATATTCCTCTATACCCTTCCTTTTCATGTTTACAGTTTAAAATTTTTTATACAATATGAATAATTTTATATAGTTTGCCATTTTTTACATTTCAATACATTGGGATTTTCACAAATATAAATAATACTGAGATGAACTTCCATAAAATTAAATTTTATTTGTGTCTACAATGTTTCTGTAGGATAAATCAGAGTTATTTTTGCCTTGTATTAATTTTGTCTTCTGAGTCAAAATCATACAATTATAAAATACTAAAAATTTAACAATAAAAATTAAATTGAATTACACTCATTGTTCAGAAAAAAGCAGGAGTGGGACAGAATATATGCAGACAACATAAAATAGTTGGCTTATTTTTTTTTTTTTTTACAATACTGTAGAACAGTGCAGATATAATGACCAGGTTAGATAGGAGAAAGATACTACCTCAAAATATCACATAGGAAACATTAGCAGGAACTTAATGAGATTATTTAATTGCTCGGGTCTTTTAAAAACCTACAGTGAGGAAAGATTTATAAAGTGAAGTTGCCAATCATATGATGAATTGACAAAATTCTTGTTTACAATCCTAGATGCCTTTACAGTTTGGCATTAAAAATAGTTTTGGGGCGCCTAGGTGGATCAGTCAGTTAAGTGTCCAACTTCAGTTCATGTCACGATCTCCCAGTTTGTGAGTTCCAGCCTCACATCCTGCTCTGTGATGCTGTCTTTTGGGATTCTCTGTCTCCCTCTCTCTGTCCCTCCCCCACTTATGTGCACTAAATAAATAAATTTTAAAAATAGTCTTATTAAAAACTCTAAACCTTTCCATTGACTTACGATCAGTGTGTGTTACTTTAATTTAAAACTGAGACAAAAAAGAGAATAGATAGAGGAAAGGCTTTCCTTTCCATACATTTTTCAAAGAAGCCTGCAGTTTGAAATCCCCTGGAAGAAGAACTGCCTCATGTATTGAGGAGAAGAGTCTAGGCCCTCTTTAATCAGAGATGACACAAAATCAAGACTTTTCAGGGCAATACCTACAGGAAAGGATAAGTATTCTGACAATGTCATTGTCTGCAAACATCTCCTAATGCCACCAGGTAAAAAACAATCACCATCAGCAGTATCCAATGCTTATTCAGCTAGTCATGGACCTGAATGACCCTTACTCAGATTTCTGCTACAAGATTTACAGAGGTAAAGAAGCTGACATTCAGCTGAAAAAGAAAAGTCACTAAAACAGAAAAGAATCAAAATAGGATATATGATCACCAATAATCAGTCAATGATATCCAAAGGACCAAACAGCAGGCAGTAGGTAGTGATCTTTCTACTGACGATTTTGGATCTTGTTATGTGTTATTAAAAGCATTCTTTAGATATGTAGATACTGCATGTGTATAGTTAAACCTCTGGTGTGCTGAAGCTACCCCAACGCTAATATTGACAATCTTTTCCAAACTGCTTTTTTAGTGACATCACATTGGTAGCTAGGAACTGACCTTGGTGGGACTAGTTACATGGAAATTTCTTTTTTCCTTTTTTTTAGCATAGTGCCAATTGCTAACTTACTCAACACACTACTGGAAACCTAATTGTATTTTTGTGAATTACATACTCAGATTCATAAACTCTCCTGACGGACAAAGTATAAAACAATAAAACAGTCAGTATAAAACAATAAAATAATGTCACAGGCTATGGTAGCTAATGATGTTAGTATTAGGCCCAGAAAGCAAATTTTCAATACAGATCCTTCAATGAGAGCCAAAAGGCAACTTGATTTTGTTTGGCTACATCTCCTGCTGGAATGACAATTTATAAATGCCCTTTTTATAATTAATTTTATTGAGATATCCTCTCCATAAATATCCTCTCCATAAAGGGTACCACCCAATACAGATACCTGAGTTGTTGTTTTTTTTAATTTTTTTTTTCAACGTTTTTATTTATTTTTGGGACAGAGACAGAGCATGAACGGGGGAGGGGCAGAGAGAGAGAGGGAGACACAGAATCGGAAACAGGCTCCAGGCTCCGAGCCATCTGCCCAGAGCTTGACGCGGGGCTCGAACTCACGGACCGCGAGATCGTGACCTGGCTGAAGTCGGACGCTTAACCGACTGCGCCACCCAGGCGCCCCTACCTGAGTTTTAATATATGTTACTCCTGTAACAAACAAGAAAATCAAGATATAAAACATTCCCTTCTCCCCTGAATGCTCCCTTGTTTTCTTTTCAGTCAATAATGACATCACTTCCTACTGCCTGCCCAGGCAACCATAATTCTGATTTCTAACATTATGAATTGGCTTTATCTATTCTAGAACACCACCTAAACGGAATCATACAGTAAGTACATTTTTGTGTTTGACTTCTTCCACTAAAAATAATATTTTGAGATACATCCTTGGGTTTTCCAGTATTTATTTTTCTTTTGTAAATAATCTTTTATTTGGAAATAATTCCAAATGTAGAGAAAATGTACAAGAATTAGAGTAATAACACAAAAACTGGATACCTCTTACCTAGATTCACTTATTGACAGAATTTGCCTATTTATTTGACATTTATGTATGCACTCTCTCTCTTGTTTTATACATATATAAGATTAACCAATGAACAACATGGAGGTTTGGGAGCACAGTTAGGGGGTGCCAACCCTTTATGAAGTCGAAAATCCACATATAACTTTTGACTCTTTAAAAACTGAACTATTTAGGCCCTACTGTTGACTAGAAGCCTTACTTATAATATAAACAATCAACACATATTTTGTATATTATATATATTATATACTTTTAAGCTAATGAAAATTATTCAGAAAGTCATAATGAAGAGAAAATACATTTTCAATACTGTAAGTAAAAATATCCATGTATAAATGGGCCCACACAGTTCTAACTTGTACTGTTCAACGGTCAACTGTACACACACACGCACACACACACACACACACACATAGACGAATACATATGTATGCACATATTAATATCTCCATACTTACATTTTATACAATATATAAAATTTTTCTCAAACATTTGAGAGGTTACACACGTCATGTTCCTTACCTATATATACTCAGTGGGTAATCTACAACTAAATATTCTCTACAAAATCACATTATATTCAGTAAATTTAACACTGATAAGATCCTCTAATAAAACTATCCCATATTCCAATTTTGTCAATTATGTCCTCTGAAGTATGTCTTTCTCTGCGATCTTTCCCTCCTATTTAAGATCCAGTCTAGAATCAAACTTTCCCCTTTTTTATTGCTGAGAAATATTCCTTTGGATGATGGATTTAAGTTGCTTATTCATTCTTTTGTTCAAGGACATTTGGGTTATTTTAAGTCTAAGGCTGTCATGAATAAAGCTTCTGTTAACGTTTTTGTGCACATTCCTGTGAGAACTTATACTATCATTCTCCTGGATAAATAACAGTAAAATTCCTGAGTCAGAGGATAGGAAATGTTTAACTTCGTAAGAAATTTCCACACAGCTTTTCTAAAGTAGTTGTACAATTTCACAGGCCTTAAAAAGATCTGATCATTCCAGGTGCTCCATACTTTCATAAACATTTGTCATTGTCAGTCTTCAAGTTTTAACAATCTAGAAAGATGTGAAGCATTATCTCTTTGTGGTTTAATAATTCCCTGATAACAAATCATGTTAAGCATCTTTTCATGTCTTATTGACCATTTTTATACTTTTTGTAATCTGCTCAAGCCTTTTCCCCTTATTTTATTGATGTGTTTTTATTTTTATTAATGATTTATGGAAGTTCTTTATATGTCACTCACAAAAGTCAAATATATGTATTGTGAATGTTTTGATTTTTATTGGAAGGGTATCTTTTGATTAGGAAAAGGTTTTGATTTTGATTAACTACACTTATTTTTATGTTATTTTCCTAAGAAATATTTCCTTAATCTAAGGCCTAGAATTTTTTAAAGTTTTAACTTAATATGACTAGTTCTATGATCTGTCATGAATTAATTTTGGATAATGTTATTCAAAAGAGTCGACATTCTTTTTTCCCCCATATGTATCCAATTGTTTCAGAAATATTTGCTTAAAAGCCTTTCCCTTTCCTCTTGAGATTGCATAAACACATTTAGTTAAAATAATTTGTATATTGTGGATCTATCTCTGTGCTTTTCTTACATTCCATTGATGTACTGGTCTGTGCTAATACCAATATCACACACTCTTGATTATTACATCTTTAAAATAAGTCTTAGAATTAAGTAATATAAGTCTTCTCACTTTGTTCATGTTTAAGATTGTTTTGTTTCTTCTGGGGCCTTTGCATTCTTCTATACATAGTGGCATCAGTTTATTACTCTCTCAGAAGAATCATTTACTAGGAGTATGATTGGGTTTTCATTACATTTACAGCTAAATTTGAGGTAAATTCACATCTTATATAGTGAGTCTTTTTTTTATATATTTTTTTAATGTTTTATTTATTTTTGAGACAAAGAGAGACAGAGCATGAGTAGGGGAGGGGCAGAGAAAGAGGGAGACACAGAATCCGAAGCAGGCTCCAGGCTCCGAGCTGTCAGCACAGAGCCCGACGCGGGGCCCAAACTCACAACCGGCGTCATCATGACCTGGGCTGAAGACGGACCCTCAACCGATTGAGCCACCCAGGCACCTGAATATAGTGAGTCTTTTAATAGCAAACATGGTATATCTCCCCATTTATTTGTTCTTTAATTCTTCTCTGTAATGTATTGTAATAGTATACAGTACTATTCAGTGTAGCAATGTGCTGTTGCTAGTCTACAGAAATACAATTCTTTTTTTTTTTTTAAGTTTTATTTATTTTGAGAGAGTATAAGTAAGGGAGGGGCAGAGAGAAGGAAGGAAAGGGAAAATCCCAAGCAGGCTCCATAGTCAGCACTGAGCTGCATGTGGGGCTCAGACTCACGAACCATGAGATCATGACCTGAGCCAAGGTTGGACACTTAACTGACTGAGCCATCAATGTGCCCCAATGCAATTCTTTTTTTTTTTTTTTTGTTTATATCATAGGGAGATGCTACATCCAATATTTATGCCCTTCATTTCTTTTTTGCATTATTGGACTGGTAGGACTTTCAGAACAATGTTGAATATAATGGTAAAAGCATATATCCTTGCTTTATTCCTGATCTTAGAGAAAGTGCATTATTGTAGATTATTGTAGATGCCTTTTATCAGATTGATGACATTCTATTCTACTAAATTACTGAGAGTTTTTGCTATCAATAAATGGTAAATTTTATCAAACCTGTTTTGTTTTGGCTGAGGTTTTTGTTTTGTTTTGTTTTGTTTTTTCTGATCATAGTGTCCATGTGATTTTTCTCCTTTATTATATAAATGTAGTGAATTACATTTTATGAATGTAGTTTAATGAGATAAAACTTACTTTTTAAAACTTCACAATATTAAGGGAATAATTCAATTAGTTTGATCAAATATATACAGTCATATATCAGCCACCACAATCATGATACAGAATATTTCTATGATCCCAAAAAGTTATCCTGTGTTCCTCTCCCCTCACTTTAGTCAAACTTCCACCCTTACTTTAGGCTCTGACAATCACTGACTGGTCTACTTTGCGTCACTATATTTTCAAATTTTTTAGAATTTTGCAAATGGTATCAGATAATATAAAATTTCTGGTGTCTGGAGTTTTCCATTAAAATAATGGTTTTGAGATGGGGCGCCTGGGTAGCTCAGTTGGTTGAGTGACTTCAGCTCAGGTCATGATCTCACGATTCATGCATTCAAGCCCCATATCAGACTCACTTGCTGTCAATGCAAAGCCCACTTTGGATCCTCTGCCCCTTCTCTCTGCCCTTCCCTCACTTGCACTCTCTCAAAAATAAGTAAATGTTTTTTAAAAATAATGGTTTGAGAAAACACTGTCCTTCCTTATTGAATTGGCATATTTGTCAAAAATCAATTAACTGTGTATTTGTGGGTTTATGCCTTTCCCTTGATCTATGTTATCCTTACACCAGTGTCAAAAGAGTCTAGATGACTATCACTTAGAATTAATCTTAAAGTTATGTAGTTTGGTATAAAATGTTTCAAGTGGTATAAAATATTTCAAAAATATCATGTTTCTATGCATACTCATTTAGGATTATTTTCTTGATGAATTGATTTCCTTATCATTCTGAAATTTCCCTCTGTATCCTTGGCGGTATTCCATGTCCTAATCTATTTTGTCTAATATTAATAGGAACACTCCAGATTCCTTCTGCATATATTTTTCTATCATTTAGTTTCATTCAATATTTTCCTTTTCATTTAATCTGTGTCTTTATGTGTAAAAGTGACTTTCTTATAGGTAACAGTTGGATTTTGCTTTTTTCTTATCCTGACAATTTCTGCCTCTTAATTGGATTTATCAATCTATATATATAATGTAATTAATGATGCGAGTGGATTTCAGTTTACAATCCTGATATTACTTTCCTATTTATCCAACTTGAGCTTTGTTCTTTTTATTCTTTGTGTTCTGCCTTCATTTGGATAAACGGAAGACTTAGGTGTCATTTTATCTCCACTATTCTCTTGCTAGTGATACTTCCTTTCTGTTTTGTTTTGTTTTGCTTTGCTTTGCTTTGTTTTTAGTGATGTTCTAGGGTTCTAGTAGTGTTCTAGTTTAATAAACTTGAAACATTATATTTCCATTTTCTTCTCCCATTCTTTGGCTCATATTTTCATAGCTTTTATGTCTACATATGTTATAATCCCCACAATACTTTCTTATTATTTGCACATTAGTCAATTATCTCTTAAAGATTCGAAAATCGGAGCACCTTGGTGGCTGAGTTGGTTAAGGATCCAACTCTTGGTTTCAGCTCAGGTCATGATCTCATGGTTTCATGAGTTCGAGCCCTGCATCAGGCTCGATGTTGTCAATGTGGAGCCAGCTTGAGATTCTCTCCCTCTCTCTCTGCTCTCTCTCTCAAAATAAATAAACTTTAAAAAGTAGAAAAAAGTAAAGACTCTAAAATCATTTGGAGATAGTTTTTATATTCATTTTCCTTAACACTTTATTTTTTTCTCTAGGTCAATTTTTTGGCTGACATTTTTTTTTCTGATAAATAAAATTCCATAACATTCTTTGGAATGTGTTTCAAATCTTCAAATTTTATTTTGTGTTTACTTTTGAAAGATAATTTCACTGGACATAAAATTCTAGTTACATAGTGTTTTTTATTTGTTTGTTTTTAGCACTTTAAAGATGCCATTTTGTTGTCTTCTGGCTTCTGTTTTATGACCAGTCAAACATGACTGGTCTTCTTATTGTTCCACTATAGATAATATGGTAATATAGGTATATGGTACATAGGTAATTTGTCCTTTATTCCTCTGACTACTTTCAATTATTTCTCTGTATCTTTGGTCTTCTAAAGGTGACATTACTATATGTACCTTTCTTTGTATTTATCCTACTTGAGTTTGGCTGAACTTCTTGGATCTGTTATTATTCAAATTTGTGATATGCTTAACCACAAAGTACTAGCTTATTACCTTAATTTTATGGAATCTTAGTTGTCATCTTTGGTGGTCCTATTTTTATTTTTCTCTTAGTTCAAGTATCTAGCTCTCATCCTGGAATTATTTCTACTCAAAGGCATGTGTCACTGTGTAACCCACTGTAAGATTCCTACTGGCCGTAGCACTTATTACAGCAAAAAGAAAAGCACAGGGAGCCATAAGTGAAGCCTTTCTTTCTACAATGTCCTATCATATCCTTTTACTGATAAGGTCTAATATTGGGCCAGATGGCAAAGAAAAAAAAAAATTTTTGCAAGTCCAGTTCCAGCATCATAAAGCAGGGCAAAGAAGGATGAATTTTGATAACTAGCACAGATGGTATAATACTTTCTTAATTATTATAAAATAGAAAGAAAAGAAATCACAGTAATTTCATTTTCAATTTCCAGTCACCTGGCAGATCCAATCTCCAACCTGTATCTCTTCATCCTAGTAAAACTGTTGTTCTCAGTTTAAATTCTATTTACTCATGCATCATACCGAATTGAGAAGTGCCTTGTCAGCCAGTTCCAATATCTAGGTCATCTGTGGATTTATGAGAACCTAGTTGGGATTCAGCGGAAAACCTGAGGTGTTCAGTAAGACCCTCTTACTTGGCAGGGCTTGAACTCCAAACTCTTCACCATCATCCCAGCAACAGCTTCCTAGAAAGTCTCACCAGTACACGAGTGCACAGTATCTTCCCGGGTCTTGCTGATACGCCAATAAACAGTGTAGTGAGTTGCTTCCTAGAACATTTTTCCAGAATCAAAACGGACAGTGACCTAGAGAATTTCCCTGGAACCCCAGTAGGTGTTTTCCCCCTCCCCGACCTTGGTCTGTGACACTTCAGGAAACCTCCTCCATCCAGTGTTCCTTCTTACAAAGAGTGAATTTCAGCACTTCTATAGGTAGTATCTCTTTCAGGTTTGTACCTTCCTGTGTATACTCCCTCAACCTTTCACTTGATATTCCAATATTCTCTAGAGCTCTCTTTACCCCCTCTTAGTAGCTAGTCCCATTTTACAAATTAATAATTCTTTTCAAATTACTAGTTTGCTGTCTCCTTGAGGACCTGATGTCTTTAAACAACCTCAATGCAACATGAGTTAAAATGTTTAAAGAACCTTCTCAAATGATTCAGTTAAATTCGATTCCATTTAGGATTTTACCAGCTATGTTTGATGCCTGAAATGTCTATAAATGGAACAACAGTAAGAAATGTAGATTTAGTTAGAATGGTAAAATTAGGGAGACATGAGGAAACACTGTTCACCCTAAAGCCTACACTCATTCTTCAAAAGTAGGATCTAAGAAATACAGTGCAGATGTTAACATGTGATGAGCCTGTGAGGGTAAGACATTTGCATTCTAATACGAAGTTTAAAAAAAAAAACCTTTATTTCATGTAACTCACCACAGTCTTAAAACATCTGTATATAGTTGAAAATAATATGAGGTCATTTAACAAGAGACAATACAAAACTTAAAATCTCCACCCTATGATAAGTAGGCCTTCTACATGATTACTGATATTTCTTTTCTATGTGAACATGGGTTCAAATTCCTTCAAAGCCCATTGCTCTAAGTACTTGTTTTCTTCCTCACATTCCCTTTTCCAAACAATTCATTTTTTCCTCCTTCTTCACTCTCACTGCTGCTCTTTCTTTATGCTTGCTTGTAGTGGTGTTTGTTTTTCATTGTCAGGTGGAAACCCGGAGCCTGGAAAACTGGTAACTACCGGATTTTGTTTTACCCCCTAAGTACTTGAAGCAATGGATTCCTTTTCCACTGCTGAGAGGCCCTGAAACTTGGGAGGCCCGCTGCTGTTTGCTCTTCTAGAAGCTTATTGACTGTCAGTGACTCTGGGAACCACCTGCTGCGGCTAGGGAATGTGATCTGGCTTCTGCAGTTCCTAGTGAGAAAGTACTCATTTTCTTAATAATAAAGTGTTTCCCTCTAAAATATTATTGAAAAATCATTGCTACTGGCTGCTGCCCTTCTCAGGAAAGGGTGCTTTTCTTTTAGCAAGATACTGACTGATGTAGATAAATAAGCTTGATTTATCATATGGGCTTGCAAACTCTTCTTTACGCTAAGTGATAGCAACTGTTGAGTTAATAAATCTTCTAGCTGTTAAGCATATAAAGTCATTCCATTCAAATCAACAGGCATTTATGAAGTATCTGGTACATGTTTAGAATCATTTTAAAGCAGTAGTATTCATAATTAAAAAAAACATTAGGCCCTGGAGTCAAACTTTTGGTATTTGAAATTTAACACTTCTATTTACTACATATATATGACAGGCTGCCTTTGTAAGCCCCAAATTCTTCATCTGTAAATCAATATGACAGTATTAGCTACCTCAGAGGAGGAATACATAAGATATATCTCATAGAGTTATTTATAATTTTTATAATTTAAAATATTTTTTAAGTATTGGAGAATTGTGTGAAATTTTTCCTGCCCTCATAAAGTTTGCATGAAGGAAAAAATAAACAATAAAAGAAAATATAAAAGAATAAATCGCCAGGTCCTATAAAATAAATTTTATAAATTACAGCACTACTAACGTATGAAATGAAGATTTGAGAAATAGTCATTTCCTAGAGTTTTCCAAATAACTTTTTTTTTAAGTTGAAAGTGCAGCTTGGCATAAATAAAAGTAGGTTACACAAAAATAATTAAAATCTTTGAATTTTGTTTTATATCCAAAAGTTCCTGGTCTCCATAACAGCATATATGGATTTTAAAAAGTAATAGTCTATCATCTAAAACTCATGAGCCCTCAAAATGATCATTTTGTGCAATATTATGAAAGAAAGAAATAACAAAGTAAGAAAGTCTTGGTCTCTGCTTCCTTAAAGAAGTAGTGTCACTACCTAGTAGCTGAGCAAAACTCCCTAACAGGAAAACATAAAAAATTGGGGCATTTGGTTGGCTCAGTCAGTCAAGGGTCCGACTTTGGCTCAGGTCATGATCTCACAGTTCATGGGTTTGAGCCCAAAATTGGGCTCTGTGCTGACACCTCAGAGCCTAGAGCTTACTTCGGATTCTCTCTCTCTCTCTCTCTCTCTCTCTCTCTCTCTCTGTCTCTCTCTCTCTCTCTCTCTCTCTCTCTCTCTCTCTCTCTCTGCCCCTCCCCTGCTTGTGCTCTCTCTCTCATAAATAAACATTAAAAAAATTTTTAAGTACACTAAATTATATATGGGCTACATATTTGTAAAAGACATTTGTTAAACAATGATCATTTATGTTCTAGTGCTCTGTGCGATGTGTTTTGCTTCATTTTTGTTTTATTTTTATAAGTCTTAGCAGGAATGTCTCCCCTGTGAGCAAATTACCCTAACACTGTTTGCCCCTACCCTTCCCTAAATTTTGGAGAATGGTAAGTTCCCTGCCCAGTTGTGGACACTTAGTAAACTAAAGTGAATTGAGAGGAAGCCATGATTCATTTACCCTACCAGTGAAATTGCATTTTTCCTGATGAATTTTTATTAATGACTACCGCTCCTGTTAGGTGACCTTGGAAATGACATAAAATGTATATAGAATAATGCCAGTTCAGAGGTAATTCTGTCACCTGACACCTTCCTGGGGTACAGTTCCTTGAATGTCTTGTGGGAAACTACTCCACCTTTCATACATTTTAAGTAGGACGGCCAAGGACTGGCATAAGACCTAAACCAGAACAATCAAAACCTCTCTCCTGAGTGTTTGTATCTTGAGCAGAATGACATGAGGTGAAACAACAACAATAACAAACAAGCAAACATTAAAAAATGGCCTTTTTCCACCATCTAGGTGTAAGCGGTTGACTCCATTCTTGACCATGTCTTTTCACAAGACTTTCAGGATCAAGAGACTGCTGAACAAGCAACAAAATCAGAATCATCCCATTCCCTGATTGATCCAGATAAAAACTAGTAATGAAATCACATAAAGTGACACAAGAAGATGCTGAGGAAGACCTGAGCTGGGTCTGTAAGGAATTGAACATAGGATGGCACAAACATTTATGCTGTATCAAGGTTACTCGCATCTTACCATAACAAGCTCTAAAGGTCACCACTATCTGGACAGTTGGACATGTTTCACTAGGAAAATAATGAATTTTCTCTGTTTCTGCGTTTCTGTGCTAGTAGGTTACTTCGGTAATATGTGAGACCTTTTGTTTGGGGCAAAAAAGAAACCAATTCAAACTTCCCCAAAGAAAGGGATCTAAAGAGACTTTACTGATAGTTGACACTGCCCTAGTTCCTCTCCTGCCAAAAGCTTGGTTGTTCAGATTTTTCTGTCAATTTTGTGAGCTTCTCTGTGTATTTCAACAAGCTACTCTTTTACTTAAATTAGATGAGTCAATTTCAGTTACTAGCAACAAAAAATCCCTAACTCAACGAACATTTGTACAAAGAATATTTCTAACATCAAAAGAAAAAGAACACATCCAGATGCTTTTCCAAGTTTTCTAATCCATGTCCAATATAATGCAAACATGACAGAAAAGAATGATTAAATCCTCTTTATGGCTAAATAACAAGTAACATTCCATTGTGTAGATAAACCACATTTTTAGTCATAAATTAGTTTGTAAACATTTATATTGTTTCCACTTTTTGAGCATTATGAATAATGCTGCTGTCAATATTCATATTCAAGTTTTGTGTGGACCTGTTTTCAATTTTCTCACGCATATACCCAGGAGTGGAATGGCCATGGCATATGGTAATTCTATGTTTAATTTTTTGAGGAACCACCAAACTGTCTTCCAAAATGGCTCTGAGGTCAATTTGAGTAGACAAACCAGTCTCTGAAAATGATGCTTACAAACGAGTTACTACCATGTCAAACTCTCCATGCTATATTTGACCCTAAAATACTCCCAGATGACAGCTGTAGTGCTGCTAGAGTGTCTTGGTTCCTTTTTCTGCACCTGTCAGGAGAGGCCCTACTAATGAGAGACTGTTATACCCTATGATTGATCAAGTTCTCAAAAACAATTTTCTCTTCTTCCTGTTATGGGTAGTTCTGAATATTAGATATCTTTTTTCCCCATGGAGTCAAAAAGTACCTAAGTATATATGATTTCAAGTTGAAAAACTGGAGACAGAAATCAGGTATTGGCAGTTTATCCACTTTCACTGGTGTGTGAATTGTTAATATAAATGCGGGAACATAAACATTACTGCAAGTCAAAATGTTTTGATGAACAAGTTTTAGCACCTCAACTTTACAACAATTATAAATAAATGCGTTACATTTTTCTAGACAATGCCAGCATTTGGGTTTTTTTTTAAAACAAGTAAATTTCTTATTGGTGGGTTCTATATGGTATTTATAGCATTTTTATCTTACAGTAGATTCCTTCCATTCATTATATTTTTCTAACTGACTTGTCCTACATGTTTTTAACATTGTCTGTCTTCTGGTTCTATTCCTATTAGTTTGCTATGGTTTCAAGTGTATTAAACCATAAAAAAGACATTAGACAGTATGAGTATATCTTATGATATTTTTATAACTTTTAACATTATACATTTAAACAATCAGAAAATTAGATTATAAATTGTAATTATATAGTCAATCTGAATTTTACTGAAGTGTATTTAATATTCTCCCTAACCCTAAGAGACAACAAATTATTCTAGCTTCTAATATAACTTCAAGTATAAAGAAATAATTCCTCTAAATATTTTGTTGCTAGATATTTTTGCATATATGCCATATCTAAATTGTGAGCTCCTTGGTTGTGAAGGCTGAGAAGCCAAGATGTAATATGATAAAGAGAGCACAGAGTTGAGTACGGGATTCCAGAATCGGAATCCAGAGTCCGTTTCTTACCACCTGAATAAATGTGGTCACAGACTCAAACCCCCTGCCTCTAATAATGTTCAATGAAATAATGTATGTAATTATACCTCCTGAAAAGATTGTTGGGGAATTGAATAATATGCTATATATAAAAATCATCTCAATGCTCAAAAAGTATGTGTTCTTTTCTTTTTTCTTTTTATAAACCTCAGACCATAGGACAGTTCCTTGCATGGTAAACATTCAACACAAAATGTTGAGGATGATGTAGTATTCCTATAATTTTTTTAATGTTTATTTATATTTGAGAGAGAGAGAGACATAGCATAAGCAGGGGAGGTACAGACAGAGAAGGAGGCACAGAATCCAAAGCAGGTTCCAGGCTCTGAGCTGTCAGCACAGAGCCTGACACAGGACTCAAAGCCACAAATCATGAGATCATGACCTTAGCCGAAGTCAGACACTTACCCGACTGAGCCACCCAGTCACCTCTGTAGTATTCCTTTATATCACTAGATCTTTAGTAATTATTTTCCCATATATCCTCAAAGATATAGCAAATAGTTGCTCTACTTTACATATATGTGCTGAAACTACTAATGATTAAAGTCAGTGACCATTGTGAAACATACACTACTTCTTAAGAAAGAAAAAAAATATTTATTTCCTCACAAAATGTATAACTGTGATTGTCATTAATCCTGGTCCCTAATATTTCTTACTCTCCTCATAAGAACATGATAGAACTGTACTTCCCTTCCTTCTGGAAGTTAAATGTGGCCACGTTTGGCCAATCAAGTATAAGCAGAAGTGGTTTGAGTCTCTTCCAGGCAAAAGTTTGAAAAGCCAATGTGCAGTCCTCCATGGGCTTTTTCCTCTGTCCTGACAGTAGCATTTTGGAAGCAGTGGTTCTCAAGCACTACTTGTGCCATCTTATGGGATGTTTGACAATGTCTAAAGATACCTTTTTGGTTGGCACAAGTTGGAGAGTAGACATCTAGTTACCTGAATCTAGTAAACAGAAGCCAGATCTGCATGAAGTATTCTGCAATGCACAGGACAACCCTAACCTCTCCCTGGGGCAATAAAAATTATTCAGCCCAAATGTCAACAGTGCCACTGTTAAGAAATCCTGGCTTAGAGTAAGAAAGATTTGATGGTAGCTCCTAGCTATCCAGAAATGGGCAGGAAGCATAAGCAAGAAATAAACCTTAGCTATTTCAACCCATTAAGAGGTTCAGATTGTGTGTTATCACAGCATAGCCTACCTTTTTCTGTTTATTTTGCAATTTGAATGAAATGAGAACACAATGCACTTTCCTGAGTAATGCTTAAATAACTTAGTTCTGGTATTTCTGTACTTAATAAACACTGAATATATGAGTGCTGAGATTAAAATTGAGGTTGAAATTTGTTTAAAATTAAAAATAAATTGGGACGCCTGGGTGGCGCAGTCGGTTAAGCGTCCGACTTCAACCAGGTCACGATCTCACGGTCCGTGAGTTCGAGCCCCGCGTCAGGCTCTGGGCTGATGGCTCAGAGCCTGGAGCCTGTTTCCGATTCTGTGTCTCCCTCTCTCTCTGCCCCTCGCCCGTTCATGCTCTGTCTCTCTCTGTCCCAAAAATAAATAAAAACGTTGAAAAAAAAAATTAAAAAAAAAATTAAAAATAAATTGATCAATTCAGATTTCAAGATAGGTTAGCTTATCTTTAAAGGGAAGTCATTGTTCATGAGAAGCAACTGTTTTTTAACGCCTAATATCCTTGCTCCAAGAAACCCAACAATCTAGTCAAATGTTTGGGGTTGTGGGTGGAGAAGGTTATTGCAATTTGCTTTTGAAAATAAAACTGCAGGTTACAAGCGTATTGAAAAAAAGTTGAACTTTATATCACTTTTAGTTTAGATCAGGAAGAGAGCCCGAGTCAGAAACCAAATTTGCCAGAACCTTTGGACTAGCCTCCAGAACTGTGAGAAAATAAATTTCTGTTGTTTAAACCACCCAGCCTGTAGTATTTTGTTATGGCAGCCTGAACAGACTGATAAACAATGATGTAAGAAAAAGGAACTAGAGCCAGGAAATTCAATCTATAGAGGGAAAAAAAGACCTTAAAGAATTCATGATAGAATAAAGCAAACAGATCCAAAGTAATAATCGAAGAAATAACAGCTAGAAACATTCTTAAGCTAAAAATAAACATTAAGTTGAATATTTAAAAGGTTCACCACTTACCAAGGAAAAATAAATGCATACATATATAAAATATTTTAATGAATAAAAAATAATTATGCAAATATCAAGAGAAAAAAGTTACCTACAAAGAAATAAAAAAATGAAACTGCATTCAAGTGTCTACTATATGACAGTAAGAATGAATTAATCAATACTAAATGACAGTAAGAATGAATTAATTAATGTATGTAGTATTTTGAAGAAAAATTATTGGTACTTAAGAATGTTATATCACAGTTCCTAACATGTTTGTAGGGCATGTACTAATCAAGTTGGGCTACATGTTATAACCAAACACTTCAACATATTAAGATTTATTTCTCACTCACCAGCATTTTTTTTTTCTGTGAACCACAGGCAGAAAACGTCTTGGTAATAAAGTTGTGATCTGTTTCCTTTTCTGTTTTCAGTTTGGGTCACCTAAGTTTTGGTTCTCAATTCTGTTTGTGCATTTGAATCACCCAGGGGACTTTTAAAAATACTTGGCCCTACTACATAACAATTAAATAAAAATCTCTGAGGATGAACCATGGCAACCCTATTCTTTATAGTTCTCTTGGTAATTCTAATGAGCAGCTAGGGTTGAGGACTATTGCCTTAGATCAGTGGTTAGATCAGTGGTCCTCAAATGCTAGCATGTGTCAGTATCGTCAGAAGGGCTTATTAAACTCAAAATGTTTGGCTCCACCCCCAGAATTTCTGATTCAGTAGGTCTGGGGTGGTGTTGGAGAATTTCCTCTTTGAACAAATTCCCAGGTGATGCTGATGCTGCTGGTTTGAGACCATACTTTGAGAACACTTGCCTTAGACCAAAGAATGGTGCTTTTTGCAGTCCCTTACCAAGGTTTTAAAGAGTCAATCTGCTCTGATACTCTGATATTTTCTACAAAGTCTCCTGAATTTCTAGCCACAGGCTCAGAACCTAAGCACCAATATTTAACACATAATATTTTAGCCATTTGCTGAGGGGGGTCATATCACAAATTTCCAAATTGGCTATTCATTTTGCCTCTAAATTTTTATTATTGCCAATAAAGCCCAATGAACATCCTTAAACATATATCCTATTGCCTTGTGAAGTGGTCTGCATTCTCCAATATGAAAGCCACCATTCACACATGGCTATTTACATTTAAATTCATTAAAATTAAATCAAATATTCATTTTCTCTGTCACACTACCACATTTCAAGTGCTAAGTAGCTGCATATGGCCAGTGCCTACCTTATTAGACAGTACAATAGAACATTTTCATTTTTAAAGAAAGTTCTGTTGGATAATTCTGGTTAAATGTTTGTTTGTTTTATTTTTAACTTGTTTCCTTCACCTGGGTGTGCAGCTAAACACATTTTACAGTCTCTTACTTTGAGAACTGGCCATGTCCCTAGTTATTTTCCATGAGTTATGACGGAATAAAATGTCTCTTCTGGGCTAAGCATGGAAGCAATTTGTCCCAAAGGATTGCAAGAAAAGAGGGTGAGCCCTCTCCTCAAGCCAAGATGGTACCAGGAAAGTGAGAAATCTGAAGGCCCTGGCACAAGCCTCCTGAGAAAGCCTCCCTGAAACACATTGTGGGATGATGTTCTCTTAGACTCCCGTCAAAACCCAGTGTTGCTTAATGCTCTGAGGAAGAAGCCAGGGCCCAGGTGGAACAAAGTGTCATGTAAGTATTCATGTACACAGACTGGGGAGCCAAATTAATTCAGTTGAATTCTGGTTCTGCTTCATATTACTGTGTAACTTAGGAAAGTAAGTGAACACTTTATGCCTCACTTCCCTTCTCTAAAATAGGGTAATACCATTTTATCTTCCCTATAGTGTTGCTTAGATAGAAGAATGAACTACTGCATTGTTAAAACATTTAAAATAGTGCTGGACACATTATTAGACTTAGAAACAAGATTAAAAACAGTCTATGCTAGCAATTGCTAAGAAACAAAAACCAAAAAGGCAGGTCAATATTAAATGATCATGAGTTAGGCATTGGTTACTAACCATAGAAATAATTTTGCACACATTAAATATGATACATAATTATATATATAATTATATATGCATACATATAGAGAAATAGATAAAATATTCCAGATAACGTTCTAGAAAAGAGCAATGAGCAAAACAAAGAAAGCCTTATAATAAGAGAGATCACATTCTAGCATTTTAGTAGGGTTACAGAAAATTCACAAATAATATATAATATCAGGTAAATATAAGCTTTATGAAGAAAAAACAACATAAGGTATAGGAGGTGACATTTGAGGAGCAACTTGAAATAAAAGAAGAAAGTCATGTTCAGATCTAGGGATAGAAAGAGCTGAGGAAACAGCAATAGAAAATCCCTGAGGCATTATGAGCTTGAAGTGTTCAGTGAATAGCAGGAAAATCAGTGTGGTCAGAATTAATTGAGTAAGGTGGAGCCCATAACAGAATGAGACTTCACAGATGGTTGTGGTCAAGACAGTAGAGTCTTATGGTCAGGATTTAAATTTTATTTTAAAACAAAGAAACAATAGGATTGTTTGAGCAGAGAAGTTTCCTTTATCTGATACACAACTTTAAAATAAAATCTACTCTGGCTGCTGAGTCAAGAGTACAAGTGGGAGGCTAGTTATGAAGCTTCTGTATATGAAGCATGTAGTCCAGGCATGAGATTATGTTGGCTTAAATCAGAATGATGGCAGTAGAAGTGGTGATAAGTACTCAGATTCAGAAAAAAAAAAAAAAAAAAAAAACTTGGATTTGTGCATAAATCTATGATTTATAAGAGTGTTTGGCCTGAGAATATGGGTGAATCATAGAGCCAGATACTAAGATGTAAGAAGACTCACTGGTTTAGTCTTGTTATATTGGAACTTCCAAAGAAGAGTTTGGGACGCAAGTCTCATGCACAGGAGAAATGTGGGATGTTATATATTTACTGACCTTCATACATATGCTTAAATCTGTGAAAATACATGAGGCCACCTAGGAAGTTAGTGCAGACAGAAAAAAAAAATCTAACTGCCTGGCATCCAACCAGTTACTTAAGTATTTGCCACCCAGGCCTGGCTAACAAAGGCCTATGACTATTTAGTTTCTAAAGCAATTCCAAGATTTCCCAAACTCATGTAAATGAGGAAAAGAACTTCCAAATTGGTGTTGTCCACAGACAGGAATCTTTCCAATATCCCTCTGAAGAGTCATTATGGAGGACAGAGGTGAGGGGAGCTCCAACCATTTTTGCTTAGGAAATATGGCTGCTCCCTTATAGAATTCACTCTATAGCCAGGGAGGAAATAATTTAGAGACCATTGTCTACTAGAATAAAATCTGTATCTTGGAGTTCTGATCTCCACATGTTATATTCCATTTTCCCTGTTTCTAAAAGAGGGGTCTTACTGTATTTGTTTTGTGGTTTTATTTATCAGTTAGCACATAAATGGCCAGGTCATGAGCTGGTACATATAGACCTGATTAAGGAAAGTGAATATAATCCATTCTAAATGCAGTAACTGAACAATATTTTAGATAGAAGAGAGTAAATGTGTTTTCAGATACTCTTTGTGTCTATCAAAGAATGAAATATAATGAATATTTTTATTATTACCTGTTTGGAACTCCTCTTTTTCCCCCTCCCCCAACTTGTCCTTTTGTGAACTACTTCTTCAATTAAAAGGTATTCTATAACCCACCTGAAAAGGCTTAAAAGGCAGGCATATAATCCAGGTCTAGATTCATTTTGTCAATTCATTTGTCCACAGTGATTGGTCCAAGCCGATTATATGGTATCATATAGTCCAGATTCCTGCCTTGAGTTTTTTGTCTGAAGCAAGTGAAAAGGGTCCTTCCACTTAAGGTCATGGAGTTTTATGAATGTGAATTGGTGGCTAGTAGAAGCCATTGCCTTTCACTCCACATGGAAAAAGGTGTCTGATGTAAAAGGAAATGAAGCCAAGCAGTAGCAATATCAGATGAGAGGAGGCTAGATGGAGCCCCAATGTCATCAGACCTCTGCTTCTGGAGTCTGATATCCCCAGACCTGTTCTCAATATTGAAGCTCTTTCTTTGAGTCCATGACCTTCCAATTTCATCACATGATGAAAATCCTTGTATAAGCAAGTTTGAGTTGCATTTCCGGAACTTGTAACCAAAAAAATACTCTTGTGGGGCGTCTGGGTGGCTCAGTTGGTTGAGCATCCAACTTCAGCTCAGGTCATGATCTCACGGTCCGTGGGTTCCAGCCCTACATCAGGCTCTGTGCTGACAGCTCAGAGCCTGGAGCCTCCTTCGGATTCTGTGTCTCCCTCTCTCTCTGCCCCACCCATGCTCACACCCTGTCTCTCTGTCTCAAAAATAAACATTAAAAATTTTTTAAAAATACTCTTGAAAAAGTATTAGTACAGAAACCCACTGTTATCACATTCAGATTGGAAGTTCCCAGGTGAGGATGCTGTATAATTCATATGCCCATGGATCACAAGAACTAGAGAGGTAAGAACATTAGAGAGACAGGATGCAACATTGATTTCGGAAAACAATCCCTTGATCTTATTCTAAGCCAGGATTCCCCAACTAGTAGTCCCAATATTAGTGGTTTGCATGAGGTTAAACGATATGCTACCAAAAATTATTTGTATAAGCTTAAACAAAGAAACAAGATTCTTTTCTGTAACATTTTTCAAAGCTTCTAATTGCATTGTAATTCTTGCTGTGGTGTAAGGCAGCCACCGTGCCATCTATTCAAAGAAAACCGTATCATTTATTAACATCTCCACAGAACACAGTTTGGGAAATACTAGACGAGTTTTATGTTGTAGATAGGGAAAACTGTCCTTAGGAATCTTATTCTTATCGTATTCATTCTGATTTAAAGTCTTAGAAAGAAAGAAGAATGAGGCCAGGAGGAAAATACCATTTTTCCCCTGTGCAAAAACAGTCCCAGATAAGGATGCAAACCAATTCAGCCTAGATACCCAACATCCAGGTTGCTAAATCAAATCACAGAGAAGCAAAGCCCTAAGCCAAATAAACAAATATCTAGTGATGGAGTCACAGTGACTTTGACAGGAAAATCTGGGAGTATTTATGAATAAAAGAAATTTTCTAGTTCCAAAAATGACTGATATGCCTAGATTCAGCAGTCTATGGGTCCTAACTGATAGACATCAACTCTCTGATAAGTAGAAGTTTATTCAAGCTGTTTTAGGTGTTAAGGATCTTCTGATTGCTATATAGTTATGAAATGATAGTGATTTATGAGAGAATTGTGGTATCTTTAGCTTCCAGATTAATCTCAAAATATAAAGGAATCATTTTCAGTTTAAAGATAAACTAAAAAGAGATTAAATCCTCTGCTCTCAACTGTTAGGTTTAGTACTAGCCTGAAAGCATGAAGATAGACTAACACCCTTGAAAATCCTTGTGATCAGTCTTCTTCTAAGATAAAATGCACTGGTATTTTGCTAATAATTGATATTCAGGTCAATTTTTTTCTCACTTCAGCTCTGGCCAGTTTTTTAAAGTGATGAGTATTATTTGAGAAAAAATAGATGTATGCTTAGAACTTGAAATTGAAGGAATTAAAATTGCTCTAAGGTCCCAACTAATAAAATCCAATTAAAACAAATGTCCATATCAGTAGCTTTGGTGGAAACAAACCTAAAAACTGTCTGTGTATGACTAATATGTATAGGACCATAAAAAAACCTAAGTAGACCTAAGTTATATCTCATGGAAATTGGATTGTAATTTCCAAGTTCAAAAAGTGGAAATCAAATAAATTATTTAGAAAAAGATTTGAAGGTAATAGCAGAAGATAGGAAAATTATGTCAAATATCGCTCAAGTTTGCAATGTTTAAAAGTACTATGAAAGTAAATCACAAAATATGGTAAATATCATTCATCAGGATTCACTATGGCCCAGAAGAACTATGTTTCAAATCATGTACTCTATTAGTTCTGAGTCCATGCATAATAAGCCATTTTTGGATTGCCACAATGACTTGCCACATATAACACAACATGGAATAATCTGAATGGAAGACAAAAAGCAATTCAGTGACTGGAAATGCTTGTTTCCTATGGTAATTTACCACATTTCCCAGTCCAGGGTATAAAATAGAGACATATTAGCAATAAATTTTAGTTATTCTTGCTCTGAGCGGCAGTTTCTCCAATTCTTGGCAGAATTTTTTCCAGTTATATAGGGAATGCCCCAGTAGTTATCTGCATGCATTCATGAGCAATTCTGCTCAGAAACTATGTGACACCTCCATTTGTATATTATTTGTTTTGATTTGCCCCTGGTCATGACTAACATCAAATCTTCCTTCCTGCTGAAAGGTGGGAAGGCACTTCATCACTCCTTTAGGATGTGCTCCATAGCCTGAGTTGAGGATTCTTTTTGGGTGCTTTTTGGACAGTGCTTTTATGAGGAGTGGGATGAGAGAAGCAAGACAGAACAGGAGGGTGAAGGGGAAGCTAAGCAAGGATGTGTCTCAGTTGGTGACTACCTTCCTTCTGATCCTACAGTTAAGTTCTGAAATTTAAATTTCACCATACAGGTAGCCCACCTTAAGGCAAGAAGTTTCCCTTTTGAACACTCAATGTCACACAGTCATTGGCCAAGGTCTATTTGTAGGAAGTAGGGGAGGTGGCTTCTGTTTGGCCAATAATTCATATGCCCATGGATCACAGGAACTAGAGAGGTAAGAACATTAGAGAGACAAGATGTGACATTGATTTGGGATAACAATCCTTGATCTTATTCTAAGCCAGTATTCCCCAACTAGTAGTCCCAATATTAGTGGTTTGCATGAGGTTAAACGATGAGGCTCTACCCTTTTGGTAGAAAGCGAGAGCAATGAGTTATCATTAGCCAACATTCAGAGCAACAGGAAGATGAGTATATGTGATGCCAAAGGAACCCAGATGAGGCACCAATACCCATTTATTGTATAACTCAGATCCACTTGTTTGTCACATTAAATGTACTTCATCTGAGCATAGCTTTTCTAGGATTCTGGTTAATCTCATTTCCATAACCCTTACAAGAGAAGGGTTAGTGGGATGAACTGCCTCACCTGCTGCTGTACCTGTTCCTAAACCCATAACCAAAACATCTCCCTCTTCCATTACCCTTTCTACGTTCTCTTGCTCACTTTCTGGTGTTTCTGATTGTCAGAATTTCTTGTTTGCCTTGTGAGATAACCCTTGGTTATCATGCCTTTTTCAAACCATGGTTACTATACTTACCATTCATTTTGTTACAGCTATAGAGATGTCCCAATGTATAGTAGCAACTATGCCTCCTCATGATGATCAGGATCAATTATCCCTGCCAGTATGTTAGAGTCAACATACTCAGAAACAAACATTTCCTTGTTTACTGGTCTCCTAGTTTGAAGTGTACAAAGAAACCAAGTAGTATCTTTAGGTTTAAGTTTGGTGAAAATCTCACTGTGTCCTCTAGTGAGGAATCTCTGGATCCTTCTGCAAATCAGGATCTCAGGATCTATAGAGGCTGAAGTTGCAAAGATGAAAATCTCAAATTCCTAAATGGGTAATGATTAGAAAAGGTGAGCCACTCTTGTTTCCTAGACCTATGTATTCTAACTATTGGATACACAGCTCCACATAGTGTTACCTATTAGTTAATGGCTATTAGTTTCAGATGTCTTTGAGGACAGCACCCAAACAGCTCAGTGATTCATTACCAAACTGATTCTCTCAGCCAGCAGCTTTTAGATGGTGTGCTATGTGGATTCTATGGTTAGAGTTCACCACTACAACTTATTTCTAAAACATACATATATGAAGTCAGGGCAATATTCTACAAAATCCCACATTGTTGGGTCAGATACCATGAGCCCTTAAATAATGTTGTGGAGGGAGGAACTGAAGGGGAAAAAAGCAAACCTGGATCTGGATCTCAGATCAAGCTCAATCAGAAACATTTTCTTTTTCATAATGTGTCAAGAATGATATAAACCACTTGACACCAAGCCACTTAAGTGGTATACTCAAAGAATTATGCTATGCCGGGAGCTCAATGTCATTCTTTGTTGTGGGCAGCTGGAATGTCCAGCCTTCATGTAAGGGAGCCCATGCTGCCAGGTCCATGCCTCCTTCACTGCCACCATAGGGCACTAGCATTAAGAAGGCCAAGGACAGAATCTGACTGATATCTATTAACTGAGAGATTTTGTCCATCTGGTTCTTCAATTCTTCTTCAGCAGTGGATGCTCTCTGGTGGGCATCAGAATATGATACAAAGCCTCACCCTTTGTGCTTACTCATTTGGGCCCATCCACATGTTTCTTTTCCAGACCTTCTTATCCCTAATCTTCCAATCTTGAACTTCCCAAGCCATTGATTATAAGGTAAGCAATTTGATACTGCTCGTGTGTCTGTATACAGGCCATTTTTCTCTTCACAAAGAGTGGATGGGATGCTACTCTTCAAAATGCAGTATAGACTTTTAGCCAATGGTAGTTGTATGGTGATATGTTCCTAGTAGTTAGAATACATGCGTCTGGAAACCAAGGTTTAGAAGTTGAAGTGACCCAGATGGAAAATTTGCTTCCAGATATCAAAGAAAGGAGTCACCATACTGGCAATAATTGACCAGTGGTCATGAGCCGCTGTTCATTTGCAGCTGCATGCTAGGAACGATGAGGAATATGTCGGGCAATTCTATAGGTAAGGGACCATCTGTGAGATGAAATGAGGTAACACATACAGCAACTAGGGAATAAGTGTCTGAACCAGTCAAGAGGAGCTGAGAGAAACACGAACAGCATCTACTACCCCCATTGCTTCCAGCAGTTAGAGAAAAACTGCTTTCCATGAGTCTATCCATTTCTGCCTGGTACGAACTCTGCTGCTAGGTATTGTTGCCATTTTGAGTGCATATTACCATCATGCCTCTTCCAGACAATGCTCTTTCCTGTGATATATCACCACTTCCACAGAGAACTGTCCCATCTGTGAACACTTCCACCTCTCCCTCTGAATGTTATACAACAGCCTCATGCAAACACTGCTGCCTCCTCACAATATACCACCAGTTTTTAAGGAATAACTGATTCTGCTGACATCTATTGCTGCTCTCCACTGCCAATATTATTGATACATGGGAGATCTTGAGAAGCCAAACTCCATTATGATCTTTGGCTACATGGGAGAGAATGTCTCTTGCTTTTTTGTGTCTCTTAGGGAAGAATTTAAACAGCACGGCCATGGTCCCCAGTGTTTTGCATTATGTACTCAGAGCTCTCTTGACTTAGGATTCAAACATGAGTTCATGAAAGGCAGGATAGGGATTAATTTATATGGCAAACCTTTATGAGTATTCTCAGCATCATTCCTTCTATTTGAAAACTGAGGATAACTCCCTCATCTCTTAGGAGATAATTCTTCCCTAGAAGGCTTCTCTGTCATACAAATAAGTTTCTGCAAGCTCCACCTGCTCAGTCTGTCTGTCTGAGATTTCCAGATGTATCTAAATCCCAAAAGTAAATATTGCTTAGGTTTAAGCCAAAAAAGTATATATAATACTTTGGCAGATATTTTATACACTCAAGTGTCTTCTAAATCTAATTGTTTCATCTGTCTCCCAAGTCTGGTCAGAAGCCCACTGAAGACTGAGTTTATACCCTGAGCCTCCACGAATTTTCTCAGGCAATGCGATGCCCTTAGGCCTCTCTGGGGACTTCAAACAAGGTTTCTCCTCTATGTACCCCAAACTCATTATTGTCTCATCTCCTTCCTAAAACAAATGCATTTCCTACTCTCCTTGTTTTTTCATTATATTCTTATGAACTACATTTTTATCATTTTTATTTAATTTTGTAACAGATGCAGATTACAAACAGCAGCAATGATTCAGAAGCTACCAAAAACAAAACCCAAAGGTTTTAAAACACATGCTGCATATGGTTTATAAACATTTTCATTTCCTAATTGTCTCTGTGAAGATCTGAAATGTTTGAATCATGCTTGAAGTTGATAGTATTCAACAGGCTTAAAATTGTTATTTTTTAACTGCTTTTCAAATGTTAGATTTGCTATTACCTTATCTATCCATCTATCTAATTTTCATATACAGATAATCTTTATATGTAAATATATAAATTTATAAATAAATAGATATAGATATAGATATAGATATAGATATAGATATAGATATAGATATAGATATA